>NC_056728.1:614012176-614144676 GCF_019279795.1 Protopterus annectens | reverse complement strand
TATATATATATATATATATATATATATATATATATATATATATATATATATATATGGTTCTACCTCAGTTAGACGACACGCCGGAACATCGACACAGAAATCGCGAGCCCCAGAAGATCGACAGTTCAGAAGACCGACGCAATGGGCCCCAGAAGATCGACAGTTCAGAAGACCGACCCGACGGATGAAAGCACCGACGCCGAGGATGCCGACATGGGAAAAGGCTGTGTAAGTATGCGGTAGTGATGGACGTTAGGGTGCGAGTAAGGTAAGTGTGGATATTGATGGTCTGTGGGGATAGGGGTGGGTTAAGTGAGTTAGGGTTAGGGAGCGGGTCAGGTAAGTGTGCGGTAGTGATTGTGTTTGGGTTAGGGGCGGGATAAGTGAGTTAGGGTTAGGAGCAGGTCAGGTAAGTGTGCGGTAGTGATTGTGTTTGGGTTAGGCGGGATAAGTGAGTTAGGGTTAGGAGCGGGTCAGTTAAGTGTCGGTAGTGTCGGACCTTAGGGTTAGGGTTTGGGTTAGGGTTGTAGGTAGTTGTGTATGTGAGGTTTAATGTGGGTTTGTAGGGATTTTGGTGTGCTTGTGTTGTGTATGTGGTTTTGGATGGGGAATGTGTTTTGTTTGTTGATTGTTGTGATTGTGGTGTGTGCAGTGTATGAGGTTTCGTGTTTGTGTACCGTCGGTTATTTCATTGTCGGGCATGTGGGGTTTCGTGTTTTTTTACTGTCGGTTATGTGGTTTCGGTGATTGCGTTGTCGGTGTTTTGGGGTTTCGTTTATGTAAGGTAGAACCATATATATATATATATATATATATATATATATATATATATATATATATATATATATATATATATATATATATATATATATATATATATATATATATTTATATATAAACACATATCCTTTAAATAAAGCATAAAATGCATAAAATAATAAAATAAAAGAAAACATCTAAAGTCCAGTAAGATCTTAAACAGAATATGTTTGAACAATCTTAAGAAGCTCTAATACAGAAAATATTTTTCCTAATGCATTTTCCATTGGTGTAGAATAATAGGTTCTTAGATTAGTACTAGGCTAATTGCCCTTGTGGGGCATTTTAAGCCTAGAATCAAACTCGGGACCTTGTGTTTGCAAGTTAAACACCTTAACCATTATGCCATCCTCCCACCCTTAATGTTGAACGTGAAAGCTAAGGCACAACGCATACCGGGCACTGATAACTCATTAGCTGACTCCCTTTCTCATTTATAGTGGCCCTGGTTCAGGTTGCTGGCTCGAAATGTGAATATAATCCTGGATCTAGTGCCAGATCAATTATGGGCCTTATGTGAGGATGAGTGGCAGCTAATATGTAATTCTTTCAGTAGACATACAAATATAGCATTCTGATCCTTTCAAAATATTGAAGTGCTTAAAACCAATGGAATAATACATTTAAGAACTATAATTTTTATCCCTCAGTTTATGTACAACTGACATTCTTTCAGAATAAAACTAATTTTACAATTTTGTAGACAATGAAAATGCATCAAAGAAAGATGTCACACAAACATTTGTGGGAAGGTTTTATAATATATGAAGCATGGAGCCTATTAGTAGTTTATTATTCTGTATAAGAGGAGATTGTGTGCCCATAATATTGCGGATTAGCGGTTTTAAATGCTTGACATGTCATTTGCTATGTAGCTGGAATTTAAGATGTTCAGAGTTCTGTTGCTCGCAATGGTATTATCCATGTCTCTTAAATGTGTTCTGTTAAATATTCATTACGTATTTTGTAAAAGCATTTAAAAATGCATGAATTTTATACTCTATGCTGTGGATCAATACACGTATTCATTCCAGCTCAGTAAATAACATTTATCCTTCTATGCTAAAAGTAAGCATACTCAAAGCTAAACAATGCAATGAACAGAAAGAATGAAATTATACTCCCTTTGATATCTGCTACTATTTATGCTATAACCACAAATAATTGGCAATGGTAGATAGCTGACTTTGTTCAAGTAAACACAATTCTGGATGAAAATTAAAATGAATAATTGGTCTGTGGCTAACACCAAAGTGAGACATGCATTTATTCTGAAAGTTGGATCGTACTGACTCTGCATTCTTTGGCTCTCAGACTTATGTTTAGTTTTGCAGATTTTTTACTGTAATCATATTATCATAGTAAGTCAGTTCAAAATCAAGATAATAAAAAAGATTGACAATAGGGTGCAAGTTGCATTCATTTTAAATGAGAGAGGTTACTCTGCAGACAAACAAGGTCAGTGCTGGAGTAAAGCCATTTTGTCTCATTGGCAAACCAGCAAGGAGGTAAAATGGTAACCATTTGAAATGATGGGATCTGCTACATGAGTCTCAAAATACAGAGACTGAATGGCCAAAAGATCACACTTACAAATACTAAGCCAGAGTTGCCATTTCTCAGAATATAAGTTCATAGGTTCATAGGTTGGTACTAGGCTATCGGCCCTAGGGCCTATACAAGCCTAGGCATAACAATTCCCTGGATATTTCTTCCCACAATATTTGCTTCCCTGGACCCCTGTCTAGTAGGGTGATGGACATGATGCCTGGAGTGAATTTCCTATCTCCCATCCAATCGTCAAGGTTCCTTTTGAAGAGGGCTAAGGAGGCGCTCAGCTTGACATGTATGGGCAGTCTGTTCCAGAGTATGGGGAGTCTCTGTGTCAGGAACCTATCCCTCCAACATGTTTTGTTCATTGTGATGACAAGGTTTAGATCCCTAGAGCATATGGCTCTGATGGATTGGGATTTTTTTTAAGTGTAGCATGTCCGATAGCTCAGGGTTTGACATAGCCTTGTATGTCACCCAAAGATCACCTCTGAGTAGACAATATGCCACAGAGTATAGCAGGAGTTTTTTTAGGTGATCAGCATAGGGCATCTGCTTTAGGCCTGTGATTCTTTTAGTGAGATATTTCTGGGACCTTTCCAGCTGTTGCAGATGTCTTGTGAGGTACATACCAAATGGGGCATTGTACTTTATAATGGGTCTAATGAAGGATGAGTACAGCTGGACAAGGACCTCATTTTTTCTGGATGAAAACTCCTTAGTGATGAGATGTACCATATAGAAGGATTCCCTGACTGTTGTGGTGATGTGGTTATCGAAGGTGAGACCACTGTCCACCTGTGTCCCTAAGTATCTCATCACACTTTCGGTGTTTACTGTACTGCCACCGATGTGGTAATTCATGAGTACATGGTTTTTCCCAAGGGGAATAACTATACATTTCTTGGCATTAACCTTGAGCCCAGGGCTCTGGCACCAAGCATCTGTTTCTGTAAGGCCCTTTTGTAGAATATCCACATCATTTGGGGATTCAATAATGGCTCCTAGTTTGCAGTCATCTGCGAACTTTGTTAGCCAGAGTCCCAGAGAAGTAGATGCCAAACAAGAGCGGTCCCAGGACTGAACTCTCCGGTACTCCACTAGTCACCTGTCTGGAGCTGGATTTGGAGTCGGCTGCTTTTACAGTCTGGGTTCTGTCAATAAGCCAGTTGGAAACCCATTGAGTGATGTAGGGATTTATGCCCAGCTTAGTAAGTTTATCTATGATTCCAGAGTGAGGGATGGTGTTGAAGGCCTTGGCAAGGTCCAGATAGGCTGTGTGGGCCACCTTACCTTCGTCCACAGCTCTGGAGACTCATTCAAAGAAGTCAATCAGGTTCAGGAGACAAGATTGGCCCTTCATGAACCCAAACTGGGTGGGGTCCAGTGTTTGAAGTTACCCATGTCTTTGTTTATAAGTTCCATGATAATGCGTTCCATTCCCTTGCAGATGAGCTTGTCAGAATGATGGGACAGTAGTTCTCGGGTTTCAAGGTGGATCCCCCTTGTGGAGTGGGATAACTGTAGCTGTGTGCCACTCAGTGGGCATGAAGCCTGAGGTGAGGCTATGATTAAACATGACACTTGGGTGAGGTGCCAGTTCATTTTGTAGTTCATATAGTACACAGCCTGGGATGTCATCTGGTCCCATGGATGCTGTATTCTTAGCTTTGGAGAGTGCAGTTTCTACCTGTGTGGCCGTGATTACTGGAATTTGGCAATCTTTTGATATTGAGATGGGCCCTTTAGGGGGTGAGAGGGGGGTCAAGTTGGCACTAAATCAATCTGCCAGGATATTGGCAATATCCTTGGGATCAGTATATTTAATGCCATTCTGTTGTTGCTCAGAACAGATCTGAGCATTGCCATTTAGATTCTTGACATAACTATAGAATGTCTTGTGGTTGTCTTTGGAATCTTTAGCAATTTTATTTTCGTAACTAGCTTTGGAGGATTTTATGAGGGATCTCAGCTTCTTATTGAGGCTGGTAAGGGAGTATTTTGCCTCCTGGGATTTTGTTTTCTGCAACTGTTTTTTCCTTCTGTTGTATAGTTTGTTTATGGCAGGGGACCACCAGATTGGCTTCCTTTTTTTGAAGGAGAGTGTCTTGGTTCTATTTGGGATGGCACGATTCATGCACAAGTGGATGTGTTTGTACAGTGCCTTAGTGTAGGACTCAGCAGTTGAACTTTCAGTTCCCATCTGCATGGGTGTCATGAAGTTTGCCACTTCTGACTTGAGTAGCATGAAGTTGGCTTTGGAGAAGATTTTTACAGAGGTTTCTTTACTGGGGGGTGGGGGTGGGATGTGGATGTCAAGGGTGATTAGCTTATGGTCAGACCTGACCAATGAGGGGGTGACCAATGGTGTAGAGCATCTATCTCTCATTTTGGTAATGGCTAGGTCTAGGATATTGGAGCCCCTGGTGGGACAATGTATTAGTTGATCCAGGGCGTTGGAATTTGTGAATTCCAAGAACCATTGGGAAAAGGTGTTGGTACCCGAGTACTATTCCCAGTTAATGGCAAGGTAGTTGAAGCCTTGGTTGTATCTTAATATTTTCCAGTATGTTTAGAAAGGTGTAGTGAGAATCTTGGGGCATGGTGGGGGATCTGTAGCAAGCTACAATTTTGATTGCAGTCTTACCTAGTGTTAGTTGTACTTGGAGAATTTCAGATGGATTGTGTTGGGCAACTAGCCTGCAGGTGTGAATATCCTTGGTGAATGTGGACACTCCTCCACCTTTAGTGTTTTGGTCTTGGTTTGTTGGCCGAAAAGTGTGGTAAGAGTTGTAGCCTGGTATTGCAGGGGTGCTCTCTGGAGCCTTGAACGAGGTCTCAGTAACTGCACAGATATTGATCTTCTCCATTTTTAGGAGTGCCTCAAGAGAGTGCATTTTGAGGTTTAGACTTCTAGCATTGAGTAGCAATACCTTCAGATTTTGCACGCTTATATTTGTTATGGTGGTAGTTTTGTCCTTTGAACCTTGCCTAAAAAAGGCACTATAGGGGTGACAAGAGCTTTAGCTAGTAACTTGAATCCCAGGGGCGACAGGTGTAGACCATCTCTGGCAAAGCATCATGGTTTGTCGATTATATCGTCCCAGGCGGACATATACTGGATCCTCTTTGAATGACAACAGAAGCTTAGCCAGCTGTTGAAGTCAGTCATTTTGTCCTTATATTGTGGTATCATTCTGGGGGAATGCAGGATGCTACTCAGGGCTAGGGTCATATCTGCCTGGGCCACATGATCCAAGAGCTCTTCCATGTCTCTTTTCATGTAGTTCAGGGAGGTACGTCTTAAGTCATTCATTCCAACATGGACAATGACAGAGTCAAATTTGTACTTGTTGTGGAGTGACTTGGATGCATGCATTATGTGGCGGATCCTGGCACCTGACAGGCAGCTGACTGTAATTTTCTCCTTGCTCAGCCTGGTGAGTGAGACATCAGTATGCCTGACTATAGAGTCACCTATGACTAAAGTGTTGGGTACGTTTTTTTGCCTTAGGGGCTGTTGTTGGGTGGCACACTGATGTTGTGAGCTATGTGTCACTTTGGTTGTGACTGGTGTTTGTTTGTGTTTCAGCTTCGGAGGTCCTTGTTGCTTGGGCAGGTTATTGTTAAGAGCCTCCGCATATGTGGGTTTAGTGTTGCTATGGGTGGGTGTTGATGGTGTGAGTTTTGAAGGGCTATGTTTTGCTTGAGGTGTAGTGCAGGTGTTAACCTTCTCCTCTTGACTGTCAAGCAGAATCTTGGCTGGAGAGAGCTTTGCTTCCAGTTTGGCTATGTAAGTGCATCTCTCACAGGTTGTAGTGCTGGCTGGTAGGAGGAGAGGGTTGTCTGTGTACATGAGGCAGCTGCTGCATTGCCCCAGTATGCCCAGATTCACCAGGTGGACAGGAGAACTCACCAGAAGCTGACCCTTGGACATGCCTGTTTAGGTGCTTTTTTTGTAAAGTACAAGAGCGTACAAGAGCTGTTTTCCCTTACCTTTGCAAGGTGCTTTGCAGTTATAGGCTGTTTAGTGCCTATGATTAATTTCTCCTTATTAACAAGGAGAGTTGAGTGATAGTATCACTTTAAGGCTTTCTAGTGCTTTCCAGCAGGTTCTAGAGCAAATGCTAGTCATAGGGGTTCAGATTTTAATGCTACTACTGAGAAACCAGCTAGTTCTAAGGGAAAATTTGAAGAGCAGACTTTCAGCACATGGAATAGTTTAACTGTAGCCCCGTGGTACTGCACGATGTAAAAAATGCACAAACACACGTGTTTTTAAGCCAGAAAGTTGAAAGGGATACAATAAGCCCAAAATGGCTAATACAATTACAATTTCAGAACTGGAAAACACTCTTCTAGTGTTAGATAGGCAGTACAATGCTCAACACTCCCTCTGGTAAGCAGTAGGACTTCCCTCTACCACAGCAAGGTCTGGATAGCTCTGAACACAGAAAATAAAGTCCTGAAACCAACAAATCCTGAGATCTGGACTATACTAGCTAGGAATGGCAGGAAAAGAGCAAACAAGATAGTATTTTTTGTTTTGTTTTTGTTGGAAACAGGCTAAACAATACAATAATACAGTAAATAAACACAGAAAACGCACTTGAATGTGTAGCCCTAAAGAGTAAATGCAATTAAAACTCTACAAAATTAGCAATTTAAAACTTTTTAAATGAAACAAGGCAAGTGCAAAACTGAAAAATGATTTAAGAGGCAGTAATACAGTAGAATAAGTAGCTAGTCTACATATACAGAAAAGCAGCTAAAACAACACTAAACAATTCAGATGCAGTGCTACCTAGAGCACTTGAGTTGTAGCAATAGTAAGGCAAATACAGTTTTAGGAAATGCACTGAAATATACTCTATATTTCCAAAATGTTTGATTTTTTTTTTTTAGAAAGGGAGAAAGGAGGAACAGAAGGAAAGAAACTGAATGGGTTGGCCTTCTCAGATGTTCTCTCCGTATTAGGTAGAATGAGCTAATAACACAAGAGGAGGAGTGTCCAATATCAAATTTAGAGTAGGGGAGGGCAACTGCAAGGCCAGCAGGTATAAAGACAAGATGCCAATAGGGAGGGAGGGTGGAGAGCTTTAGGCAGAACACACTACAGAAATGTTTATCACATCAGGCAGAAAACACTACAGACAGTGAGCCAGTAGCTATAAAATACAGTAATAAAGTATGCAGCAGACAATAAAAGCACTATAAATATCTAGAATAACCAATAACTAGTAAAAATAAGCAAAAAAAAAAAAAAAACAGTCTACTTATTGTTATATATCACAGATCAGAGTTTTAGTCAGTGCTCCTTCTCTGATAGCTCTGTGTGGAATGGCAGAAAACACTCAAGTTAACCTCTTAAAGTAACAGAAATGTGAAACCTGAAACAACTTTAAAAAAAGCTCAAAAGAACCAATGAGGTGCTTTCTCCAAGCTGTAGACCTGGCAACCCCAACCAGGAATGACCACAAACACTACACTCTCATTGTAGTGGGGGATGGTCTTTGCTAACTAAGATGGCCTGGAAAATAAGCTGGGAACACAGCCTCTAGCAAACAACTAGGCCCAGAAACACAATCTTAAATGTGGAAACTTCAGGCAGAAAAAACAACAAGCAGTGAGCCAATAGCTATAAAATACAGTAATAATGTATGCAGCAGACAATAAAAGTGCTATAAATATCTAGAATAACAACTAACTAGTGAAAATAAGCTAAAAAAAACAGTCTACTTATTGTTATGTATCACAGATCAGCGTTTTAGAATGTGCTCCTTCTCCAATAGCTCTGTGTGGAGTGGCAGAAAACACTCAAGTTAACTTCTTAAGTAGCAGAAAGTTGAAGCCTGAAACAACTTTAAAAAAAGCTCAAACAAAAAAAAAAAACAGTGAGGTGCTTTCTCCAAGCCGTAAACCTGGCACACCTACCAACAATATTCATTCTAAACCGAATGGTTACTTGTAGCATACGACAAACCTTTAGAACTAACCTATACCAACAAAAGAGAGATTAGGTAAATTTATAATCGACGCATATACACAGATACCCTATTTATAGAGCTTCCCAATTCAAAAACCTCATAAGTACTTCAATAATTATTCTTAAAATAAATAATAAAGATAATCTATGTAAGAGATGTAATGTAGAAATTAATGCTGACTGGGCTCATATGTTTTATGACTGTATAAAATTGAAAGAATACTGAAAGTCAATTAATGAATTTTTGCAGGCTCTTTTTACAGATAATTTCATTATTTCTAAATCTCTTATATTATTCAACACACCTGTACCTCAAAGTGTTAAAAAGGTTAAGCTTCCCTTGTTATGGTCTATTCTAGCAGTGGCTAGGAAAATAATAACTAGAAATTGGATTTCAGATACACCTCCTTCGTTCAATGAATTTAAAAATGTTATGAATATAGTGTGCCATATGGAAATAAACACAATTAGGACTAGAACAAATAGAAAAACATCTTATTTTATTGTATGGGATAATTTACAAAATTTGTTAAAAAAATTTAATTTCAATAGCATGGTATTTTAGTTTAATTAATTGATCTGATTGTAGTGGATGTCTTTGTAAATACTTTAGTTGTTTTGTTGAATATTATAATAATACCTATTTTTAATTACTTGTATAAAATTGTTATGATATTTCTCTTATATGTTAAAACAATAAACCTGTTTTGAAAAAAAAAAAATATTATTCTTATCTACGTAATGCCTTAAGTTTTAAAATACACTTAATAGAGGCATATTCATTTAGTCCTGGTGGAATGTGGGCTGATGTTTGAATTTGCCATAATACTTCTTGTTCTTCTAAGAAAAGCTGCCATGCCCCCCCCCCTCAATTCACTTTTGAGTTGTTGTAAAACAACAAAAGTGAACTTATGCATTGGGTGCTCGAGAGTATGTTTAGCTAGCGCATTGGTGTTGTCACCCTTACTAATCGCATACTGATGCTCATAAATTCTTTGTTTTAACATTCTTTTGGTTTTGGCAATATAATATGAGGGACACACTTGACACGTAAACCACTCCTCTAGATCGACAATTGTACCTATCATTTATAAAATAATCTCTATCATTGATCCTTATTTTATTTCCTGATGTAACAAATTTGCATTGTGGACATGCATCACATTTACTCGTGCCTGCACAATTAACATGTTTTTTATTCATCTCCAATAATTTTTTCAAGTTTAACCCTCTTCTATAGGTAAAACTTGGTTTTAAGCCAATGGCCTTACTCAAAGTGTGATCCTCTAAAATAATAGCCCAGTTTTTAATGAGAATGTCTCTAATTTTCTTATGATCTATACTATAAGTGAATAAAAAATGAAGACCTAAGTTCTTATCTCTAGCGCACGTATTAATGGTATCCAGTTGAACCCTTGTGCTTTCACTAAGCAAAGATCCACCTAATAAAAGGGGTTTGAAGTGCCCTGAACTTCTTTTGGCACTTACTTCCTGACTAATGTCAATAACTAATGTTTCCGGATAACCTCTTTTGAGGAACATTGTTTTAATTGTTTCACATTCGTTCAGATAATCTTGATCATCTGACACCATCCATGCTGCCCTTGCAAATTGACCCCTAACTACAGCTTTTTTTCTGGTGGTAAGGATGACTACTTGAAAAATGTAAAAAAAAAAACATTCGAATATGTAGGTTTCCTATATATTGTAGACTTAAATATCCAATTAAGTCTATCCTTAGTGACTCTAACATCTAGATAAGTAATGTCATCTACCCCAATGGTGTATGTAAATTCAAGAAACTCTGTCATAGCTGTAATACTAACAATAAAACAATCAATAAGGTCAATTTCGCCTTTCCAAATAAGGCACATATCATCTTGGTACCTGGTATACCATACTACGTGCTCCCGGAACATGCTATTATTAAACAGGAAGGTCCGTTCCCAATGGGCCATAACACTATTGGCAAAACTACCGCCGCATGGGGACCCCATGGCTATGCCTGTATTTTAGAGAAAAAGTTGCCCATTAAACATCAAGTAGTTGTTAGATAACACAATATCTAATAAAGTTTCAACTAAATAAATACTTGCATTGTCTACCCTTTTATATAACATAAATTCTCTAGTCCATTCTATCCCTAACTGCACATTAACCCATTTTAGCTATAGTTTTTACTACTGCTTTTAATAGTGAGCCATGTCTGAAAAAAGCAAATTGACAATGCCCAATGTGCTGCACATTTAAAAATATTATTTTTGTCATTAACCAATAATTCATTCAAGACCACTATACAGCTGTAAAAAGTTCTAGTATTAGAACGAAAATGGAGTTCAACTCAAGTTGAAAAAAATTAAAGATTTTCCTTTGAATGTTGTATAGGTAGGTACTAGCCTAACAGACCTTGTAGTCCTTTTTTGAGCCTAGTCAGTTTCCTTTCAAAGGTGAGAATCAAATCCTGAACCTTGCGTTTGTGAGATAAATACCATAGCCATTACACCAAACCCCAACCATACCATTATGCTAAACTCCAACATTTCTGGACTAAGGCCTTATGTTTTCTTGCTATATAATCATAGCATTATTAATTCAAATTCTTGTACCCAACTGCCACTCTTTAAAAAATATAGCTCCATGAATATCATCCTTAAAGTCTTTGTCATTACAGAGTGAACTCTACTGTTCAACTATTTAAGTCTCTGTATCTATATTGTCATTAATGACCATGTTGTTTCTATTTTAATACAATGATTTTTTGTCTTTGTTTTGCATTAAATAAGAAAGTGAATTATCAGCAATGAAAGAGTCTGTTGAAGGCAAGAAGACTGAATTATTAAAAAAAAGAGTGCTTTATTTCTTATTTCTTGTATTTAATACAATTTTTTGGGTGGGTGTGAGTTGATAAGCTGAAGTTTGTTTTCCCCACTGGTAAAAATTAGCATGAGAGCAAATGTTTTTTCTTATGCATACATGAAAATATTCATCATACTGTCCTGTTATGGCGTATCTAGGATTTTGAATGAATCTTATATGATGATTGAGACACCCGCTCTTGTGTTACTGGTGAGGATTGATATATGAGGAAAGGATAACAAATACACACAGTAAAGTGTAATTTCCCTTAAGAGCACACAGAGATCACAGTCAGTCTGGGGCTGGTCACTCCCTTGCTCTCCAGGTCCACAATAAGACTCCCCACTGGCACAGCTATAGGGTCCAGATCTTAGCCTAGCTGGACAAGCTAAAATCTCCAGCACCCTCTCTATCCAACCAGTGCTTCGTGCCCCTGCCCAAGTATCTGACACACATACACACTTTGAGATAAAAGTTTATACAACCACACAGACACTTCTGGGGAAGGCTGGCACAGGTTCTCCAGCTGTGCCCTTTACCTAAGGTATACGGCAGTACCCTGCCAACACCCAGCTAATATTTATCAGCTACTCAAAGGCCCTTAAAAGGGCATCCAATTATTACTCTGCAATATTATTATCCACTTGGTAGTATGACTAAACAGTCTCAAGGCTTATTAGAGTGACTTGGTCAGTAAACTCTATAAATATGCAATGTACTCTAGAGCTTAAATTATCTCTACACAAACCAGCCCCAGTTAAAAGGTTTTAAAATATTTAATAATAAATAATTAAAACCACAAGACAATACTTTCTACTACACAGTCAGTGCTAGTCAAGAGTTCAGAGATCACACAGAAATGCTTAAAATAATTCAGTAGTGCATTTCTGACATCACAGAAAAACTCTTAGTCTAATATTTCTAGTTTCTAGCTATCCCTAAAAGAAAACACACGTCTAAGATAACTTACATAAGAAAACAGGCAGAGTGCTGTGAGTTAGATCGTCAAGACAAAAATGTGTAAGCCTTCTGATTCTCTCTGTTTAAATTGCTATTGCAGTTCTGATAAACATTACATCATTTCACACTTTCCTGGTGTTCCCAGGCCAACAGAAACTGCATCTACATTCTTTTACACCTCCTTTTGTTATTTTGCAGCTGGTCAGGAGCAGAGCAATACAAATACATTTGCATGTTTAAATCTAGCAATTTAACTATTGGTTAAAACAATAGAAATAATGTCTTCGTCTAGACTTTTCAGCACCACTGTCTACTTCAAAGGGTCACCACATGCTTTACTTTGGTCAGTAGAGTGCACTGTTATCGCATTTATTTCCAGTTCCACATGTAACAGTATTTCTTTACATTTAAGACAACAAGCCTGTAGTTTGGATTTATATTTACAAATGACAGAATTATCTGCACAATTCTATCTGGCTAGGCTGGCAGCCTTCACAATGATGTTATTTCTGTGGTGAACATCTGCATTTTGCCAGTGCTTATCATGATGTATGAAAAAAGGTCTTGCATAAATTGTTAGAATATACCCGCTAGTCTGCATTGAAATACTATGCATTCTTAGTTTATGTAATCATAGGTATTCAATATACTTAAATTGTTGAACCAGAAAATGCAATCTTATATCTGTTTCAAAAAGTAGCAGATGACATGATGAAATGTAAGGTTATCAGAGAATGATCTGAAGAGTTTAATGGATCAAATATTGACTGTTTTTCATCTGAGAGAAAAATTTTCTTACTTAAAATAATGCAGTCCTGCAAAATCTATAAATGTTTTCTAGCAGTGGCACATAATTTATCTTATCTGGATATAAAATGCTGAGAGCATTATATTTTTATGTAATTCCACAAAATATCACAAGGGTTTATCAGCAGCTTAGAATAAGGCTGCTATTATTAAAGCTATCCTTTTATAGGTTCATAGTTATATACTAGAGTAATGATGACCGGGGTCTTTATAAGCGTAGCCATGCAACCTAACCCGTTTTTGTCTCAGAGTTCCCTGGATGTCTATAAGGTGGGATATGTTAGTGAAGAGGTAGTTAAGGGTTATGTCTGGGGGAGTATGTTAGTCATGGTTAATTTACTTACTGTCAACCTCAGCCTATCAAGACATGGGGTCAAACAGCAGGTAAATTTCAAATTCCCCATCCAGTGATCAAAGTTTGTTTTGAATGCAGTCAGGGATGAACTCTGCTTCATGTAGATGGGGATCGTATTCCATAATGCAAGGCTCCTGTCAAGCACATATTGATCCCTTTAGCAGGTTCTGTTTATGTTGTAACAAAGTTCTTTGCCTTGGATTTCATATTTATGGTACTGCTCATCTTGCAGATGTGCAAAATTTCCATCAGAGCTGGATCTGAAGATGCATTTTACTGCATGCTATAGCATCTCAGTAACCCAAGGAGACCTGAGTACAGAGAACTATTGTGTTGACTCTTATGGATATTTTATCAATGAAGTAATTAGCTTGGGTGGATGATTTTCCAAAGGGCACTATAATGCATTTCTTTGTATTGAGTTTTAATCTATGGATTTTGCAGGAGTCATTTTTTGTTAAAACCTCTTGTAGAATGTTGGTGTTGTGGTGGGAATCTGTGATACCTCCCATTTTTCAGTTATATACAAACTTAGTGAGACAGAGGCCTTTGACATTAGCCTTGACTTGTGATAAGTAGATGCTGAACAGGACCAGGTCAACATGTAGCCCTGGGGTATTCTTCTGTTGACCAGTCTCTTTGCAGACAAGTTCTCATCAATCCTGACTTCTTGGGTCATATCTCTGAGCCAGCTTGCAATCCAATGAGTTATGTAGGGATTTATGCCTATTTCTGAGAGTGTGTCAACAACACCTGAAGTATTGTATCGAACACTGTGACCAGGTCAAGGAAGGTGGTATGCACCATTTTCCTCTCATACATAGACATGGTGACTCTCTCAAAGAAGTCTACAAGGTTAAATAGGCAAGCCATTCCCTTAAGAAAGCCAAACGGGGATGGGTCCAGTGCTGCAGATTGTTAATGTCCTTGTTGACCATTTCTGTAATAATTTGTTCCATGGCTTAGCATATTGGATTTCTCAGACTTATGTATCAGTAGTTCCCATGGTCAGTTGATGGTCCATCCTTATGAAGAGGGATGACCACTGTGGCACTCCATTCACCTAGCATGTAATCTGTTCTGAGGCTGTAGTTGACAAGTGTTTCAAAATATCCTGTTTGTCATGTTTTAGGCTATTTAAGAGGCAACCAGGAATATCACCAAGACCCACTGAAGCAGTGATTTTAGACTTGGTGAACACCTCCAGGTCCTGCTCACTGTTGATAGTTAGGGGGTATGCTAGAAAGCATTTCACATGTGGTAGTGGGGGGAGTGGAGGTGAAATTAGAGACAAATTTATCAGCCAGTAGATTTGTTATGTCACCCTGGTAAGTAAAAATTGTGTCATTTACCACCAGTTCTGCATATTGCTGAGTATTATTTTTAATGTTTCTGACATAGATGAAAGTGGCCTTGTGATTGTCCCTAGCCTGTGCGGCTGTCTTGACCTTATATTTCATTGTTGGGCATTAACAGACCTCTTACTTTCTTGTTTAGTTAAAAAGGGAGCTCTAGTCTCTATGACGGTTGCTCTGATTTTGGACATGACTTTTTCCTTGGGTTATATAGCCTGTAGCTTGTTTTTGGTGTTAGATTTGGGCTTACTTCTGGTAGGTATGACAGCTCAGTGAGCAAATTTACATTTCTTTAAGAAGATTGCATTACAATTCCTTAGTAAAAGAAGGGGATAATGTCACAGCTGTAGTACAAGTTTAATAAAAACATTTTCCATCTGAAAAATTAACAGAGCATGCACTGAAAATTATTTTTTGTTACAATAGATGTAACCTTTAATTGTATAGCTTTATTTGTTTACTTTTTAAACTGATATCATAGTTTCATAGGTTCATAGGTTCATACTAGGCTATCTGCCCGAGGGCATTTACAAGCCGAGCCCATAGTTTTGTGGCTTACGCCACCCCTTTAGTATGGGGAACTATACCCATTATTTTGCTGTGCCTCTGTTGAGCAGTGACACTGAGGTAATCCCTGGGGTATATCTGCGATCTCCCATCCATTGGTCAAGATTTCTCTTGAACAAGGCCAGCGAGGTGCTCTGCCTCACATATACCGGGATTTTATTCCACAGCATAGGGAGTCTTTGGGTGATGAATCTATCCCTCCAGCACGTCCTATTAATAGCCGTGTCGAGGTTTAAGTCTCCCGCCCTTGTGGCTATGACGGATCTAGATTTTTTGAGGTGAAGCATATTCATCAAATCTGGGTTTGACATGGCCTTGTATGTTGTATATCAAAGACAAGTTGCATCCCGATTCATGTTGGAATCTATATTAGTAAAACTGATTGACATGATGTTCTCATACACCACATGCTTTTGGCCAATGCACTTCTTTCTTTGCCCAGTCTTAGACTGTTATCATTAAATGACCGTTTGTACTTGTCAATTAAAATGACTAGGAGAAATTTTGCTTAGGCAATTGAGAAAATTCCTCTTCTGTTTTCGGTGTATTTGTACTATATGACATGCATGTCTGCAAGATGGATGCAGTGATAGATGGACATATAAGTGCTGACATTAATTTTGGAGACTTTCAAGACATAATTGGCACATATGCACCTGTTGGATTCCTTTTTCCTGTTTTACAATGCCATGCAGAGTGTCCACCTTATCAGCATCTACTCTAGCCCATCTGCACTAATTAAATGACCCAAGTCCTACAAGGACATAACTGTAATCTGACATTTGGCCTTCTCTACCTTCACACCTTGTGGCTATAGTCTGTAGAATAGTTTGCCACTAAGGTAGACCAAAAAAGCGATTCTTCCAAATAGCGTACACAGTATTTTATTTGTCTGCTTTCGTAAAACACTTCTTCAGAATGAAAAAACACAGTTAAAACCACATTTAAATACAGCAATCAATTAATTAATGCTAATTAGACTAATAAAACAAAAATGTTATAACAATTACCTGAAACAGTTACTTAAAAAAGAGGGAAACCACTTTCTTTTTATCAGTAATATATAACTTACGATGTTTTAAAAAACATTTAACATTAATACATTCATTTAACCCAGGTGGCTTATCAGATTTCAATTTTATTTGCCAAGTTGCTTCTCTTTGTTCTAAATAATTCTTAAGATCCCCTCCCCTAGGATCAACAGGACAAACTTCTAAAACAGAAAACAAAAATTTTTTGTAAGAGGGACAATCAATGGAATGCTTATACAAGGCATTGGTGATATCTTTACATTTAATAGCATAGTTATGTTCTTTAATACGTGTACTGAGTTTCCTGGTAGTCATCTTCCACTTGGTCATGCTGAAATGCTTCTGGTATTGCAAGCAGTACTCTCAACATTTTTATCTGCCCAAGGGTGTATTCATTGTACACAGTTTTCAGACTGGTACATTTAGTTTAACCTGCCAAATCTATGATCTGTACCCACTGCTGAGAAAAGGTTAGTTTAGCTGATAGTGACAACTAGTTATTTGATATTTGAAATCCTTAATGTTCCCTCTTAACCCATTTGTTGATATCTGCATTCTTCGAAAGTCCTGAAAGCATAACGTTCCCTCAATGCATTTATTAAGGTTCTTTGGTAATATGCATATCCCTATTTTGTCTTGCACAACTACATTCAAAGTACTACCAAGTCATCCATTAGGCTGTGATTGCCTGACTAACATACTAAGTGATTTCATGCATTAGAGCTACTGTTTCACTTTTTTTTTCACTAACAGCTATAGGCATCCTGTATGAGAAGTGCCTAGTGTTACAAAATTTGGTTTAGAATTTGGTACTGTGCCTGTCTTCCGTCACCCTAAACCATCATAGGAATCAGAATAATTCTTTTTTTTTTTTTTTTTTCAAACACCTTTATTGAGTTATCACTTGTGGCACGGGCACATTTACATTCATATAAAAGTTATCAAACTATATTAACATAACAAACATTATACTTCACATATATTGCTATATACCATATAACCTAAGCAATATTGCATTATTCAATTCTTGTCTTGTTTTAAACAAGAAACATCTTTATTAAACCCTCACTTACTACATAGGCAGTCATACATTTATATAAATATAAACAAACCACACTGACACAATCCTAGTCTCCAGCATTTTACATCACAAACCATACTGACACACTCCTAGTTGCGAACATTATACATCACTTATAATCTACCCAAGCTTTCTGACTCAAATGGTACATAGCTCATTTAAGACCTGCTAACTTTTAGACTTCATCCTTCCCTTTTATGTATTGTTCCCACAATTCCCAATTTTTCCTATGTAGTTTGATCCTACCCTTTTGTAATGATCTCAATTCCAGTTGTTTTATCTATGTTACTATATTCACTACTTCCAGTATAGTTGCTTTAGACTCTGATTTCCATTTTTTAGTAATTGCTTTTTTGGCACCCACCATAATTAGACACAGCAAGGCCTTACCATGTCTAGGTAATTCTGATTCTTTATCATACCTCAGAAAAATCATCTCCCTCATCAGACCAATCTGCCCACCCAGTATCTCTGACAGATAATTATTTTGCATTAATCTTGCTTTTCATGTTTTTTTCTGCTTGCAATGAAACACTTACACCCTCTGCATTTTATCTGCAGTTTTTCATCACAGTAGGTAGTTTGGCTGAAAAATTCTATTCCTTTAAATCTTCACTTCCACTCAGTACATAACTATTGACCTGCGGGGCTTTTCTTTTTCCCATAGACATATACCCTTAATTTTGACTTTAAACTGAATTTCTGTCAAAACTTTCTAGCTGAACAGACTGCATTATTTTAATTATGTCAACAGAAATCCAAAAATACTTTCCCAGTATGTTTGGATATTTAATTTCTGTTTGAAAAACTATGACTGTAAACTGCTTCCTATATATCTATGTTTTTGTGCACACACCTCGATTAGTTCTGTCAAAACTGCTTTATCTTCTGCACAGGATATGACTGCAGCATGCATGTAGACTTTTATGAATTTGCAGTTTACAGACAATAGTGAATTTAAAACCAGATCTTATACTATACTCTTTTAAAATGTAAAAAGTTCAAACTCAATAGCTCAGTCATTCATTTACTTTATTCTATGTTATGTTATTTTGTTTTATTTTTCTTTATTTAAACTCTGTTGAATGGTTAGTCCCATTGAGCCCATGTCCTCTTTTCAGG
Source organism: Protopterus annectens (assembly GCF_019279795.1). NCBI lineage: Eukaryota > Metazoa > Chordata > Ceratodontiformes > Protopteridae > Protopterus > Protopterus annectens. The sequence continues at coordinate 614,126,186 of NC_056728.1, read as the reverse complement.
GATCACCAAAAGTGGTATTGGCCCTGACTAGCGGGAATGTGGACAGAGTGCCAGCGAAATTCCTCTGCTTTTTCAGTGCATTTGTACTTATAGCATGAAGGCTGCTTGATCACTGATATGATGGTATGGAGGAGGAGTTGCTGCCATTCAAGAAGGATAATTTTGGGAGATTATTGTAGCAGATTAATCAGAAGGGATGACATGATTTTATTAAAAGTGACGGTGGAACGTGATTTAAAGGAAGGCAGTGAGGGGTAAATTTGCGGCTGTTTATACTTTACAAAGCAGGTTGGATAGTAATGCAACATTTTCTATGGGAAACTGAAGTAGATTACTCTGGCAATGACTTTGCAATTAATTTATCTGTGCAGCAAGAAAAGAAGACACTTATGAGATGGAGAAGAGAATGAATGACTATACAATGATAGGTCAGTTTCATTCAGATATGAGCATGCTGATTTTACAGTCCAACCAACATGCCCATTGTAAACTGGGCATATACCAATAGAAAAAAGTTCAGCCGCTAAAGTTCCAGGGAGCGGCCAGACTCTTTTTTATTGATATATTATGGAGGCACACCTCTCAACCGTCCAGAGTTTCACAGAATGTCCAAATGTTTGCCTCATATTCTTAGTTTTTTCCTCATAAAATGTATGGTTTTCTCACAATTCACTGAGAAGTGAAGTCACTGATTAATGACACACATTTGAGTTTTAGACTTCATGTCTTTCAGACAATGCATGCTAACACAAAAGTTGTTATTACTGCAGCTTTCTAAATTTATAAGAGCAACGTTTACAATCTGTCCCTATCTTAGGGGCTTTGTCCCCCATTATTTAAGGCTTTGTCCGCATTTCTTGAGCTACGAGTTCAAGAGGTATGTACAGAGGACAGACTAAATAAAGAAAATCAGGTACATTTTCCAAAGCTAAAGAAACAGAAATATACCTGATTTTCCTTGTATTTTTGTGCTGTCTCAGCATATTCTCATACATCTCAGCTATCCAGATTTTATAGTTAACAAAAGCAATGGAGATTCTTTATTCTCCATTGCCTCTAATGAGCAGCATTGATGTACTGTGCCAGTCTAGGAATATAAGTTACATAAGCATGCACAGTACATTAACAAATGCTGAAGAACAGGAAACAATGGAGAGGGAGCACAATGCTGCGATTATACAAAATGTATTTAAGAAATGTAATCAATGTCTTTCTTAAATAATGTCATTGTATATTCACAATAACTAACTCGTGTGTGTGTGAGTGTGTGTGTGTGTGTGTGTGTGTGTGTGTGTGTGTGTGTGTGTGTGTGTGTGTGTGTGTGTGTGGCTATATCAGGATTTCCCCACTGGTGACTTTGTTTAATCACTCAGCCTTCTCATAATCAAACCATGTCATCTGTGGGTAAATCCTCTTATAGCCACACCCACTCGTCAGTTATTGCTTATACAATGAACCCTCCATTAATATTCTAAGACGTGCATGCTGATTGGTCAGCGTGCACATTGTAAATCATACTTATACTAATGGAAAAAGGACCAGTCACCCGGACTTTTTCCATTAGTATAAGTCTTTTTTTACAGCAACGGAGAACGCAAGATTTCTGTTGCTATTTAGACACTGCCTTGCTATGTTAAAGGAGTTTAACATATGAGACAGCTTTAAAAAAGTAATGGAGATCATCCTTTCTCCGTGGCTTTTTTTAAAGCTGTCTCGCTATGTTAAATGGGTTTAACATAGCGAGACAGTTTGTAAAAAGCAACGGAGATCTTGCTTTCCCCATTGCTTCCACCCACAGCTCTGATGTACTGCGTAAGCATATGCATGCGCAGTACATCAGAACTGCCCCAGAATACCAGACAGCTGCAGAAGGGCAGTAAGGAGGCATTATACAATGCCATTATTTAAGAAAAGTAAGTATTTTTTTTCTTAAATAATGTCATTGTATAATAGAAATAACACATGCCTGGGTGTGGGCATTGCTGGATTTACCCACGGTTGTCTTTGTTTGGCCACTCGGGCTTTGCCCTTGTGACCAAACCACACCAACTGTGGGTAAATCCAGCATTACCCACACCCAGGGGTGGGTTGTTGCCATAATGGTATGCTGTTTAGTGCGGCTGGCTAGCTTGAGAGATTTTGGATGTCACTGGGCAAAAGTCTATAATTTAGCACAATCCAGAATTGCAAGTGTAGTGACAAGACAATAGAAGCAGACTGTTCAAGTCTGTACATTAGTGGTAAGAATTCTAACTAGAGAAATTTAAAAAAATTATGAAATTTGAGACAGCGTTATTATGCCATAGGGTTTAAAATACCATACATTAGAGGTCTAATTAATTTAGGACAAGACAAATGTTGGGATATGACTTGTGTTTTTTTTTTCATTTAGAACAGAACATTGTGACTTTATTTGATAAGAAAAAGAGTGTTTTCCTATGGAATCATTAAGTCGCTATTGTAAAAAAAAAGTTCAATGCAGATAAAGAAGTCTGTACAGTTTAGATTTGCTGAAACTAAAGTGGATAACTTAAGGGAGTATTTTGTGCCATTGTCTGTGTGATATTAAGTGCATTATGAAAAGAAATTGTGGACAGGGTCCTGGGAAGTGCGTGTATTGCTACAATATTTAGAATTAGACAATGTTCATTTTCCCAGTGCTGTTATAATCAGGGGACACAGAAGGGCATTATGTTGTTGGGGTCATCCCAAGTCATGTTGTTAGTGTAGTTAATTTTACCATTTGATCAATTAACGTACTAGAAAAGGCATTGTGTTGAGCTGGGCCATCCACTGAGATAATGCAAAATTATTTTTTCAACATGTAATGAAGGGGTACATATGGATGTGCTGTGAAATGTAAAGTGATTGGGAAATATTGTAAACTGGTGGGTGGTACAATGGCACAGCAGATAGTGCTGTTCCCTTCCAGCAAGGGGTTCCCTAGTTTGATTCTTGACTGGGGTGCCTTCTGTGTGGACTCCATATGTCCTCCCAGTGTTTACTCTGGGTGTTCCAGTTTCCTCCCACATTCCAAAGACATGCAATAGGTGGACTGGATACTCTAAATTGCCCATAAGTGTGAGTGTGCATGTAAGTGTGTGGTGTGGAAGAATTGCCATGGCAAGGCTAGCCACCAGGCAGTTTGAACCTTTGCTCTAGATGATTGTCACTGTTGAAATGACACCCCGGCCTCACGTGTGAAAATGGGAAAAGGGATTGTGGATGTATGGAAGGATGGATGAGCAAGATGTTTGCTCATGATGAAAATATATAATGTTTACATGAAAAAGGCAATACAACCACTTCAGACAGCTAAAGTGGAAAATGAAACTGAATTTATTGCAGTGGATGACACAATGTAAATAAGGGTGCATGTTGAAGTAAGTAAATGGTTATGTGACACTTGAAAATGAACCAGGGTGGCATAGTAATGAAATAAGACAGAGTTAAGAGAACACAAATACATCTATTAGGGATAAAGGCAGAAGAAGGAAATTTAAGTTAAAAACAAGTGGCACGGATCAACAAGAAGTTTAAAAGGAGGGTTTAAATATTCTTGTGTTGAATGTTAACAGTATTAAATCAGATTGGTGTGAATGTTAGCATTAGGCTGGGGAAAGAAGGTAAATGATGATATCATGGATATTAGTTCTTTGGCTCTGTAACAAAGAAAATAATTATACATTTGAGAATATAATAATAAAGTAGGCATTTGGTTATGAAGAATGTATATCAATGTTCTTTAATTAAAAATAAAGATTATTCATAGTTGATATAAGGATAAAATAAATAGTAGTGACACTTACATTATTATATTCTGCTACTATACATTTCAGAGTCGGTACTCCTGCAGAATTAATGAGGTATGTAAGTTTGGTGTTAGGCACTGAACTGGAATTTGCATATGTGAAGAGAAAGCTAAATTGGAGATGCATTTTTTTCATCAAATATGAAAGAAGTGCTGGGGAGATAAATTTCACACATCATATATCTACATTGTCAAAATTTAGTGATAAGTAAAACAAAGAAAGGGATACAGTTCATCAAGTTAATCTGAATATATGGTAAAAAATTAAGAAAGCTAAGTACCATTAAAACAGAAAACTTCTTCAGAGAGAATATTATGGTATGAGCCTTTTCTATAAGAAAAGGGAAGAGGAAGACTGGTAGATTGCACTGAAAAGGAAAGGTATGAGTGATTATGAAAAAAGATTGTATGTTGTTGTGTTTTTCGGCTTTTCCCGGTTAGGGTTCACCACAGTGGAATTCCGGTCCACTAATGATTGGCAGTAGATTTTTATGTGCCGAGTTGCCAACCCTCATGTACAACCTTCAATGAAGCACAGAAGATGTTCTAGCTGAGAATCGAACAGGACAACATCTTACTGTGAGGCGACAACGCTACCGCAGCACCACCACCAGATTGTATAAGGAAGAAAAATGAGAACGAGCTCATGGAAGAGGATTTTAAAGAGTTATTAGGTCAGAACTGAATGAGACATTTGGAAAAGGCGAAATGACCAACGAAAGCAAAGTTAACATATTTTGGGGGAAACGTTTACAGTAAAGAAAAATTAACAGACAACTGTGAGGGAATCAGAATGATATTATGGAAACAGTACTATAATATGTATAATAAATGTGTATAGATGCAGAGAAAAAAGAAGAAAAGTATACAACGGAAAGTTTATATAATGCCAGAAATAATGAAATGGAATTAGAGAAATAACTAAATATAATTTGCAAGTTCAATTAAGAAAAGGTAAAAGTGTTTAGCTAACATAGTTAAGCAGGAATTGGGTATACATTTTATAATTGTATTTGTTGATTTTAATGGGTGGTTTAATTATAGTTTTAATGCTTGATAAAGTTTGTATGGAAGAAGGATAACAATGGAAGTGTAATTACTGGCCACCAGTTGCTTTGTGTAAGTGTTGTTGTAAGACTTTAAAATTTTGCAAGTAATATTTCAAAGAATAATAAAATAAATGGTGGATGATGGGATGTATAAATCCAATGTTATTGAGTAAAAGAAATATCAGTACAGGTGAAGGAAAGTGTTGACAGTAGTATAAGAGCAAACAAAAGGAAGGAAGAAAGACTAGTTGTCTGGGATATACTTGCAGGGCAGACATTTGATAACGTAAGATCTGAAGTAGGATGTTCATTTGTCAGCAGCCTGTGGGTTACGGATCTGATATCGGATCCGAGCCGGCAACTTGTTTCAAGCTAATGGATCTGAGCTCCTAGCTCCTCCCTTCACCCATAATCCCCTGCTAACCCTCCATGACCTCAGATCTAGTTTGCCGTGCTTGTGATGGCTGGATCCTTTTTTGAGCTCTTCAGATAAGTGAGGAAAAAGTTACCTTTTTCTAAGTACTTTTCATCAGGAATTTCTTTTTTAGTTTAAATTAATACTTTTAAAGTATGTCTGAGTTAGGTTCCTTATTTTTTAATTAGTACCCTCCCTTCGCTGGTTGCTAGTGTGTGAGTGTTTGTTGTGTGTGCTAGTGTGTGAGTGTTTGTTGTGTGTCTTTTGGGGCCTGTGTGTGTAGTTGTTTTTCTTTTTTTAGTTTAAAAAAAAAAAAAAAAGGAATGGCTGAGGCCCCAAAAGCCATATTTTCTAAATGTACCGAGTGTGGCCATAAGCTCTCCCCGGCTGATGGCCACACTCGGTGCGTTCGGTGCCTTGGGGTTGAACACCTCACCTCGGGCTGTACTATCTGTGCAGCATTCAACCCCAGGGCACTGAAAGAACGGAGGTCGAAGCTGGTCCTGGCGGGACTTCCACCCCCGGATTCGGCTTCGGCCTCCGCTACCTCTGCTGCTCCTGTGGCTCCACCACAGCCTGTGGTGGCTGCCACTCCTGCCCCCCTGCCTTCGACTGGAACTCAAACTCCCGCTAAAGTGTCGGAGGACAGGGAGGCCAGGAGGGAGAAACGGAGGGAGAAGCACCACAAGCGGTGGGCCGAGACCTCCGTTTCGGCCCCGCCAGCTAAGCGGGCTTCTCCCTCCACTGCTTCTAGGTCTCCTCCTCCTCGGCTCAGATCCCCTTCTTTCTCCCCGGGGCCCAAGGAAGAGGAGACCCGATCTCCGTCGAGGTCATCGAGGCGGCATTCCAGACCTGCCTCGGTGGCCTCCTCGAGATCTACCTTCAGTTTATCAGATGCAGACTTGGACCGGATGATGCGAAGGTTCATCCAGGTCCCTCTGCAGATGGGCGTGCTCTTGCCTCCCCCCCCCCAGAGGGGGGAGCTTGACACCTTTTTTCCACCCAATTGCTACTTCTCCGACCCGCTACCCGGTTCGGAGCTCTCGGAGCTGAGCAGCCTTGGAGCCAGGGGTGGGTCGGCGCCGACAGTACTTGGTACTTCGGATCCGACCCTGCCCTCGAGCCTGTCGGATCCGACCTCTCAGAGCTGTGGTCCGAGCTTTGGATCCGGGGGATTCAGTGTGCCTTCAGCTCCATACAGGTCGGAGCACACTGGTCCCTCGGATCCGACGGTCTCGGCACCGGCTCCGATCCCTTCATCGGATCCGAGTGGGAGTCAACTTTCGGATCCATTGGAGAGTGGCTCTCCCTCGGCATTCGATGTTGTGGAGAGGGCTCTGTTGAGAGCATCTGGACCCCCGGTCTTTGCATCGACTCCTCCCTGCACTCCCTCTCTGCTGGGCCAGGCTTCCATCACCTGGCCAAATGGACAGCCTGCTTCGATGTCACAGATAGTTCCTTTGGAACAAGATGTTGCTGGCGAGGCCTCCTCGGACAGTCCCCCCGAGGAAGCTCCCCGCAAGCATAAGTGCAAAAGGAGGCACGTGGACTCCCCTGAGTCCTTAACCGAGGACACGGACTTGGAGGAAGGGGAAGGCTCCCCAAGATCGCCCCCTGAGGATGTCTCCTTTGGAGACATCATGGAGATGCTGAGAATCAGAGGTGGGTGGTCTGCCCCTAAGTCTTCCTCTGACGAGTCCGTGTTTCTGGAGGCATTCGAGGCAGGCCCGTCTACCTCTTGGGTGTCCCCTCCAGCCGACCCCCTGGTGGACCTCATTACCACCAGGGCGTGGAAGGATCCGGACACCGTGGAGCCAATACCGAAGTGACCGGATAGGATTCTTAGCCCCCCCTCAGACCGGTCACATTGGAGTAAGGGCCCCCCTGTAGATGCCATGTTGACGGCGGCAGCCACAAAGAGGGAATTGGCTCAGGAGAGTCCCTCAGTCCATCCACCGAGCAAAGAGTCCCATTTGATGGATCGCTTAGGGAAGTGAGTCTTTAGTTCAGCGACCTTCTTAGTAAGGTCTCTGAACTATATGGCACATGTCATCAGGATGCAGCGGGATCTTATCAAAGAATACGCTGCATCCCCCCCTGAGTCCATGACGGAGGAGGATAAACAATTGTACTCCACCCGAATGGCCACTCTGAGATCTATTTCAAACACCTCTATGCGGCTGTTGTCCCACGCCACAGAAGGAGCCGCTAGGGCTAGCGGAGCAGGCCTAGTCATGAGACGTCAGGCCTGGCTCCGTCATTGTGACTTTACGGAACCCTTTAAAGCGTCCTTCGCGAACGCCCCCTTTGATGTTTCTGCCCTATTTGGCAAAACAGTTCGCGAGACGCTTGTCCAGAGTGAGAAGGACGGGAAGACATTGTCTGCCGTCGGAGTCCGCTTCTCTGCTCCCCAGCAGTCCTTTTCAAGGAACCAAAAGGGTCAGAAGAAGATGTGGTTCCAGAAATCACAACATTCCCAACCAGCTCCGGACAACCAGTCCTACCATGGCAGAGGTGGACAGGGAGGATGTCGCCCCAGGGGCATAGGAGCTCCGAGAAACTTTGGGTCCAGAGAACCTTTCTCTGAGTGGCCCGCGCAGCAGCCCTGAGTGGTTGCCTGGCTGCTCCATTCTGGAGGCAGTCAGGGGGCATTTTTGAAACATCTAGCGGCATGGGAGTCCATCACAACAGACCGCTGGGTGCTTCGCATCATATCCAGAGGGTACAAAATACCAATACTTCATGTCCCCCAATCCAAGAACCTCCCCGATGTACCACCCAATCAGAGGGAGGCCGCAGTCACAGAAATACAGCAGCTGCTAAGAAAAAGAGCCATCCAGCCCGTCCCCCAAGACCAGCTCGGATTAGGGTTCTAGTCCAGGTTCTTTTTGGTGCCAAAAAAAGACGGGGGATCTGAGACCCATCCTAGACCTTTCCCGCTTGAACCTGTCAGTAACCAAGGAAAAATTCCGAATGGTCACTCTTCAATCTATTCTCCCCCTTTTGATGGAGAATGATTGGATGTGCTCTATAGACCTCAAGGATGCGTATTACCACATCTTAATGGACAAACAATCCAGGAGGTTCCTTCGCTTCCGGCTGGGAGCCAGTCACTACCAGTTCAGGGTCCTTCCCTTTGGCCTCACCACAGCCCCCAGGGTGTTCACCAAAGTGTTAGCAGTGATTGCGGCCCACCTGAGACTCCAGGGAATTCAGGTCTTCCCATACCTGGACGACTGGCTCCTGACCGCACTAACAAGGCATCTACTTTGCTTGGCCAGAGACTTCTTTCTCCATCTAGCCCCACAACTAGGCATTACTATCAATGTCGGCAAATCTCTACTGGCTCCAACACAGATCATAGAATTCATAGGTGCCAGAATAGACACCAGAGATTTGCGAACCTTCCTAACTGCCGAGAGAATCAGAAACCTACAACTTCATGTGCGGGCTATCCTTCATTCAGAGGCTTCACCAGTGGAATTGATCCTGAGGGCACTAGGCTCCATGGCGGCAGCGATTACACTCCTTCCATGCACCCATTTGAACATGCGCGTCCTGCAATGGACTCTGTTAGTGCAATGGTCCTTCCTATCCCTTCCTCTCCACCATCCCATTGCTATCAGCAAGGCTTGCAGAAGGGTGCTACTATGGTGGCTCCAAGCATCGAACTTCCATACGGGCTGTGCCTTCTGCACCTCTCCCCCTATCGCCATGGTGACCACGGACGCTTCCCGCCTCGGGTGGGGGGGGGCATTATTCAGGCAGGACAGTCCAAGGCATGTGGAACAATACAGAGACCTCCCTGCATATCAACGTTCTGGAGATGAGAGCGGTGCTGTTGGCATTGCAAGCACTTCAGAGCTTCCTCCCCGCTGGAACGATTGCGATTCACTCGGACAACATGTCAGTGGTCTGGTATATCAACAAACAGGGGGGAACCAGATCTTATCCTCTTTGCCGCGAAGCCATGAGAGTGTGGGAATGGGCGATCTCCACCAACCGCTTTCTGATTGCAACGCACATTCCGGGGAGGACCAACATCCTAGTGGACAAGCTCAGCCGCACCCTTCTTACCCCTTATGAGTGGTCTCTCAATCCTCTCGTAGCGAAGCAGATATTCGCAACATGGGGGCAACCCTGCTGTGATCTTTTTGCATCTCCATCAAACGCCAAATGCGACAATTTCTTCACTCTAATCCCCCCACTAGGGGAATCTCCAAGAGACGCTCTGGTGCATGCTTGGCCACCCAGTCTACTCTATGCCTATCCTCCTCTTCCAATGATGATACAACTCTTACAGAAAGCCTTGCGGTTGGGGAGCAAGATGATTCTCATTGCCCCATTCTGGCCTCGACAAATTTGGTTCCCTTACCTGTGGTCTCACCTTGTGAATCACCCTTGGATTCCAGATCCCATTCCGGATCTCATCACTCATCCATTGGACTTGTCAACTCCAAACCTGGACAATCTGAAACTGACAGCTTGGTTGCTCCAGTTCCACTCCTAGTTCGGACTCCCAGTATCTCTTCACCAGTCAAAGCCATCCTCGTGGCAGCGCATTATCCCTCCACCAGGAAAGTGTATCACAGTAAATGGAAACGTTTTTCCATCCGGGCGGAGCGTTGCGATCTAGATCCCTTTACGGCTCCTCTTCCATCCATTTTAGACTTCCTAACTGAACTCTTTCAGGAAGGTGCTAGTTGTTCAACTGTCAAAGTGCAATTGGCAGCCATTTCTCATTATTATGTGGGACATGATACAGGGCCCTTGATGTCAGCCAAATTGTGTAAAACCTTTCTCAAGGGTACCTTTTTACTTAGACCCCCCTGTAAAAGAAGCCGTACCACCATGGGAACTTACTTTAGTTCTTCAAGCCTTGACTGCTCCACCCTTTGAACCCGCTGCTTCAGTGGATCTCAAATTCTTGTCATGGAAAACAGCATTCCTTCCAGCCATTACTTCAGTGAAAAGAGTGTGGGAACTTCAGGCTCTTTCTGTGAAGCCTCCATACCTGATTTTTCACCCTGATAGAGTGTACCTCAGGATCAATCCCTCCTTTCTCCCCAAGATAGCATCAGAAACCAACATAAACCAATCCATAAATTTACCGGTTTTCTTCCCTAAATATCAAAATAAGGGTGAATACAAGCTGCACTCATTGGATGTTCATAGGCAGCTTCATTTTTATACTCATAGGACAGCTGGCCATAGACAATCTGACCAGCTGTTCATTTCCTTTGCCAAATTTAACTTAGGGAAAGCTATCTCTAAAGTATCTTTATCTTGCTGGATTTCCCAATGTATCCTACTGGCTTATCAAGCCTCGGGTAGACCCGCACCAGAAGGAGTTTGTGCTCATTCCACCCGCTCCATTTCTACTTCTGTGGCTTTCAAGTCTAGAGTTCCTTTGGATGATATTTGTTCTGCAGCCACTTGGGCTTCATCTCATACCTTTATCAACCACTACAAGCTAGACCTGCTTTCTAGAGGGAGAGCATCCTTTGGCTCTGCGGTGCTTCATAATATCCTTCCATGATGGCCACCCAGGGTGTAGGTAGCTGTGGACTCTGTCCCACAGGTTGCTGACAAATGAACATCCTACTTCAGATTTAGAAGTTATGTACTCACCATAACATTCCATCTGAGTAGGTAGTTCATTTGTCTGCAACCATCCCCCCCTCCTTCCCCCTGACCTTCTTCGGATCTATTAGTTGTTAGATATCCTTTGTTGGATATATATTGAGAGGCAAACTCAATCTGAGGTCATGGAGGGTTAGCAGGGGATTATGGGTGAAGGGAGGAGCTAGGAGCTCGGATCCATTAGCTTGAAACAAGTTGCCGGCTCGGATCCGATATCGGATCCGTAACCCACAGGTTGCAGACAAATGAACTACCTACTCAAATGGAACGTTATGGTGAGTACATAACTTTTAATTCTATATAGTTGTGAGAAATATTAAGGGCATATGGAATGAGAGAAAAGACACTGAGTCTGCTAAAAAGTACAGCTGAGAAGATTAAGGAAATATTAAGATGAATGGTTGAATTGTAAGGTAGGAAGGAAAATCAGGGTAACCTAGTCTGTGGAACAATGTTTGTGCTAAATGATTATCATGATATGACAAAGTCTCGAAAACTAATGGGAAGCAATTTGAGAAATAAACACTTCTTATAGCTATAATATATGCAGATGAGATAATATGGAGGTTTATGAACAGGTTGCCAATCCTAACCAACTAATTATGTGTTTGAGACATGGATGCCATGAAATTCACCTTGACAACGAAGTGCAACACATGAATCTTAGCATCCATGTCAAGAACACATAATAGTTGGGTAAGATTGGCAATTCAATTATAATTCTTTGTAATGCATGGCTTTTTATCTTGTCCAAGTACTAGCAGTTACAGTATAAAAGAAAAAAAATGCTAATTGTTTTGCTGGCTTTCAGAGCCATAAAGCACTTAGCGAGTGCTGTCAGAAAGGTAAGTAACACAGTCCCTTATGTTTACACTCACGATCCATACCTCTCAACTGTGCACATTTTTGCCTCATATGTTTGATCTGCTCATCACAAAGTCCATGGTTTTGAAACAAATTATCGAGGACTGAATTCATAAAATTATAACATACATTTAAGTTTCTGACTTTGTATCCTTCAGGAAATGCATGCAAACACACATCCTGTTAATCTAGTAACTTTCTAAGTTTATAACACAATGTCAGGGACATGTTATCAGAATGGACAGCAGCCAGAAACAAATCTTTTATTCTGCCACTGTCATTTGCTCATCGGTACTGGCAAATTTTACTGCCTAACCCGATACCTGACTTTTACAACTTAAGCAGGAGGTGTTTAACATTTGTTAAGATCAGCTACTCTAGTGCTTAACTGATATCAGTGCATAATCAGCATGCTCCATGCACTACAGTGATTGTTAAATATAGAAGTTGGATAAATTAAGTTATTAAGGCAATAGAAAAGTAAAATGAACTTGTAAGGGCTGCCTCCAAAGATAGAGCCAGAGTGTAAGCCAAATTCTTTATTAATCCACAATAAAAACAGTTGAAAAGACAATACACACTTGAATTATAATCCACACATAAACTCCTTAACCTTTTCACTGTGTTTTCACCCACATTTGAACTTCATCAGTTTTATTATCATTATTATTATTATTATTATTATTATTATTATTATTATTATTAACATTTGTTGACTGGGAAAGTCCACTGGGTCAGAAACCCATTTTCAGTGGAGACCCAAGGAGAAAAGCTCCACAAGCAAAATACAAAGAAAGACAATATTTAAACTACAATTTAACAATGTTACTGATATAACATGGAGAAAAAAACATGGAATATATACAGACACAGAAGATATGACAGGGAGAGAAAAAAACAAGAATCTTACAGTTGGTAGTAATGTTACATCATTACCTTCTTTGGTGAGAATCCTGTATAGTAAGAATGCACTAGTAAATGTGAAGACTGGGTTTTGCAAAAGTTTTCTCATTTTAGTATTTGGGGAAGTATACTATTTAAGGTGGTTTGTTTTTGAGATAGGTGCAGGATGGATTGTCTAGATAATGTGTTTTTAGGGCTACTTTAAAAGTTTTTGGGTGGTCAATTTGGGTTATTTCAGATGGAAGGTTATTCCATAGCTTAGCTATGGTATGGGAGAAGAGACATTGTTCTGCTCTTTTGCTGGGTTTAGTTATAGTAAGCATCAGTTTACAGGAGGATCTTATTGTTCTAGTGGGGGTGTATGTTTGTAGGATTGAGTTAACGGCAGGGTAGTCATTTTACTTAGAAATTAGTTTGTGGGTTAAGGTTAGTTGGGTGTATTGTAGATGATGGGAAACCTCTAGTCATCTTAGCTCAGTGATGGCATGTGGTTTCCCGGAGGCAAATTTGGCTATTTAGTTGCAACAGGATTGTAATTTATTACAAAGAGTTGTGTGCAGATTAGGAAAAATGTCACTACCATATAGAAGGAAGGGGATGAGTAGGGTATTGGCTAGTTTTATTTTGCTATATTTATCCAGGTAGAGTTTGTGGCGGTATAGTTTACCTAGTTTGAAATGGGTTTTCTTTATTGCAGTTAGGATGTGTGGTTCATATGTGAGTTTATCATCTATTGTTATACCTAGTAATTTGGCTGTTTTCACTAGCTCAATTTCTGTGCTGTCTTTAGCCAGGAAGTCAATGTTGGGTGGTTTTGTTGAGAAAAGTAAAAGTTTAGTTTTGGGGAGTTTAGCATAAGTTGTGCATCAATAAGCCATGATGTGAGAGAGGTAAAAACTTGTTGTGTAAGTGTGAGGAGGTCTGAGAAATTTTTAGAGGTGGATATAACTGTTGAATCTTCGACGTATTGGATGATATTCTGGATTAGGGGGGCTTTGTGCAGGTCATTGATGAAGATATTGAACAGTAGTGGACCTAAAATGGATCCTTCTGGTACTCCTATATTGTTAGGTTGGTAATGAGATTGCGCATTTAACCATTTTACTGATTGTTCCCTGTTTTGTACATATGAGGTAAACCATCTGAATGATTTTGGGAGCAACCTAGTGCTGATAGTTGGTTTACTAGCGTAGCATGTGACACTGTGTCGAAAGCCTTAGGTAGGTCTAGTAAGATTACTGAGGTAGGATGGCCTGCGTCCAAGACTTTGTTGACAGAGCCGGTGAAAGATAATAGGGTAGTAAAGGTGGTATGCCCTGAATGGAAACCATGTTGGGTAGGAGATAGAAGAGCATTGCTTGAGAGATGTTTAAGTAGTTGTGAGTGAACACATTTTTCCAGGATTTTAGATAGTGGGGAGAGTATAGAGATAGAGTGGTAGTTAGAAAGATCATGGGAGTTTCTCCCTTTGTGTAGTAGGGTAATTATGGATTTTTTTCCATAGGACAGGAACGTAAGATTCAGATAGAGAGCAATTTATGAGAATGGTAACTGGATATGGTATTGAGTTAGCTGCTGTTTGCAAATATTCTGGGGGAAGGTTATCTGCAGGCAGTAAGCAAGGTTTGAGTTGTTTTAGGAATTTCAAAATTAGAGAGGTGGGTACAGGTTGAATAGTGAAGGAGTTGCCTGGTTGTGTAGTGGAGTAATCTGCAGGGGAGGGGTGGTTGTTCTGTTGGAGGTGGGAAGTGTATGTTTGAGCTGGATGGGCAGTCTTTGAATAGCTTTTGGATGGTCGAGATGAAGTGGGTATTAAAAGCTTGGGTGATTTCCTGTGGGCTTTTTTCTGGTGCAGGGGATGGGTTTTGGATGGTGCCTTTGTTAAATAGAAAGGCGACAGACTTCCAAAATTGTTTGGGATTGTTATACAAGGTGGATAGTTTAGCAGAGAAATACTCTTTTATTTTTATCTTGTATTACTAGCTCTTTTGATTTGTTACAGTGTTGTTTGTAGTGGAGTTCATTTTGTTGTGTTCTGTCTCTCAGCCATATTTTCCATGCTTTGTTTGTAATAAAACTCCTCCACAATCATGTATTTATATACAAACTTTAATTAAAACCAAAAAATCCCTCCTTCTTTTTAATAAATCAATTAAAACCATTCTATTGTTTAAAAGCAGACTAAAAGTGTATTTTAAAAAATAAACTTAATGTGTGCAAATCAGCATATTGTTAAAACCATTTTTAACCAAACATAAATTTAAGTATAAATATAAATATAAGTATCATGGCTTATAACAATAGTATTAAATACATACATAAAAATACTTGCATATAAATACATATAAAATCACAATTTCACAATGGGGAGCTCCATCTGTTGGCCATACTGCCAATTACAACTTGGCTGCTCTAAGCTTTAATACTGGAGCTAGGGAAGGCCAGGAAATTTTGTGGCTTCTAATATTGTTTGCAGTAAAGTTCTCTGTACTCTCACCTAGTCTCCCATTGCCCCCTTCTCTGTCCTTTGGGAATTACTTCTAATACAAAAAACTGGAAAGTAGTTCCTTGACAAGTCATGTAATGCTTGCATAAATTCTCATTCTTATTCCTAATGTCATATGTATGTTCATAAATTCTCATTTTTAATTTTCTCTCTATCTTATTGTGGATTAATAAAGTATTTGGCTTATACTTTGGCTCTGTTGGAGCCTGCCCATACAAGTGCATTTGTCTTTTCAAGTGTTGGTAACTGTTTGGCACTTGGTCTCTACACATAAGTGTTTTTTTGCAATAGAAAAGTAGTTAGGGAACATAAGACTATGTCTGAATAAAAATAAATGTAAAGGTTGAGGATAAATTTTGAATTTAGGAGGGAAATATGTTACTCAAGAGAAGATAAAGGTTTTAGGAATTATACTTGGACCTGTTGCTTGCTTTAAGTGTTTCAGTAAAAAGGGCCTGTTTCATTTCAAAGATATATTATCCATGATGAAAAAAGACCTCATTATCAGCTAATTAGCATGCCACTGAGATGCTGATAAGTACTGCAGATGCACATCAGCTGTTTCCTGAGGTAGTTAACACTGATCACTCATAAATCATGGTGGCACAGTCACCCTCATTGACTCTCCCACATGTACACACACACACGCACACACGCACACACACACACACACACACACACACGCACGCACACACACACACACACACACACACACACACACACACACACACACACACACACATACCTCTAACCTGTCCAAGGGTTAAGGTCATGTCCTTAACATCTATTCTTAAGATTGTCCTACCCATCACAAATCACTTATCCTTACAGCTAGTTAATAATGCCAGATTGTTGAGTTAATGCTTGAGGCGTGGCTCTATTAACTTTTTAAGTGAGTCCCTGTAGTAGTTTAAAAAATCTCTGTGGTGTCATCTAGCATACCTCTTAGATTTTTACTGAAGTCTCCTCCTCTGTCTCTCATGAATCCTATTGTGTAAAAAAAGTAAAACCACAGTTACACTAACAGGTTAGTTTGTGTAGTGAGTCAGTTTTCTTGCTCACTGTATAATGGATGCAGGGTTTAAAACTTTTCCCACCCTTTCACATTAATTTCTATAATTTTACTTACAGACCTGGGTAATATTATGGTTTCCCTAGTGATTAACAATGGTACAGAAGATTAATATTGTCTGTGTGAGGTGTGGGGGAGTATAGGGCTTCAGTCGTTTTGAGTGCCTTTATAACAAATTATATACAGTATCCTTCATATCTAGTGTTCTCACCAACACACAATGTATTTTTCAGATACTCAGTAATGTGTCATTCAGAGAAATGATGGATTTGAATAAAAACACAAAACCATAATTTAAGCAGTTTCATTCTTTTAATCTGGTAAAACTTCATCAGAAAAAAATAAATAAAACCACAATGTATTTAAACCCAAAAAGAGCATGGCATCTTAATAAGTGATCCAATTAAGTACAGTATTTAAAATATAACCAACAGTCATAAAAACAAAATTCATTGTTTTTAAAGAAACATATAGAAAATATATACTTAAGTTACTCATAAAAATATATTAAATTGCATTATAATTCAATAAACGTTTTAACAGAAATCATATCATTCATTCATAGGATTAGAGCTGCTATCTCAAACACTTGCCATTTGAGTTCAAGATATTCTAAATATTTACAAAATTGATCAGCAAAGCTATGTTTGTCTACCTTTTTCACTACAAAAAGTACAAACTTTCGAAAATTCTTGCAGCACAGACTTTGCCTAGTCAAAGGGTTGATAGCATCCTTTTTCTTTATACCTGATATGTGCTCTCTGATTCTGTCTGCTAACCTTCTGATAGTTTTACCCACATAAAAGCTGTCACAGTTAATGCAGCATGCAAGGCAAACTCAACTGTCACTTTTGCAATTGTAGCTATCTTTTGCCACCAAGATATAATTTAAATGTTTAAATTGGTAACTTCAGGAAGAATAAATGAACCTACAAAATTTTAAGTTATAATAAGGAAATGTACCTCAACAACCACCATTAATATTGTTGATCTCCATTTTTGTATGTTATAAATTTTTTTTTTAAATTTCTAGCTTTTTGTAAATAAACTGAGGCACATTTCCAATAATTCTAGCCATCTCTGAATTTCCTAAAAAAACACTTTCCAGTGTTGGAAATAATTTGATGAATTTCAGGGCCATCAATACTAATGGGAATGGAGAACAAGCAAGTTTTATCTGTTTTAGCACTATTCTTAGCTTTTGGTGTAAACAGTGAAAGAAGTATGGGGGAAATTTGCTCTATGTTCTGTAATATAATTAGATATACTTAACTTCAGAGTACCCCCTTTGTTGGAACATATTAATATGTACATCAACTTCCACCAAAAACTGAGAATCATCACTGATAAGATGGCTAAGTCTAATAACTTGCCCTCTAAAAATATCTAATTTCATGAATAATGGATGGTAAAAACAAAAATGAAGGTAGTTATTAGTGAAAGTTTCTTTTTGAAAGATATTACTTACAAACTTTCTTTCTTCAACTTGCATTATTACCTTAATATCTAAAAAGTCAACAATCTTGCCCTTACCACTCATTCTGAATTTTGACAAATTAATACTATTATTAATATTTTTTAATTCATTGACACATATCGATTTTATCTTGGGTGTCTTGGTTTCTGCAAGGAAAAAAATATCTTACACGTTGTCCTTTTTGGCATTTTTTTGGCTCACAGTTTCCTTATTTTTATATTTCAATATTGTCAGTTTGGCATTTTCAGCTTCTTTTAAGAAAAATGTGTTAAATATTGTGTGCAAAGTTTTTTTAGTGTTTTGTTTCCAGTAATGATGTTCTTATCATGAAATCAGGCTTTCTGATTCCAAAATGTATAGTTTCACTTTAGCTTATTTATTGTAACTACTCTTGTTAAGATTAAAAACTTGTGTTCACATTTACTGTAGGCTTAGAAGCTGATAAGATACTTCCTGATTTTGAGTCATGTTGTCCTGATTTATGTTGTGATGTTGCAATAGATGGAATAAAGAACACAGGTTCAGATGTTCTCATGTACTTATTAGGCTATTTATTTGTGAAGCCTGACTTTATAGATCTAAGATAGTTTTTAGCCTTTTTTTATTTTGCATATGAATAACCAGATACAGGCAGAACAAGGGTATGTTGGGACAGTGATTGTTGCCCCTATGGATGAAGGACATGGAAGCTAATCCAAGAATGAATTTGCAGCTTCACATCCTTTCATCCAAATTACATTTGAATAGCATAAGAGAAGTACTTCATTCTATGTGTAGTGCAGGACAGCTGCATAGAAGAGATATTTCTGTGATACATACCTACCCATCCAACATGTTCTATATATGCTGCACATGAGATGGGGAGCGTTTCATCAGTTGTCCACACCAGGAATTTTGAATGTGTAACAGGACTGAAAGGATAGGTCTGCCAAGGCTCTTTATGTGAAGTAGAGGTTGCCTTTTACTAGCCTGTATGATACCAAAAAGAGAGACAAGACTTTGAAATATTCAGCATCATTTTTGTGATTTGGACGCTGTAGTCACTCAAACTGTGACAAGTGTTTGAAGAGGTACATCCCAAATTGTGCATTATATTGAATGATCAGTCTGATGAGATTGGAGTATACTAGAATGATTACATATACAAATAATCCAAAAACTGAAGGTACTGAAGACACCAGTGAGCCAGCAAAAAGTTTAAAAATGTATTAGTAATGAGCCAACAAGATTAAGCACTTTCATCAGTCTATAAGCAAGACCTCATCAAAGATCAATAAATTCTACAATATTTAAATAATAAAAATCACGACTACCACATCATTTAACAATTACACTTTGTGTATTTTCTGTATGATTTGCAGCTGTCTATATCCTATTTCTGTTTCAACTAGTGGCATGCCATAAGTGGAAAAGCAGTTTGTAATTCAATATCTACAGGCAGTGATTTGAAGGGAGTCCTTCTTTGCCATGAACAGGTATTGGGATTCTATAATGTTGTATGTTAATTAATCTTATTGCCATTTGTGTGGATAGCTCAAACTTATGCAAGGGTTTGTGGGACCACTGAGTCTGATCCATGTTTTCCAAGGCAGCAGCTCATTATGTAAGTAAATTGCTGGTAGGATGCTGGTTCTAACATATAATTGGAGCTGCATGGCCATGAAGCTGTCCAGCACAGAAGCTCCATCTGAAGGGTAACATGGTCATGCATGCATTCTCTTCATCCAACATGGGGCTATCATGGAAAACTGTCTTTGAAAACAGAACATTGTAAACCATTGCAAAAATGATTTTGTTTCACCTCCAACTATAGCAAATCATACTTGTGTAGAATTCCATGCTCTCTCTCCAAACTCACTAAAGCTGCTTTACTTGTGTGTGGAACTTTATACTTTAAACAGCCTGGCTTCCATTCAGGTACTGACTGCAGTAACTAGTCTACCACAGAGATGGATCATCATCCTTACCATGAAGACTGTTAATTTCAATTAACTACTAATCTACTCAATGTTAACAACACACACACACACACACACACACACACACACACACACACACACACACACACACACACACACACACACACACACACACACACACACACACACTCGTACTTTAGTGTTGTCATCATTGTAGAGATGCCACCCATGTTCAGGTATAATAGATAAACTCTCTCAGCTAAATGTCCATCTCTATGCAATTCAGTGGATAGCACATCGGATCACAAATAGAACCTAGTCAATTAGGCTCTACCTCCTCCAAAAGGCCTGTCACAAGTGGTGTGCCACAAATGTCGGCTCTTGGTCCACACCTATTAGGTGGTTACTTCTCAAATGTCAAAGCAAATGATAAGGGTTTATGGCTGACCACATTTGCAAATGACCGCAAACTTGGTGCTGTCATGACCTCCCCAGAGGACACCAAAATCCTCCAAGATGGCCTTTCCTGAACAAATAGTTGGTGTCAAAACCATGGAAAAAAGTCAATGACAAGAAATGTATAGTTGTATCCTTTGGCAAGTATGACTTTCATTGTAACTATTACATTGACAGCATACCCGTGAAAGTTGATCTAATAGGGATCTGGAAACCTGTGTTGACAATGCGTTATCCTTTTATCACTACATATCCAGTGCTGTAAGGAAGTTCTTCTTCATCCCACACATTATTTCTAATAGTGTGGTGCCCAGGTTCAGGGATATACTTATTCTAAATGCAAAACACAAATCAGGAACCAGTCCCATCATACACAAACAATTGAAAAACTGAAGGTACTGAAGACACCAGCGAGCCAGCAAGAAGCTTACAACTTTATTAGCCAACAAGATTAAGCCCTTTCATCAGTCTCTAACCAAGACCTCATCAGAATTTAAATATTCAACAAACTCTACAATATTTAAATAGTAAAAAAATCACATGACCACCACATCAATTAACAACAGAAGCAAATTTGTTAACCCTATGTTGTCAAGTACAAATGGAGGTAGTTGTTAAAACATAAGGTGCAGGGTTTACACTTTGTATGATTTTAAATGCCTTAATGAATGTATTTAAATCAGTAGTGTACTGTGTTTAAAATCATACAAAGTGTAATTGTTAATTGATGTGGTGGTCATGTGATTTGTATATATACATATTAGAATCAGATAGCCTACTTTTCATGATGAGGTCTTGGCGATGGTAAAAAGAAGTGGTAAAATAACCTTTGCTTGTAATATTTAAATTTGATAATGCGTTTCTCACCTGTAATATGAAAAAAAATGATACATTGGAAATTGTATGCCTTGTCCGTGAATTTATTCACAGTGAGATACATTGTATATATAACTTACTGTTCTCTGACAGCTTTTCTTAAATTCTCAATTCATTTGTAATTGAACAGTTGCCATTTTGAATCAAAAATTGAATAGACTTCAAAAACAGAAATTGAGAATCTGTTTAGATAAAAAAGCATAAATCTTCATGTGAATATATGCAACAGACTTCTCTGTACAGTAAACACATTTCACTGGAATTTTTTCAATAAAATGCAAAAATGCAGTTTCTGAAAAATAAGTTTAACTGTTCAAATATTATATATTACTCAGATTGCTTGTCCTGTGGTAGATGTTAAAAATCATTATTACCAAGCAACAACACAGCACACAAGAGGATAAAAAGAACTTGCAGCTTTTCTACACTCAGTAGTTTCAATAATGTTAAATGTTACACTTGACAACATGTCAGATCTACACTGGTGCAGCCTTGTTAATAAATATGTCAGGTTTGAGCATCTAGTGCATAAACTATATGAGCAGATATATACACACATACACACAGAAATATGGCTGTCTTTTTTTCAAGCCTTTACTTTCAAGTAGAAAACCACTCCCAATCACATGGTTACCACCACAGACTATAGTTACTTCTTAAAGGAATTATACATAACATCCAACATAAGAAGATAACTGTTTCACTTATAACATGCAATATGAGAAGATAACATTTTTTTGCATTATTTATTTAATTTATATTTATATAGTGTACTAACTGCTGTGGCACAGAATAAGCCCAGCCCAAGGGAATGTAATTACAAAAATATTTATGGAAATGAGTGGAAGCAAAAATACTATTGACACACATTCAACTAGAGAAAAGAACAAATGCGTTATAAAAGATTTTGGACTGCAGTGACAAATAAGAGTAAACACTAGCAGGTCTTGCATTCATCACCAAAAAGAGAAATGATTTTAAACATTATTTACATAATATTTAGAAAAATAATAAAACTTAATAGGTTTCACATTCTTGGTTATAGGGAGAGGAAGAGGAGGATGAGGATAGTGAGGATAGCCTTCTACCAGCACCTGCAGGACTGCATGGATAAGGCAATCCCAAGCAAAACAAAGACTCTTTGTACCAAAGGCAAGCGTCCAGCCTGGTGGACCCCAGCCATAAACAAACTCTACAACAAAAGGAGGAAGCTACTACAAGATAGAGCAAAATCCTTAAAAGGTAAGACACCCTTGATCACTATAAGTAAAAAACTAAGAGCTCTCATAAAATCATCCAAAGCAAATTTTGAGAGAAAAATAGCTAAAGACTCAAAAGACAATCATAAGGCCTTCTTTAGCTATGTTAGAAACCTGGGAGGAAACTCCCAGATATGCTCAGAACTAGTTCAAAATGATGTGAAGATTACTGATCCTACAGACATTGCCAGCATACTGGCTGACAGGTTCAGTGCAAACTTGCAGCCCCAAACATCTAGTGAGAACTGCTCTCCAAAGCAAAAACACAGCATCCATGGGACCTGATGGTGTCCCCGGCGTGTGCTCCATGAACTCAACGAGGAATTAAACCCACAGCTAGGACAGCTGTTTAATCATAGTCTTACCTCTGGATACATACCCAGGGAGTGGCACTGCAACTGTGGTCCCACTTCAAGCCTTATCTGCAAAGCCATGGAGAGGATCATAATGGACCTCATAAATAAAGACATAGGAATTTGCAGACTTTGGATCCATCCCAGTTTGGCTTTGTCAAAGGCAGATCATGCCTTCTAAACTTGGTTGACTTTTTGAAACAGTCACCAAAGCCATTGATGAGGAAAGGCAGTCCATACAGCCTACCTCGATCTGGCGGTATCATTGAAAACTCATCAGCTTAAATGTTAAGCAAACTGGCTGAGTGACAGAACCCACAGGGTCAGAGTTGCTGCGCCATGTCAGACTCAAAGCCTGTCACAAGTGGTGTACCACAGGGCTCAGTCCTGGGCCCACTCTGTTTGGCATCTACTTTTAAGCAAACACAGGAGGGTTATGGCTGACAAAGTTTGCAGATGACTGCAAACTACATCTGACACAGATATCCTTCAGAAGGGT
Organism: Protopterus annectens; assembly: GCF_019279795.1. Taxonomy (NCBI): domain Eukaryota; kingdom Metazoa; phylum Chordata; order Ceratodontiformes; family Protopteridae; genus Protopterus; species Protopterus annectens. Next base: position 614,103,084 of record NC_056728.1, on the reverse strand, counting down.
CTCACAGAAGCGGATAACTGGTGCCAGAGCCATGGCCTAAAGTTAAATGCCAAAAATGCATAGTCATATGGCAATCCACTGAGCACAGAAGAAGTTATCAGGGACCTGGGGACCCAGGTTGACAGTAGTCTGTCATTCGACACCCATGTAGCTAAAGTAGTTAGGAAGACCTCATCTAGATCAAGGGAGGTCATAGTCTCCCCTACTCATCACTCATCAGACCAATGATTGAGTACAATGCAGATTTGATGAATATGCTTCACCTCAAAAAATAGATCCGGGAGACTTAAACTGGAGGATAGATTCATCACCCAAAGACTCCCTATGCTGTGGAATAAAATCCGGTATATGTGAGGCAGAGCACTTGTTCAAGAGAAATCTTGACCAATGGATGCAGATAGCCTAGTATGAACCTATGAACCTATGAACCTATGAGTGTAAGGGGTAATAGTGGTTAAGTTATTTAGCAAACTGCAAAGCCTGCACTGAACCTGTTTGAGTAAATGTGGCCTTAATTGCAGTCTAAATCTTGGATGGGAGGAAATGCCTTTCACAAATAGATGGAAATATTCCTAGAGTTTATGTGCTAGAAATGAAAATATGTGATTATTGCATAGCATCTTGGTCCATGATAACTTTAAATAAGTCTACTTATTCTTTCTACTGCTCCAAAAAAGTTTGCATGTGGGGAAATTCACCAAAGCTATGCTTCCTGTCTCCCTTGGTTGGTACTATGCACATCATCAATGAGACACAAACCTGGAAACATTTCGGCAACCATATGATTGTTAACCACAAAATCAGGAACAAAGTTACTATGACCAAAAGCAACCAATAAACTAAATAGAGGTAGTTCCAAATAACCAAAGCTCCTATAAAACTCAATTATTTTACTGATATAACAATAACCATCAGTTAAGTGCTTTCATCCATAGTATCAGGACTTTTTCAGAACTTTTCCAAAAAATGCCAACAGGAAGTTTATTATAGTTTTGCTTTGCCACCAATTATAAATAAATAGGAAGTAATTTAAAAATAAATTACAATTAAATATAAACAGATGAAACATCTGTAATAAAATCCATCATTGAAATAATGTGTAGTTGTGAAAAAATGCTAATTAAAATACTTAAGAAAAACACACATATATCAATTAATGAATGAATTAATGAATGTGCAACATTTAACTGCCCTCATTTTTAACTAAGGGACTATGAAGACATGCCCTTCTTTACCCTGATCCAGTAATCGAGGTATACCAATCCTCACCACTGACACTGGTGAGAGGCAGTCACTAAAAACAGGGATGGATTTACACAGTATTTCAAATGCGGCTGTCTGGATCCAACAAAATTTCCCCAAGAGCACACAGGGGACATGGTCCACTGGGGCTGGACTCTCTGTCTCTCCAGCTCCCAAACATGACCCACCTTGGAGCACTGTGTCCCAGTTCCAAGTATCTGGCATACACACTTGAATATCTGATTTTTCACACACACACACACACACACACACACACACACACACACACACACACACACACACACACACACACACACACACACACACACACACACACACACACACACCTGGGAAAGGCCGTGTCCCTTCTCTTCAGGTTACAGGGTAGCTGGCACCAGCCAAATTCTCTAAGGGTCATACAAGGGGTAACCAATTATACTGTGTCAAATTAATACTGATATGAACGGTAGAGTGTGACCGAAGCAGTTAGCCTTTTTGGAATGGCCACAGTGACACTGAAATAAGCACACGTACTCTCAAGATGCTAAAAGTATTTACTAAAAGACCAGCCACAATGAAAAGGCATAACAATATTTAGTAATGGATAACAAAAATAGAAAACAGGAAAATAACATTTAGTTAAAATAAACATCAGTGTTTTCAGTCACAGAAAATATAAAATAACACAGTTGGACTGAATCTCACATGCTGAAAAATAAATAATACTAAACTAATCTCACAGTACTTTTCCTAACTAAACTAAAGAAAAACTGTCCCTAGTTTACTCGCTTAATATTGCTAAGCAAAATGAGACACTCCACATACTGAACTCTACAACTAACCACTAGTAAACAACTGTTATTACTGAACCTGTGAAAACCGACATAGATCTTTATATCAGATTCCAAAGAAAAAGAAAAAAAAAAACAATGTACCTCACAAGCCATCTGCAGCAGCTGGAAATACCACAGAAGTACCTCACAAAGAGGATTACTGGCCTCAAACAAATGCCCTACACTGACTGCCTCAAAAAACTCCAGCTTTATTTTGTAGAATATCGCTTACTCCGAGGTGATCTCTGCCTAACATATAAAGCTATGTCAAACCCAGAGCTGTTGGACATGCTACACCTAAAGAAATCACAATCCCTCTGAGCAAAATGCTCTAGGGACCTAACTCTTGTCACCACAATAAACAGGACATGCTGGAGGGATAGATTCCTGTCCCAGAGACTACCCATACTGTGGAACAGGCTACCCATCCATGTCAAGCAAAGTTCTTCATTAGCACTCTTCAAGAAAAATCTTGATGAGTGGATGGGAAATAGGAAATACACCCTGGGGATTACTTCTGTGTCTCTGCTCGACAGTGGCACAGGAAAATAACTTTCTTGGGTGGTGTAAGCCAGGGAACCTTTTGGCTAGGCTTACGTAGGCCATTGGCTGATAGCCTAGTACCTACCTATAAACCTATGAACCTATGAACAAACTGCTTCTGCCAGAGTTCTGTCCTTTAGCTTCTTGTGGAATTACATCACATCTAGTCACCTGAATCTGACATAGTTAACATTCAGAACTCTGTTAAAATTTTGTTGCAGCATTATTTTTAACATAAGCAACTTTTACAAATACATTTTTAATGCAAACATTTGCACAGATTAATGTGACAGTCAAATGGCATAAGATTATTTACAAAACTTCAGCCAACCATGTTGGCATATGCCACGCATGCTCTGTCCCACTTCTGCTGATACAGCTGGCAATACCCCACAATGTAACAGGGACTATTAACACTGTACCATTTATTAAAAGAGGGTTGTAGGCATTTAATCAGAATTGCCATAACTGTTCCTTGTAGCCAAATAATTTTCCCCAAGTGATCCCCCCCCCAAGGTCACATGCCATAGTGTCTAAAATACCAAAAATCCATTTCCTAAAGTAGTGGCAAGGCAATGAATGTCAAAATAAACCACTGCTTCCTTTTTAATGTTGTACAAATCTTCATAAATTATCTTACTGAGGGGGAGTTCTGTTTTGCCCACACAAAAAGTTGGAAAAGTCATACATTTGTCTAAATAAACCAAAACTTTAGTAGAAGAATTACCAGTCTGAAAAATTATGTTAGTATTAGCGTAATTCTCCAAGGTGCATGTTTCATATTCCATAATATAATAATACTGCTCACACGCACCACATTTGTGAGTCCCGCTTTTTAAAGTATAATGGCCATAATCACTTCCTTTCTACTGAAAATTTGTTTAAAATTGTTACCAGTCTTTTTTTTTTTTTTTCGGCTTTTCCCGGTTAGGAGTCGCCACATCTAAAACACAAAATGTGGTCTGTCCCTTATCTTATTATATATAGATTCATTGTCTCTAAAAGTTTTTCAGTTTGATTTAATATGTTTAATTTTTATTAGAATCATAACTATGTGCCAATATCATAGCAGTAGTAAAATGATTTTGAGGGGTAATATATTAAAAAGGTGGCTTAAACATCACTAGATTTGCCTAAAAGTGGAAAATACCTAGTGTGATGATAGTGAATAATATACTGAAAGGTATCACCAATTAAGTTAACAGGATAATATTTCTTCAGTAACATATGCTTAAGCATATTTAGTTCTTCCAAAATCATGGAATCTTTTGAAATCTGATGAGGCAGTCTAATAGCTTGTCCATTGACAAGATAGTTTTCCGATGATAAGGGTGGGTACGTTTGAAATGAAGATAGAAATTACTAAAAGTTGTTTTCCTGTATATGCTGGAAGAAAAAATCTCCATTCTCTTTAGTAATAATAATATCTAACTTATTAGTAGAATAAGTAAAATGTAAAAATAAAATGTTGACTTGTTAATATAAGTGATGAAATTCTCAATTTCCTACTCATGACCAACCCATAAGATGAAATATCGTCTAAATATTACAAATATAATTTGCAGTAAGAAAAATAAGTAGAAAAATATATTTATCTTTGAAGGACTTTACTACATGGTTAGCAAATATGGGGGGATAAGCTGCCCACATAGCCATACACTTAACTTGCCTGTAAAGTTCCCCATCAAAATATATAAAATTATTATCCAAAATAAGAGATATGCTATTGTGTCTTTTGACTTATCCCAGTTAGGGGTCGTCACAGCAGAACTCCGGTCCACTAATGTTTGGTAGTGGATTTTTACGTGCCAAGTTACCAGCCGTGGCGCACAACCTTCAATGAAGGAACGTTCATTCATGCATGTCTCCACACAGAAGATACTCTAGCTGAGAATCAAACGGGACAACGTCTTGCTGTGAGGTGCCAATGCTACCGCAGCACCACTACCGCATCCAAAATATATATTGGATTTTTTTTTATTTTTTTATCCAAAATAATAGATATAAGATTCTGAAATTATTAGTTAAAAAATCCAATTTAACAATTGCATCATGAAAATATTCCAACCCCACATTTTGTGGCATAGAAGTAAACAAGTCTACTGCATCAATATTTACAAATATTAAAGTGGGATCCCATAGGTGAATATGTAACCTCCCAGAAGATCACAAGAATCATGTAATTGTGACAAACTGAAACACTGCCAGCCCGGCTAGCTGGAATTTTGTAAATAATCATATGTCATTTGTGAATATCAACATGACTCATATGCTTGTCTTACAAATGTAAGAGAAATATATGCTATGTGTATATTAAACTACTGGTGCAGAAGTGTGTGTTGAATAGAGTGTGTAGAGTACTGAGCTTCAAGGATGTGTCCACAGTGTACCCAACTAGAAAAGAACAGCAATGTATATAAACTATATAGCAGTGCAAATGAAGTTTATCAGCAAACCAAGTTGTCCCAGGACATCTTCTTGAGGGGTCAGATGTATGTTAGTGGGTGGTAAGTGAGTTGGGGAAGTGAAAGGGATAAGTGGAGGAAGGGAGGATTATGAGGAAATGAGATAAGGGTAGGGAGGGGCTTAAGAGGTTTAGACAAGTGTAGCTGTGTAAGCAGTCACATTTTGGCATGAACTTGCTAAAGCAAGCAGAACGTCCAAGATATCCTGTAGGTATTGAACTTGGCAGGTAGGCTTGGGTCAGTAGTTGTCGCATGAGGAGATATTTTAATTAGGTATGTAGGGTTTGTAATTACGTATGTCTACATCTATATATATTCATGCCCAACTGTTTCATGGAAAAAAAATGGTAACAGCTGCAGTTTAAGTTAAGGGCAGGATTGTGTGTTTTAGTTGAGTACAGGTGTAGGGGCAGTGTTCCATGTCAGGGGCTTGCTAGTTCTTTAGTCCTTAATTCAAGTTGTTCAATAAATATTTTACATGTTTGGTTAAGATGGGTGGCCTTCCAGTGCTGGTGCTTGTTCGTTGGAGGGGGTTGTGGTTATACCACTCAACTATAGCCTTCATAGCTGTTGGAATGCCCGGATTTCTTGCTTGTAGGCTGATAGGGTAGTCTGATTGAGTGGTGGGTTGTTAGGACTAAGTGTTTGTGAGCAGTGCGTCTATGATAGTTTCCCCTGTTCCTTTCTGATGGGTGTAGAAGGAAGCGAGTGTTTTACTGCTCTGATGTTGAGCTTTTTCCATGATTCATGGCTCAGATGTGTGCTGTGGGTTTTTGGGTTACAGTCGTTGTCTGGGTTTCCATTTGTGATCATCTGCTGCTTTTGGATGGTTGCTCCAGTCGAGTGGTGCATTTTGTTGTTTTTGCACCATGAGGCATTCCCGTGTAATGGTGGTTGGCCTGTCAAAACCTTTTCGTAGGCTTGATGGTTTATCAGTAACATCTGCATGTGGCTGTAGCATCAGAAACTAATCTAAAAAAAATAAATAAATAAAAAAAATTAAAAAAAACCTTAGTAAAGTAAACTTTGAGGAAGGGTGTAACGGGCCAGTTATGGTGTTAAGCTTTATGTGATGTGTTTGGCATGCATTGTCGGACAGGATATTCATGAGCATCTGTACGTTGGATGGGGGTGTCATTTGCAGACTTGGGAAAGGCATTCGCTGCTGTGCATGCACAGTTCCTGCCATTGGAAGGATTCCCTGTTAGTCAGTAACACTGCCATGCTTCACATCAGAACGGCGCTTTTCTCCTCCTAAAAAAAAAAAATATATATATATATATATATATATATATATATATATATATATATATATATATATATATATATATATATATATATATATATATATATATATAGATAGATATATATTTTGATACAGTATCAAAGTTACTTCATAACCCAGCCACTGGAGATGCACAAGCCAGTGCATTTCTTTGTGCTGGTCCCAAGCCCGGATAAATGGGGAGGGTTGCATCAGGAAGGGCATCCGGCATAAAACTTCACCAATTCATTTCATGCAGACACCAATAAACATTTTTACACCGGATCAGTTGAGGTCCGGGTTAACAATGACCGCCACCAGTACTGTTAGCCTACAGGGTGCTGGTGGAAATTGGGCTACTGTTGGCAAAGGAGGCAAAGAGGTGGAAGACATGGCCGAAGGCAGGAAGAGAGGAGAAAGGCTAGGACTGTGGTAGTGAGGGTCGGAACTTTGAATGTTGGCAGTATGACTGGTATAGGGAGAGAAATAGCTGATATGATGGACAGAAAGAAGGTTGGTATATTGTGTGTGCAAGAGACCAGATGGAAGGGGAGTAAGGCTAGGTGTATCGGAGGTGGGTTCAAATTGTTTTATCATGGTGTGGATGGAAGGAGAAATGGTGTAGGAGTTATTCTGAAGGAACAGTATGCTAAGAGTGTTTTGGAGGTGAAAAGAGTGTAAGATAGAGTGATGTTTATGAAGCTGGAAATTGATGGTGTAATGATGAATGTTGTTAGTGCATATGCTCCACAAGTTGGGTGTGCAATGGATGAGAAAGAAAAATTTTGGAGTGAATTGGATGAAGTGGTAATGGCTGTACCTAAGGGTGAGAGAGTGGTGATTGGAGTAGATTTCAATGGGCATGCTGGTGAAGGGAACAGAGGGGATGAGGAAGTGATGGGTAGGTATGGTGTTAAACAAAGGAATACAAAAGGTCAGATGGTAGTGAATTTTGTGAAAAGGATGGACATGGCTATGGTGAATACATATTTTAACAAGAGGGAGGAGCATAGGGTGGCATACAAGAGTGGCCTAAGATGCACACAGGTGGATTATATCTTATGTAGGAGAGCCAGTTTGAAGGAGATTGGAGACTGTAAAGTGGTGACCGGAGAAAGTGTAGTTAGGCAGCATAGGATGATGGTTTGCAGGATGATGTTGGTGATCAAGAAGAGGAAGAGGAGGAGTGTGAGGGCAGCACCAAGGATCAAATGGTGGAAATTGAGAAAGGGTAATTGTGTGGTGGAGTTCAGGGATAAGTTAAGGCAGGCACTGGGTGGCAGTGAAGAGTTACCAAATAGCTGGGTAACTACAGCAGAGCTAGTAAGGGAGATGGCTAGAAAGGTGCTTGGCATCACATCTGGACAGAGGAAGGACAACAAGGAGACATGGTGGTGGAATGAGGAAGTACAGGAGAGTATACAGAGAAAGAGGTTGGCAAAGAAGAAGTGGGATTGTCAGAGAGATGAAGAAAGTAGACAGGAGTATAAGGAGATGAGGTGCATGGCAAAGAGAGAGGTGGTGAAGGCTAAGAATAAGGCATATGAAGAGTTGTATGAAAGGTTGGACACTAAGGAGGGAGAAAAGGACCTGTACCAATTGGCTAGACAGAGGGACTGAGCTAGAAAAGATGTGCAGCAGGTAAAGGTGATAAAGGATAATGAAGGAAACATACTCACAAGCAAGGAGAGTGTGTTAAGGTGATGGAAAGAGTACTTTGAGGGGTTGATAAATGAAGAGAATGAGAGGGAGAGAAGGTTGGATGATGTAGGGATAATAAATCATGAAGTACAATGGATTAGCAAGGAGGAAGTAAGGATAGCTATGAAGAGAATGAAGAATGGAAAGGCTGTTGGCCCAGGTGACATACCTGTGGAAGCATGGAGGTGTTTAGGTGAAATGGCAGTGGAGTTTTTAACCAGATTGTTTAATGAAATCTTAGAAAGTGAGAGGATGCCTAAGGAATGGAGAAAAAGTGTTTTGGTACCGATTTTTAAGAATAAGGGTGATGTGCAGAGCTGTAGTAACTACAGAGGGATTAAATTGATCAGTCACAGCATGAAGTTATGGGAACAAGTAGTGGAAGCAAAGTTAAGAAGGGACGTTATGATTAGTGATCAGCAGTATGGTTTCATGCCAGGAAAGAGCACTACAGATGCGATCTTTGCTCTGAGAGTGTTGATGGAGAAGTACAGAGAATGTCAGAAGGAGTTGCATTGTGTTTTGTAGACTTAGGGAAAGCATATGACACGGTGCCTAGAGAGGAGTTGTGGTATTGTATGAGGAAGTCAGGAGTGTCATAAAAGTATGTAAGAGTGGTACAGGATATGTACGAGGGTAGTGTGACAGCGGTGAGGTCTGCGGTGGGAGTGACGGATGCGTTTTAGGTGGAGATGGGGTTACATCAAGGATCAGCTCTGAGCCCTTTCTTATTTGCAATGGTGATGGACAGGTTGACAGACGAGATCAGACAGATGTCCCCGTGGACTATGATGTTTGCAGATGACATTGTGATCTGTAGTGAGAGTAGGGAACAGGTGGAGGAGACCCTGGAGAGATGGAGATATGCACTAGAGAGAAGAGGAATGAAGGTCAGCAGGACTAAGATAGAATATATGTGTGTGAATGAGAGGGAGGATAGAGGAATGGTGAGGATGCAAGGAGTAGAGGTGGCAAAGGTGGATGAGTTTAAATGCTTGGGGTCAATAGTTCAGAGTGACTGTGAGCGTGGAAGAGAGATGAAGAAGAGAGTTCAGGCAGGATGGAGTGGGTGCAGAAGAGTGTCAGGAGTGATTTGTGACAGACGCGTACCTGTAAGAGTGAAAGGGAAGGTCTACAAGAGGGTAGTGAGACCAGCTATGTTATATGGGTTGGAGACAGTGGCATTGACAAAAAGGCAGGAGTTTGAGCTGGATGTGGCAGAATTAAAGATGTTAAGATTTGCACTGGGTGTGACGAGGATGGACAGGATTAGAAATAAGTATATTAGAAGGTCAGCCCAGGTCGGAAGGTTTGGAGACAAAGCCAGAGAGTCACGATTACATTGGTTTGGACATGTGCTGAGGAGGGATGCTGAGTATATTGGGAAAAAGATGGTAAGCATGAAGCTACCAGGTAACAGGAAAAGAGGAAGGCCTAAGATAAGGTTTATGGATGTGGTGAGAGACGACATGCAGGTGGTTGGTGTGACAGAGCAAGATGCAGAGGACAGGAAAAATTGGAAACAGGTGATCTGCTGTGGTGACCCCTAATGGGAACAGCCGAAAGAAGATGATGATCAAAGTTACTTTATATGGTCTGTCTCTCTTAACAATGGGATGTCAGAAAGAAGAGTTGGTATACTAGGATTTAAGGTGCTTCTCCGTGACTTGTTATACCTTAAGATGAACCCTTTCTAAGTGCGGTCCCTGCTAAGTGTGGTTTAAAGTGTTGTAGGGACTCCTTTCATTGGTGGAAGGTAAATATTTAAAAAAAAAAAAATTCAACAGACTTTAGAACTTGTTTCTCTACAGCATATACAGAAATTGAAACATGAAGGGCGAATGTGTTTTTATGAAACACGTGTGTATTGGTTCTCAGAGTGGCAGCAGTCTGTGGAGCTGCGTTTTTATGGGTTTCAGAGCAGTCGTGGGTGTTTGTTGCTACGCATGAGCAGTCATAGCTGGAGCTGCTGCAGTTGAATCGGAGATGTTGTATGGGTTGCATGGCTTTGATCTGCTTCTTAGAAGAATTGCTTTTTAGCCTGTTTAGTGGAGAGAAAAAAAAAACTCTGGGTCGTTGCTGGTCATGGTGCGACTGTGGAAGTGGGAGTGTGCAGCTGCTTTTATGGCTACTCACAAAGTTTGCGAGCAGAGTTTGCAATCTTGTTTTAAAAGTTCTAGGGGTTGATCACTTAATCAAGTTCTGTTTTAAACTTACTTTATTGGCATTTCTGTGTGGGGCTCAGCTACGTTTGTTTGTTGTGTTTACAGGTATGCTTTTACTGTCTATGGGAGGAACAGTGTAGGGGGAGGGGTCTAAGGACTACCAGTCTGCGTGCTCAGTAGTTGCATTTATTGGTTGTTTTGTTCCCAGCCTTAGAGGATAAGTAGGTGTCTGAGGCATACTTCTCTCCTACCTTTCAGGAAGTCATGCGAAGGTAACTCGGTTATTCTCTTTAGCTAGAAAGAGCAATATATATATAAAAAAAAATGTATATGATTATCGGCCATGGCTTCTTTCAATGGTGGTTTGGGCGGGTTGGAGGGAACCACGATGGAGGTTTCACGGGCTGTGACAATAGAAAACATGTAATATTCAGCACTGCTCAGTTGAATTTATTCTGTGTCTTGCACTATCTCATATTTGTCTTTCAAAAAGATATGTGAATGACTAGAGTGGTCATGTGCATCTGTCAACATAATTTGTTACAGTAGCAGCAGCTGTGAACATAATAGGCAGAGCTCTATAGTCACTTCAATTGGGGAATAAAGCAAAGGGACTGAGTGGTACAAAATGGAGGAAGAATATGTTAGTACAGAAATATTAACTGAACATTCCTGATTAATATTTTCATTAAAAAAAGTATTGTGACTATGTCAGCAATGGTCACTGTGGTAGCATCCATATGGTTACTAGTCTGAACAGATAGAAAATGTACATGACAGAATACAGAATATGTTTACTAATATTCATAAACTTTCCTTAACAAATATTCCATGATAAACGTCTTACATCTTACAATTGAGCTAAAAAGGAACATATAATATGTACATGCAAGCACACAAATAAAAAAGAACATATAATATGTACATGCAGGCACACAAATATTGCAATACACGCAAATATTTTGTGAACCATGGTTATGCAATCACTGCTATCAGCAGGAAACAATAATTCTTTAAATGTAAATTAAATATCCTGTTTATGAGGAGTATATTGCTCTGCCACCATTCTCTCCGGTGCATTACTTCTAATTACATTTTGTTCTTTAACAGGAGATTTGACTGCCGAGCAGCTACTTTTTTTCTGTTTTTTTCTGTTATTTACCATAATTCTTTAAATGTTTACCTTGCAGTATAAACATCAGATACTTCTGAAACTTAGGAAGATATTTTCAAATAACATCTGTAAAGACTCAGCATACTTGCGCAGTTTTCCCTCATAAAGCCACATGCACACAAACACACACACACACACACACACACACACACACACACACACACACACACACACACACACACACACACACACACACACACACGCACACACACACACACACACAGGCAGACAACATGCAGCAAGAGACTGGCAATAGACTACCAGCCATCATCTGCATCATACAGGAGATCAGGAAATCTAAGATCTGATATATTGGTTAGTGTGCCTCATTTGGAGGTGGAAGGTTAAGAGCTAGGCAAATGGTTGTGGATATTGATAGGTCCCTTCATGTGGGGGTTAAGTTTTAACATACTTGTCTGGTAGTTAAATTTATATTGGGTATTTGATAGGGTCATTGGAAACCTAGGGGAATTATTGCTGCTTTGTCATGGATGTGTGTGAAGGTGTTTCATTCATTCCCGGGTTGGCAGGATAGTTTGTATTTGAAGATGTTTTGGAATGCACGTTATGTATTTTAGATGAATTACATGTCTTTTCTTTCTTACAGATGGGGGCTTTGGAATTCAGCTGCTATAATTTGGAATAGGTGGGTATCAGGTAGAGCTTTCTCTTTACATATTAGAGGATTTACTTTTGTCCTTTTCGTTGTAGACAGTGGTATGCCGAGTACCAACTGTGGTGACACACAGGGAATTTGCAGGTAATGGAAGCAGTGGCGAACGAGGAGATTACACATGGGGAGCGCAAGTTGGCAACAGTTACTGACTGAAGTAAGTGGATTTCAAAGTGAGTTTTGGTAGAGTATTTACACTGCTAGCCAGTGAAGAATAGGCATTTGAGTTGGTGATCTCAGGGTTAATTACCGTTCAGTATGTTTGATCAATGTTTGAACATTGTCCCTGCTTTTGGGTGTTTGCATTCAATAGTAAAAGGAAGCAACAGACATTGGCCATAGGTAAGAGTTTGGGGTTCCTGTATTGGGCAGGATGAGGCTACAGGTAATGCATTTTAGTTAGTGCTCATTAAGGCACGTTAAGGTGGATGGAGTTCAGGTAGGTGGCATGGATCACAGCACTCTTAGTAGCATAGGAAGGTATTAGGCTACTGGCTCAGGGATTATTACAAGCTAGACAAGTTGGCTCTTATTTCTGGGGATATGAGTTGTAGCATAAATAAAAAAAAAAAAAGGGGGACTGGTTCCATACTTTGGTGCAGAGTTTGGCAAACACTTGATGGGGTGGCAGGGGTCCTTATCAGTGCATCCATGTTAAGTAATTATTGGTATGTGTGCACATAGAATTTATTGTTTTCTTTTCTTTGCAGATTGCTGAAGGCCAGAAGGCATCATGTGGTGGCTTGTAAAGGGGATCTGAAAGGAGACATTTTTGATAGGATGGATGTTCTTGCCACCAGAATGGGGCACAATGTGAGGCGGAGTAATCACGTTATTAAAGCATATAAGGCTGTGTTCAATTTAGGGGAAGAGACCCTTCAAGGGGAAAGGCCAGGGACAGGCAGTGGGTAAGGATGGTTAGTAGTTTGAGTGTTCTGGCTTGGATTGTTGCTAGGAGGTCTGAGGGTTCTAGTCTGGATTGTCATTTGGTAATGAGTGAACTGGGGGTGTTTATGGCTGGGCACGTAGAGTACTTCATTGGTGAGCATAGGTGAGTATTCAAGACCTAGGTCAAGGGCTGTGGGTTTTCTGCCATTTAGGGTTAGGGCATTAAAAGTGTTGGAGATAGAATATTCCCTATATCAATCGGGTTAATGCACAGCCAGAACTGGGTAATTTGGTGGGCTAAGGCAATATGCTACAGTTGACAGGGTTGTGGCTATAGGTTATCATTCAATTCAGGTTGAGCCATGATTAGTGGCTGGAAGAAGCAGTCTAAAAAGCATGCATTCTCTTGGAGTGGAGGTCATGGTGGTACAGTGGAGTCATGGTAATCCTACTTTATCTAGTTTTATTAGGCCATGTTTCAGGAATGGTATGCAGGATTCTAAGAGCTTTGCAGATGATGGGTACACCGAATGATGTTTGGCTTGACCCTTCCCATTATGGGAGGTAGTTGGTTGAACAATTTTGGGTAGAAGGGAGGGAGAACAGCCTGGTCAGGCTGGTTGGTGGAGAAGGGGGACAGGCTTGTCCTCTTCTGTTCCCCCTCTGGTGTATTGATGTTCATTTCAAGGAGCTGGGGAAAGAAAAATGAGCAGCTGGAGGAAGCTTGCTAAATAGATGGGTAAGCTGAGGTAAGGATGCTGCTTATTTGGTGGAAAGTAATTCAATGAATGGTGTATGAAGTGAGACTGGGACACTGCTTCATAAGTAAAGTAAGTGAGAAGAGGTATGGACCCTGCTTACAGAGCAGGATGAGTAGGTACGCTGCCGTGATTAGCATTACAAGTATGGTGCTTCACAAGTAAAGTAAGCGAGCAGAGGTATGGACGCTACTTACTGGGTCAGGGTGAGTAGGCACGCTGCCCTGATTAACATTTTAAGGAGGTATATGCTGTGCAGAGTGAGTAGGTACACTGCCCTGATTAGCATTACAAGGATGGCACTTCATAAGTAAAGTAAGCGAGCAGAGGTATGAATGCTGCTTACTGGGTCAGGGTGAGTAGGTACATTGTCCTAATTAACATTACAAGGATCTTTATGCTGGGTTTAGAATCAATGATATTATGTTCAGTTGTAAATAATAACGTTGGTGAACAAAGCTATGTTATGGAAGTTTTAATAAAGGTTGTCAAATGTCATTCAGTGTGATGTGTTTATTGAAGGGGGCCTGGACAAATGTATGTTTTAGTAGTAGAAGCTGGAACATACAGAGTTAACTTGCAAAACTAGGAGAAAATAAGTTGAAATTAAAGTGTTTTATGATTTTGTTATTTATTTATTTATTATTATTATTTTATTTTATTTTATATTTGTTTACCAGGAAAGTCTGACTGGACACGTCCTTTTTCAGTGGAGTCTGGGAAGAAAAGCTCCACATTAAACATACAGTAATACATTTTACTAGTACTATGCATAGGACAGTATGTTAACAAATTATGTAAGACACCATCTAAAGAGCAGTTATAGTTAAAAGCTAACTACTGGATTAACAAGAGTAAATAACACATAATGGGTTTTAAGCAGCAACCCAAACAACAAAAACATTGAACAATAATTAGAGAAAGAGTAAATCATTATACATTTCCATGTACATATATAAAGGTATCAATGTTACATTATGTATCTGGGTATAGTATGAAAAGGAAAAGAAACATCTACATCTGGTGTGATATGTGTTGTGCTGAGGCAGAGTAGCATATAATGTTAGAGTAAAGAGGTGTAGATTAGTTTAGTCCTTAGGTGTCTCAGTTTCAGTTCAGCAGCAGACACAATGTCTAGAGCTAGAAAATGTTGTATTGTCTTGAAACAGAAATAATTACTAGGTTTCAAATGTAAAAGTGTTTTATTGTTTTAAGAATCCATGTTCTGCAAACTTCTGAGTGATATGTACTTCTCACACAGAGATGTTAAAATTCTGTTAGTATCTGTTTAACCTGTAGACTGAAGTCAGGTGACAAAGAGTGATGTCATCCAAGATAACCCAGCAGTGATGTTTATTGTTAATTTAAGAGCTGTCTCAGAGAGAGACTGGCATTTTGTATTTTGTCTTTGACCTGGAAACATCCATCATCACCATCATCTGCACTTGCCTTGCTAATTGCAAGTAACCAGGGTGCATTAAATTCTTTTAGATATAGATAGGAACATAGTAAAAATTAGTTTAGATGGTTTCTGTATTTATTTGAGACTGTCCTGCAATGTTGTTTTAAAATACATCCTGTGATTTTGAACTCTGAAGTCACTGTGTTGAGTTATTGAGTATTGTCTTGTTCTTTTATTGTTTATTATTAAATATATTTAAACCTATCTTTGTGGCTGATATTTGTGAGTCTTGCTTATGTATTTGGTGACACTGTACAGGCCACTCCTGAATAGTCTTGCAGGTCTTGGTCAAAACTACCATTTGGATTTATAGTCACATTATACAGTAACATTGGATGCCCTTTGCTAAGGGCCTTATATTAGCTGATAAGTAAGGGTGGTTGGTGGCAGCTGGTACTACCTTATAGTCTGGCCAGAAGGGGGAATAGCTATTAAACCTGTGCCAGCCTTTCCCAGCTGTGTGTGTGTGTGTGTGTTTGTATATCAATCAAATCTCAAAAGTGTGTGTGTGTCAGCTACTTGAGCAGGGACATGAAGCACTGGTTGGACAAAAAGGGTGCTGGAGGTCTTATCTTGGTGACTCAGCTGAGATCTTAGCACTATAGCTGTGCCAGTGGGGAGTCTTATTGGGGATCTGGAGAAAGAGGGAGAAACCAGAGCCAGACTGACTGTGATCTCTGTGTGCTCTTAAAGGAAATTTTACTTTACTGTGTGTGTACTTGTAATCCTCCCATTGTGTACGTCCATCCCTGTTGCCAGTGGTGAGGATTGAGACTCCTTGATTACTGGATCAGTGTAAGCGGTGTCACAGTAATATCTGAGGAATAATACCATAATCAGGTTTTAAAGGGGTGTATATCAGATCATCAAATCACTAATAAGTGAATGTCTCTACGTCAAACACCTATACAGCAAATATACTAATCATCGAACTAAGTTTTCAGTGAAAAGTTTCCTAGGGCAAAATGATGGATGGACACCATGTGGAATTTGCTCTTTTCTCCAATGAAGTGTAATCTCTGAGTTGGTATATTTAGTTAGGATGAGTGTGGGGGCCACAGCACGCCACCTGCATAGGAGTTATGTTTTTTCTTTCTTTACAGTCGCTAAGGCAGATTACTGTCAGTTTGCCCTAGGAAAGTTTTCACTGAAAACTTAGTTCAATGATTAGTTTGCTCACTCAATAGGTATTCAATGAAGAGACATTCAATTATTAGTAATTTGATGATCTGATATGGACCCCGTTTTAAAGATATATCAACCAATATGGTGAAAGGATGTGTCTTAGAATATTGAGCTGACACTATCAGTCTAAAAGGTGGAAGAATTATATCTTATAAACGTTCATGTTTCCAAACATTACTTGGTATCAGAGGAAAAGCATTATGTAAAAGTCAAAAATATCATTCTCAAGTATATACTGCAATAAACAATCTTCCAAAAATAAACACATTTTTTGAAATGCAATATGAACTTCATTTTTGGACACAGGAAAGTAAGTGATGTGCCCTGCAATAAGCTAAACATAATAGAAGAGTAGGAAATACAATCAAACAAAATAATACCTTCACCTTTGTAGTTATTCAAATGTATGACTTGTCCCAATTTTTTTGTGTGGGTAAAACTGAGTGCTCCTTCAGAAATTAATTTATGACCATTACTTCTTCTTTTTCTTTCAGTTTCTCCCATAAGGGGGTCACCACAGTGTGTCATGTGTTTCCATTTCTTCCTGTCCTCTGCATCTTGCTCTGCCACACCAACCACCTGCATGTCCTCTCTCACCACATCCATAAACCTTATCTTAGGCCTTCCTCTTTTCCTCTTATCTGGCAGCTCCACCATTAGCATACTTCTCCAAATATACCCAGCATCCCCACTCAGCAAATGTCCAAACCGATGCGATCTCGCCTCTCTTGCTTTGTCTCCAAACCATCCAACTTGAGCTGACCCTCTAATATACTCATTTCTAATCCTGCCATCCTTGTCACACCCAATGCAAATCTTAACATCTTTAACTTGCCACCTCCAGCTCTGACTCCTGTCTTTTCATCAATGCCACTGTCTCCAACCCATATAACATAGCTGGTCTCACTACCATCTTGTAGACCTTCCCTTTCACTTTTACTGGCACTCATCTGTCACAAATCACTCCTGACACACTTCTCCTCCCACTCCACCCTGCCTGCAATCTTTTCTTCACCTCTCTTCCACACTCACCATTACTCCAAACTCTTGATCCCATGCATTTAGACTCCCCCACCTTTGCCAACTCTACTCCATGCATCATCACCATTCCTCTGTCCTCCCTCTCATTCACACACATATATTCTGTCTTAGTCCTCCTAACCTTCATTTCTCTCCTCTCTAGAGCATATCTCCACCAATCCAGGGTCTCTTCTACCTGTTCCCTACTCAGACTACAAATCACAATGTCATTTACAAATATCATAGTCCACAGGGAGTCTTGTCTGATCTTGTCTTTCAACCTGTCCATCACCATTGCAAATAAGAAATGGCTCATAGATGATCCTCGATGTGATCCCAGCTCCACCATGAACACATCCATCACTCCTACAGCAAACATCACCACTGTCACACTGCCCTCATACAGATCCTGTACCACTCTTATGTACTTCTGTGCCACTCCTGACGTCCTCATACAATACTATGACTCCTTCTCTAAGTCCACAAAGACACAATGCAACTTCTTCTGACCTTCTCTATACTGCTCCATCAACACCCTCAGAGCAAACGTTGCATCTGTAGTGCTTTTCCTGGCATGAAACTATACTGTTGCTCACTAATCATCACCTCCCTTCTTAGTCTAACTTCCACTACTCTTTCCCATAACTTAACTTCATGATGTGGCTGATCAATTTTATCCCTCTGTAGTTACTACAGCTCTGCACAGCACCATTATTCTTAAAAATCAGTACCAATATACTTCTTCTCCACACTTTAGGCATCCTCTCACTTTGCAAGATTCTGCTAAATACTCTGGTTAAAAAGAAATCACAGCCATTCTTCCTAAACACCTCCATGCTTCCACAGGTATGTCATGAGGACCAACAGCCTTTTCATTCTTCATCATGTTCATAGCCGTCCTTACTTCCTCCTTCCTAATCCATTGCACTTCCTGATTCACTATACCCATATCATCCAACCTTCTCTCTCTGTCATTCTCTTCCTTCCTCAGCCCCTCAAAGTATTCTTTCCATCTGCTGAACACATTCTCCTAGTTTGTGAGTAAATTTCCTCATAATCCTTTATTACCCTTACCTGCTGCTCATCACTGATATGGTATACAAAAAAAAAAAAAAAAAAAAAAAAAACAATACTTTATTTCAATATTCATTGGTCTGCAACAAGTTTAGAAAATCAGTGTGTAGTATTTTAAAAGTTGTGACATTTGAACCCATGGAAACTTAGGAAAATTGTTTGCAATAGAAAAAACTAGTATAGTAATTCCAATTAAATGGTCTTAAATGGGACTGTGTAACTTTTATTAAAAACGAGAGAGCTAAACGTTGAAACATTCATTAATTGATATATGTGTGTTTTTCTTAAGTATTTTATTTATTTTATCATTATTTTTCCACAATTGCATACTATTTGTTGGATGGATTTTATTGTGGCTATTTTATCAAGTAATAATTTTTTGTTATTCATTTTTAAACTACTTCCTGTTTATAATTGGCACCAGAAATATATTTAAACTTCCTGTTGACATTCTGTAGATCAGTTCTGAAGAAGTACTGATAGTATGGATGAAAACGCTTAACTGATTGCTGCTGTTATATCAATAAAAGGGTTGAGTTTTATGTGAGCTTTTGTTATTTTGAACTACTGGTATTAACCATATAATTATTGTTAAATTATGGATGGAATATTCCACAGAAAATTAACTGCATAGAGGGGGAAGACATTTGTAAGGTGGCCCCTCCACTTCCCTGTGTGTGTTTGGATTATGCACATAATAGGTAATAAGCTATATTAACATAGATTATAACAAAATCTTAATACATGCTCATGGTAAAACAGGACACCCTTCATCTCAATGCTTTAATATATTGAACTAAAAAATGCTTAGCCCATTATGTCATCATTAATAGATGCCACTAGATGAAAATAAATCAGAACACAGCTACAAATCATAAAATGACGAGAAAGCATTTCAACCATTTCATCCAACTCCTGAGCATGTATCTTCCCTATTTTACACCAAACAGGTTTTGGAAATGCAATGAATCACATTACACTGGCTCACATATAGCCCCAGGAATAAACTAAAGCCATACACCATACCATGAAAGAGCTGTATCGAAAGGTATACCCCAAGCATAATTTCCCCTTTAGCCATAAAGGTGGCCAACAGTTTATCAATTCTTTCTTTAGCATATATAACTATTGTGACTGAACCAAAGCTGCTGCAATCTTTTTACACTGCAGTAACATCAGAGTCTCAGTCTTTGGCCATAAACTGATTTTTATATGCTTTCATTGCACAGAAATTAGCATCAGTTTCTCATTCACAGCATGTTTTAAGTAGAAGTCACACATAATACAACTTTAAGGAAATAGCCTTGGACAAAATATTAAATGGAAGAGTAACATTTCAGGGACAGTAAGTTGAATACATTGTAATTTCAAATTAAGCTGACTAAAAATTGTGTAAAAATAGCATTGCTTGCGCCTGTGTTATGGGCTATTTTCAAAAAGGCACCTATTGTAAAACATTAGCTCATCCTATGTCTATACTAATTAATCGATCTATTCTGGAATCAACTGTCCCCACCCTTTGGAAATCTTTCTTCACTATCCCTCTTCATAAAGGTGGAAACTCCACTGACCCCTCAAACTACCGACCCATTGACATTCTGTCCCCCCTCTCCAAGATATTAGAAAAATGTATTCACTAGCAGCTTCTCAATCACCTCCTCACGCACCACTTACTTACCTGTACTCAACATGGATTTCGTCCTCACCACAGCACCACCACTGCCCTCTTCTCCTTCACTCATATCATTGCAGAGGCCCTAGAAAATAATAAAGTAATTTCCTGTCTCTTCCTAGATATCTCCAATGCCTTCGATACTGTCCCTCATCCTCTACTACTATCCAAACTCGCAAATCTCCACCTATTCCCCTGTGCACTTGCCTGGTTTAATAGTTATCTATCTGGCTGGGAACAATCTGTCAAATGGCTCTCATCCTCCTCACCTTTCCTTCCCATCTCCACTGGTGTTCCCCAAGGGATCATCTTGGGACCACTTTTGTTTAACATCTTCACCAATGATCTTTACACCTCATGCAAATAATCCTTCCTTATTCAGTATGCTGACGACTCCACACTTATATCCATCTCAAATAACATTCCTGAACTACACTCCCTGACCCAACAGGCCCTACTATCCACTGAACAATGGCTCTCTCACAGCCTATTGATCCTAAATTCCAGAAAGACCAAACTCCTACTATTCCTTCCCTGTTCTCTTTCTCATCACAAAACCTCTTTTTTATTACATCTTCTAACAATACAACTATCCAACCTGACACCCACACAAAACTCCTAAGGGTCACTATCGATGACGAACTAAAGTTCAACCTACACATACTCCAATGTATTAAAAAAACAAACCAGAAACTAGGTCTGCTATATTGGAACAAAAATTTCCTAACCCCTGAATCTAGACTTACCCTGGGCCAGGCACTCCTCCTCCCCTCCATCTTATATGCCACCCCAGTTCTTATCAATATCCAGGCCTCCACTCTAAACAAACTCCAACAGACTTACCATAAAATAGCCAGATTCATTACTAACTCCTCATACAACTCACACCCCTGCATTTCTTTAAACTCTCTTCAATGGCTTGAACTTCCCCAATTTCTGCTATCTTATCAATTCCATATGCTACACTCTATTCTTTATAAACCCTCTTTCTGTCCATCTCTGTCTTCCTTAGTCTCCATCTACACCCCATCCCGGACCCTCCGTACTTCTAACCAACAATTACTTGACATCTACCACCCAAAAAGGTCTGTAGGCAAACTACTCTACAAACACTCCCTTGCCCATGCTTGGAACAAACTTCCCCTTGACTTGTGTTCAATCTCCCATACCTCATACTTTAAAATGAACTAAAAGCTTACTTTCTCAATTCCAGAACCTGCCCTTGCCATGACTCTACCTAATCTTCCATCCCTTTATATACCCTCAAAAGGACCATACTTAGTACCTCATTACATCTCTCTGTCTCTCCAATGTGTCTACTATGCATTTGCATAATTTTATACAAACACATTTTTTTTATTGTTGACCTATTGAAGTATATCAATGTAAAATTGTTACTTAGCTTCTTTTTAATGCAACTTTAACTTTATGCATGTAACCCAACATATGTGAATCTTTTTGCTATACCTGCTATTATATCAATATTGTTTAAAATTGTACTTGTTTAAAAATGTACTGCTGGAGCTTTTCTCCTCGGGTCTCCACTGAAAATGGGCCACAAGCCCAGTTGGACAAACCCGGTCAACAAATGTCAATAAATAAATAAATAAATAAAATGTTGATCAGTTTGATTTGTGGATTATGTGAGGATGAACTATACCTCCAATGTACATCTATTGGACCTTTAAACACCTGCCTTTTTCTGTGCTATTCACTTGTTCTTTATCAAGTTTTAGAAGACACAGTGCTTCAAAATTAATTGCCATGTTCCTGATTGTTACATATCTGGAAAGAGAGGCAAGGCTTCAGATTTAATTGCTATTTAAATGTCATGATCCTCTGAGTTACACGTAAGGAAACATCACAATTTCTTCTGCATTTAAAAACACTGTTTAGTCCATACTCAATAAGTAAAGAATGCAGGGCATATTAAATTCAGTGTTAGCAGTAAATGATGAATTGCATCATCAACATGATTATTATTACTATTATTATTATTATTATTATTATTTGTCTGTCATACTGCATTACACAGTTGGTATGCTATGCTTTACTCAGCAAGGACAATATAGCTTAAGGTGCTTTCCTCAACAACAGAGAATGATTTTTCTTTCTTTATTTGAAGCAACATAGTTAATAAAGGCTATTTACAAGTTCACATTTTAAGACATTAAGGAACCTTCTCCATTTGCATCTCTTCATCCTCATAGCTTAAAATGTCAGAGTTTTGCAAAAATCAGTTATTTTGCAACTTGAAATTTAATTGCATTAAATATTTTTTGCAAGAGCTCTGTCTTTTGTATAAAAGAACAGTTATGTTTTTGTCCCCCTTATCATCTGTGAATGGCTGACTTAATTAAAAGTAATTAATAAACATTAATCTTCTGTATGTCTTTGTTTAATATGTCTGTTTGTTATCTATGGTGTCAAGTCATTCATCTTTTGTTCACCTTAACCTAATTTATTGTCAGTTTCCTGTCACTTTGCCCATTAAATAATTCAGTGGGTACATCAATATGACTTCATTTTAGTTATCATTTTGTATAATCTAAGAAATAAATGTCATAAATAAAGAAATATATACTGATACATACATACATGTATAAACAAATAAAACATGTACACCAACACAAATTACACATTAAGGATATGAATAGTGAACACTACTCTTGTAAATGGTTTGATTTTGCTAATATTCATTTACATGCAGCATATCTGTAAATAGAGCTGCTTTTCAGATGTAATTACAAAATGAGTATCAAGGGAAATCTTACATGGATCTATTTTCTATTAGCCTTGATTTGTTTTTATATGATGACGCCTGCTTCTAGTGTGTCATGTACATAACACTCAATACAAAATATAAATGCCAAAAAAAGATCTAAATGGTTTTACTGAAAATAGCAATGTCATCAACAATCCATTCCATTTAAAGAATTATTGGGAAACATTCAGAAACATGGTGTACTGTGTATTATGTCAGTGCACATTTAAAGGAAAGGAGAAGCAGCAGTAGGACTCAAAGGTGGGTATGTGATGCTGGAAAAACAGATACCTGTTTACAGCAATATATTTGATTCATATGCATAAAATGAGGAGCATGGTTCAAGACGATGAATACTATGAGGCAAGGGGTCTACTTCACATGACTAAAAACTCAAAATACTAAATTTCATTTGACTGAGACAGCAATACCTAATTTTCAAAACACTGAAAACTCATTTGACTGAGTCTTGTTATACTGAAAGCTTACAATGATAAAATTCAAAATACTGAATTTTAAGCCATAGATGTAATATGTGTTTCCCTTCACCTGTGACTTGCTTGTGATAAAAAAAAAAATACTGTAACTTAAAGTGCCAACGGTCAGAATACTGATAATAATGTAGAAAGTAGTGTTGTAATGTTTTTAAATGTGGGCATGTCTCTTTACATTTTAATGGGAAGTATCTAAAATAATATGACAGATGTTTTGTGCGCTCCTGGCAGTAGTGGCAGTGTGCACAGTACTTTAAGGTAAGTAAAAGGTATATGCCCTTTCCCCCACTGTAGTGTGATCCTAGAGCTAGTATATATAGTTGGGGGTGTGGGAGTTCAGCCCCCTACACTGGGGTTGGGGGGGTGTAGCCCCTCACCTAGTTTGGTTTTATATTGTCTGGTTTCTGTTAAGAGGGTAAGTAAGTAGTTTTTAAGTTTTTGAAATAGATGGTCATTGGTGTTGTAGGTGTGCATGTCTATGGCTTAAAATTCAGTGTTTTGAAATTCAGCATTGTAAGCTTTTAGTATATATAGACTTAGTCAAATGAGTTTTCAGTAATTTGAAAATTAAGCATTGTGGTGTCAGTCAAATGAAATTCAGTATTTAGAGTTTTCAGTCATGTGAAGTAGATCTGAAGCAAGTTACCTTGGAAAAAAAACTTAGAAATTAATTGTTAAGTAGTCTATGCAGCCTATGCAGATGCACAATTAGATATTAATCTGTTGGTAATGAACATTATGCTCCCTTTATAATCCTGAAGGTCTTAATTGCATTCCTCTGAATGATACCTGTTTAATGATGAAATGGGGGATCATATGTTAAGTTTGAAACTGTACTATCTGCGAGTATATCTCTGCTCAATTTGAAGTGATCATAGCATTATTATATGTAGTTAACAGTGGTATGGGTATATGCAAAGAGATCTTTGAGTTTGATAATTTATTGTTGTGTTGTTAAAAATTGCAGTTTAAATTTTGAGTATTTGCTGCTCTCAAAATATGCTTGCCACCTGTGAAACTGCATGAGTCAACAGAACTTCCATTATTCACATCTACTCCTTTACAGAAGCACAGCTGCTGATAGTAGCCAAATGGACATTTTTATCACATTTTTTACATCAGTCAGCTTATGAAGAACACCCAGAGTCAGCTCAGTCCATTGCAAACAAAACTGATAACAGCATTTGGTGTTCAGGACATGAAAACATTTCAGTGATCAGGAAGGGACATAGTATTCTTACCAAGAGAACACCACCCCCACAGGCTTACATTTAATGGGGGACCTGCCATGCATCAT
The DNA here is from genome assembly GCF_019279795.1 of Protopterus annectens. Classification (NCBI taxonomy): domain Eukaryota; kingdom Metazoa; phylum Chordata; order Ceratodontiformes; family Protopteridae; genus Protopterus; species Protopterus annectens. Next base: position 614,078,410 of record NC_056728.1, on the reverse strand, counting down.
TAGTGTTATATCTATATTGCACATACATAAATACTCAAATTGAGAATTGAAAAGACTGAAAATTCATTGCAAGGGGTCCAAAACAATATTCAGTTAAACCAGTTAGGTACTGTGTGTGTATTTCCAAGAGGACGCTGGAAAATGAACTGTCCACACTTGAAGTAATGTACCAATAATTGTTTCCTATTGTCAAAATCCAGATGTAATTAACATCCAGTTAAACCCTTTTGTCATAATGACAAAGAAGTGGCCCCAGAAAATTACATTATAGATAGCACCTCCCAAGCTCAAACAGAGTGGTGAGAGACTTGGGAACACAGATTGACAGCAATTTAAGCTTTGATCACCTTCTCTCCACAGTGGTAATGAAAGCCTTTTACATTGTGCATCTCATAATTAAGGCCATCACATCTAAGACTAAGGATATTATAACTCTGTACTCAACCCTCATTAGATCACAAATTGAACAGTTCCTTATTGCATGTACCTCACCAGACACCTGCAGCAACTGGAGAGAACATAGAGGTTTCTCACCAAGAAAACTGAATGCCTCCAAAACATGATCTACACAGAAAGATTGAAGGCCCTGTCTTTGTACTCCATATCCTACAGGTGGCTGAGCGGTGACCTATGCCTGGCCTACAGCTTGATCTCTGACCTTGCCCTAATGGAAATGCTGTATGTCCACAAATCAAATGGGACAAGAGTCAGTCACTTCAGGGATCTCAACCTAGCCTGTGATATAAACAGAACATGTTGGAGAAACAGATATGTCTCCCAGAGATTGCTGCTCCTCTGAAATAAACTCCCACTTCACATGAAGCAGAGCTCCTCAATGACCTTATTTAAATGCAACCTTGACAAATGGATGGGAGACTACAAATTCACCCCAGGGTTGGCACCTATGTCCCTCATGGATGGGGCAGTTGGTACTAATCACTGAATCACTTTACTAACAATGACCTTCTAACGATGGTCAACTAGGGAGCAAGGGTATTACATAGCTAGCTAGCTTTGTTAAGGCCCTACGACCATTAGCCTAGTAACCTCCTATGATCCTATGAACCTATAGTAAGATCTGATGGCAAAAATGATCTCTATTTATATTAAAACTAATGTAGAACCCCCTTCAAACTCAAAGCCTGTTAAGAACTTTGCAAAGGCCAATTGCATCAAACTAAGTGACAGCTTATTAAACTTCCAAGCCCCCAGAACCTGGATGACACTGTGGCCTACTCTGTGCTATACACAAAAGCACTGTACATCTACATTCATGGCTGTGTAGAGTTGACAGTACTTGCCTGAGTCAAACCTACTGTTGCTGGCAAAAATAAAACACCCTGGTGGACCCCAGGCATAAATCAGCTATTTAACAAAAGGAAAAAAATCCTCTCCAAAGTCAAGTATGAACAGACAAAGCAGTACAAAAAAGACACTCACCAGTCTAAACAAACAAATTAGAGAGTTGTTCAAATCCTGCAAAAGCAATCTATGAGGCAAAGATAGCCTTTCAGGTGAAAGATAATCATTTTTTTTTTTTTTTTTTTTTTTAATTATGTTTGTAACCTCAGGAGAAATGCTCAGCAATGTGCTGAGATAATCATGAAAGATAGCACTTACTCCCAACCTCAAACTCTCCTCAATTACCTCATCACACCCAAAGAAATACCCACACCAATCCCCTACCATTGATTAGAAAGGAACAGGTCCCTACAGTACTTGCTAAAGCCAAAATCACAGACTCCATGGGTCCTGATAAAATTCCAGGATGCTTCTTATATAGCTTAAAACAGAATTTATCAGGGTCATTAGAAACCCTCTTTAACCACAGACTCCAGACAGAGGAATGGAGGAATGCAACTGTTGTCCCTCTGCGCAAGGGAGGCCCATCAACTGACCCAGGGAACTACAGATCCATAATCTTTGCCAGCCTTATTTGCAAGAGCATGAGGTGAATTATCAATGTCCTGATCAGTGACAACATAGGAAATCTCCAAACACTGGACTAGATCCAAATATTCTTCACCACAAAAATAGATCCAAGTTCATGTGATGCAAGGATTTATTTTAAAATACTTTTTCAAATATAAAATGCAAAATCACTTCTCACTTTGTGAAACATGAAACACAAGTAAATTCTCTAGCGCCATGGCAGACTTGCCTTTAACAGAGTAAAAAATGTTTAATTCATACAAACTCACTAAAACACACCCACTCAATCACTTAATAAATAAAGAAACAGTACTATACGTATCAAAACATTCAATACTAACCATACATTATTAAACACAAAATTAATTACAATAAACTTTTCCATGAACAATCATAATTTAGCCCTATAGGGTTCAGTGTGTTAAATTTCAAAATTAAACAAGTTTCTTTTTTCCTTAATGCATATTTAATTTGTTGCTCATTCAAATGTTCACTTCTGTTTACACTATCTAACACTGTTACTAACAGTCCCTCAGGATTACCATTATGATATTTATTAAAATGCAATGCTATGGGACTAGTTTTATTATTTTTTATATCTCTAACATGCTCTTTTATTCTACAGGCAAATGTTTTCTTTGTTTCTCTCAGAATTTATTACACAGACATTTCATGCCATATACAACTCCCTCTGTTTTACAATTAAATGTTCCATTTATAAAAAATGGAACCCCATTAATTTTAACAAATTCTTTTACTACATACTTGCAAATACTACATTTACCACAAGCTACTGTTCCCAATTGTTCTACTTTCTTTACCATTTGTATTTTTGGCATATTAAATCTACTATGAACTATAAAATCTTTTATACTTCTTCCTTTTCTATAAGAGAAACCCAATCTTTTATTACATAAAAAGTCCACTTCTCTTTTAACTACATTCCAACTGTGTTTTACTTGTTCCACAATTTTTACAGATAACACAGAATAAGAGGAAACAAAATAAATGCAATCACTATCCTTCACACTACTTTTACCCCCACCATATCTTACATTTTTCTTAACCTTATTCAAACTAGCTTTCAAATCACCTATATCATACCCCCTAAAACTAAATTTATTAAAACTTTAACTGAATTCATTTTCAACTTGCATTGGATCATTACACAATCTTTTAATTCTATTAAATTCCGTATATGGTATGGCTTTGATAGTATGTGGTGGATGAAAACTTTCTCCATGTAAAACAGATTCTGTACCTTTAAATTTTCTATATATCCAGGAATTAATATATTCCCCCACTTGTCCTCTTAACAAAACATCTAAATAATTCACTTCATGTCCTGTTTTTAAACCATCAAACTTAACACCCATATTATTCTCTTGTATTTGCTCTAAGAACAATGTAACTTGTTCTTGCCCTCCTTTGCAAATAAATATTAAATCGTCTATAAAACGAAAATATTTACACACATATTTCTTAAAGAATTGGTTTGTATATATACACATATTTTCAAAATATCCCATAAAAATGTTAGCATAACTAGGGGGCAAATGCTGCCCCCATTGCTGTACCCTGCTGCTGTCTATACAAGTTACCATTAAATTCAAACATATTATTTTTCAAACACATTCTAATCAGATCCACTATAAATTCCACTACTGGACTCTCACCCATATTATATTTGATTGCATGTATGCCATCTTCATGTTTAATGTTAGTATATAGACTAACTACGTCAATAACAAAAAAATACATATTATCTTCCCATTTTATATTTTTTATCTTCTGTAACAAGTCAAACACATCTTTAATATAAGATGGTAGTTTGAATACTGTTGGTAACAAATATTCATGTAAAAAACATGAAATATTCTGCAAAAAGCTACTACTTGCTGACACTATGGTACATCCTGGTGGATTATTCATACTTTTATGTATTTTAGGTATACAATAAAAACATGGCATTCTGGGATTTTTTTATATTAAATTTTCATTTCACATCTTTGTATGAAAAATAGTGTAATCTATAACCTTTATCTATCATTTCCTTATATTCTCTTTGGGCTTCCTCATAATCTAACATACCAATTCTTTCATAAACCTTGTCTTCATTTAAGTGTGTGTAACACATTTTTTACATATTGTAAATAATCTAGAACAACCAATTTACCACCTTTGTCTGATGGTTTAAATATTAATTCAGTCTTTTGACACAAATTCATTAAACATTTCCATTCTTCTTTTGTAAGATTATATTGAACCTCCTTTTTTCTCACAGTGAACTGTTGAAATTCTTTGTCCACATTATGAGTAAGTGATTTATTAAAATCCTTTATATTCTCATTCCTCTGTGGAGGCATGAATTCAGTTTTCACTTTAACACCACTCGTGTCCATTTCACAATATGCATTTACACATTCATCTGAACAATATGAATAAAAGCTGTCATTTACACTATCATCCATACTATTCCTTTCTTCACTTTCACTTTCATCCTGAACTGTATTAATCATCTCATTGCTTTTAAACAAATCAAGCAGATTTAATTTGCGAGTAAAACAAAAAACATCAGTTTTCAATACATGTAATCTTGGTAAAACTGTGGGTATAAATGTTAACCCTTTATCAAGCACATTCAATTCACAGTCCGATTATTCATAGCCAGATAAATTAACTATCTACTTACAGTCTGTCTGTTGCTTGTTATTAATAATTGCACTAGTCCCATTTACCCTTTTTAAATGTTTGCTGGTTATTATAACCTTCTTTATATTGTCCCTGTCCATTCCAGCTCAGTTTATGGGTTGTTGGTACCTCTTAAAAAGTATTCATCCCATTACCATTCCCTGGTTTAGGAAGCATGGGAAACTCATCTGTATCCATTTCTCCTTCCGTATGTGAGAGCCCGGTTTCTCCTGAAGTATATCCTTGTCCTTCTCTTCTTCCATTACTTCTCTTTTGTTCAAACTGAACCTGCTGACGTTTAGCCCTTGGATTGGTCATCACTAAGAATGCTCACTTGTTCTCGTAGTCATGTAGATCTCTATACAGTTTATTCTTTTTCGCTCAATTACCTCTTGTTCATATAATACTAACTGTTCGTTGGTTTTAACCAGAAACTGCTGTAATTCATCATGGGTAACTTTATTTGCAATATATTTACATATGCCTTTGATTTCTTCCCTCAGTTTATGTTTTTTAAGTATATCTCTTTCCACTAATATACGCATCCAGTCCAAGCTGCATCTATGAGCAGCTGCAACCCATCTATCATGGAACTGTTTATCTTCCACTATGGAAAGATCAAAGGGAGTAGAAGGATTTTTAACAGCTCTTAACCCCCGAGGAGTTATTTCCAGCTCTTCATACCTTTGTAAACTCTGCAAATTAAGAAATACAGAAGTTTCTTTAAACAGCAGTTTTTTAATATTAGCATACATATCTCTGGTTTCTGGTGTAATTGAAAGTTCCGTTTTTTTACCCACTTTAGAAAAAGGATTTTGTTGCCATAATTTTCTATCTTGTTGCCACTTATTATACACTGTTGAAACACCCTCCAAACTAGGTGTTTCTTCCCTTCCTTGTATAACAGATGAAGTAGAAAAGCCATTCGCTCCATTAGAAATAATCAAGAAGCTGTCCATAGATTTCTGCATACCTTCCATCACTGTCTCCCGAAATATCCTGGACAACACCAAAAAGGATTCACTGGCCATCAACTTGTATAACCACGATAAAAAGAACACACCAAATATTCTTCACCATAAAAATAGATCCAAGTTCGTGTGATGCAAGGATTTATTTTAAAATACTTTTTCATATATAAAATGCAAAATCACTTCTCACTTTGTGAAACATGAAACACAAGTAAATTCTCTAGCGCCTCGGCAAACTTGCCTTTAACAGAGTAAGAAATTTTTAATTCATACAAAGTCACTTTTATACTAAAATAAAACACACCCACTCAATCACTTAATTAATAAATAAAGAAACAGTACTATATGTATCAAAACATTCAATACTAACCATACATTATTAAACACAAAATTAATTACAATAAACTTTTCCATGAACAATCATAATTTAGCCCTATAGGGTTCAGTGTGTTAAATTTCAAAATTAAACAAGTTTCTTTTTTCCTTAATGCATATTTAATTTGTTGCTCATTCAAATGTTCACTTCCTTTTACACTATCTAACACTGTTACTAACAGTCTCTCAGGATTACCATTATGATATTTATTAAAATGCAGCGCTATGGGACTAGTTTGTTTATTATTTTTTTATATCTCTAACATGCTCTTTTATTCTACAGGCAAATGTTCTCTGTTTCTCCCACATAGAATTTATTACACGGACAGTTCATGCCATATACAACTCCCTCTGTTTTACAATTAAATGTTCCATTTATAAAAAATGGAACCCCATTAATTTTACCAAATTTTACCAAATTCTTTTACTACATACTTGAGTACTGCATACTTAAGAAACCTGTTACTAGTGGTGTCCCACAAGACTCAGTGTGGGAACTCCTCCTATTTGGTCTATACTTCTCTGAAGTGAAGGTCAGTGGCGGGGGCCTCTGGCTCACCAAGCTTTCCAATGACTTTAAACTGGGAACAATCATCAAATACCCAAAACTTGCTGACAATTTGCAAAGAGGCCAAAAACTGACAAGCAAATGGTGCCAAAACCATGGTCTGAAACTAAATGCTAAAAAATGCATAATCATTCCTTTCAGTAAATCAGATATCCATGCAAGTTATAATATTGATAGCATACACCTAAAAGTAAAGTCAGTGGTGACAGACCTAGGAACACAGATAGATAGTAACCTGAACCTTGATCACCAGGTAGCTACAGTAGTGAGGAAATCTTTCTGTGTGGCTCAACTTATAAGTTAAGGTGTGGCATCAAGGTCAAAGGAAGTCATATTTTCATGGCACTTGGCTCTCATCAGGCCCATAATCAAGTAAATGCTCCCTTCTGCATGTACCTAACAAGGCACTTAATTGGAATGACCTCGGAGGATTATTTCTTTAAAAAAAAAAAAAAAAAGAAAAACGCACAAGACACATGTCTTATGTGGACTGTCTAAAGGCCATATCCCCGGTATTCATACTGTTTTTTGAGAGGTGACTTATGCCTAATCAACATGAAATTTTCTGATGAAGCCCTAATGAAAATGTTGCATATTTGCACAAAAAAAAAAAAACAGAATTATATGAAGATTACACATTCCATGGACCTGAACCATATTTGTGACTCTAACAGAACTTGCTGGAGAGACAGATTCATATCCCAAATGCTAGCTCGTCTATGGGATAAACTTTCCATCTTTATAAAACAAAGCCTATCCCTCACTGTCTTCAAACAGAATTTGGATAAATAGATAGGGAACCATAAATTCACAACCAGGGTACTCTACCCATGTCCCTTTTGGACAGAGGCAGTCTGCAAAATAACTCAGGGCTCCAACCCATTACCCCAGTATTACCTCCTACCATATCTAGGGAATTAAGATATAAAATTGTTATATCCTGGGTATTACTGGCTAGGTTTATAAAGGATTTTGCGCCATTAGCCTAGAAATAACCTATGAACCTATATCTACAACAGCTCATTTTGCAAAAATGTATAGCTCATTTTGAAAAAAATATAGAACTTACTGGATGGGGAAAACAGCAACAGTCAAACAACAACCCAAAGCCATGAAAGTCCCCAGGAATAGATGGTATTCCTGTGGAAGTTTGAAAGCTAGGAGGGAAAAACTGATAAAGATCTGGAAGGTTTTGTGTAACATTATTTTAAGAGGAGGAAGAGAAGCACCAACATCCTGGAAGAAATCAGTGGTGGCTGTAATACCTAAAGAGGGCAAAGACCCATCAGATCCAGCTTCATATAGGTCCATTTCAATTCTAAACCATGATTATAAAGTGTTTATGTCTAGAATGGCTAACAAAATGGCAAAGATGATGCCAACATTGATAGATATGGATCATGGTGGTTTTGTGGAGGGGAGGCAAACATTGGACAAAATTAAGAGAGCAGTGATGATCCAGAAGGAAGCAGAATGCAAACAATATGGCACTGTTTTTGGTGGGTCTTGATGCAGAGAAAGCATTTGACAGAGTAAGCTGGATTTTTATGATTAGGGCAATGGAAGCATTTGCATTCCCTGATTAAATTCTAAGTATGATTAGGAGGATATATGAGGGATCATAGGTGAAAATTAAAGTAAGTGGTTCCTCTCTGATAATGTCTATTTGAGCAGAGTAACCAGGCAGAGATGCCATCTTTCCCCTTTGTAATGTGCCTTATGTTTAGAATTAGTGACAAAAAAATAAGGGACTCAGAAATTCAAGAATATAATTGGTATGGGAGTCAAGAAAAGCTGGCATTATTTGCAGATGATATTATTTTATATCTGATAAAACCAGAAATGGGCATTTCAGTGCTGTGTAACATTTTGAGACAGTTTCAAGTCTTTTTAGGTTTTCAAATTAATGAAGCTAAAACAATGACAATAGCTGTAAACTATGTATCCACACATGAATTAGTTCAGCAATATTCATATTTAAGGGGGAGATTATAAAATGAAGTACTTAGGAGTATGGATTAAAGAGGATTCTATTGTGCCAGCTAAAGATACACGGGAAGAGACTTAACAAAAGATAATACAAAAACTGAGAAATTGGAAGCTCAGTTTTATGGATATGGATAGCAAAGTTCAAGCAAAGTTCAAGCAGTCAACATGTTTTTAGTTCCTTTAGTTTTATATACAGGTCAGCCATATTTTTATCAACCAGAGGAGATGTTGTGGCTAGCAATTAATAATGAACTGAAAGATTTTATCTGGGCAGAGAAGACGATAAGATTGAAGTGGGAATAAACTGATTCTTCTAATACAACAAGGTGGTTTGGGATTACCTCATTTGAAGGGGTATTTTCAGAGATACACAGCTAAGGCTCTTATACATAGCAAACGCCGAAAGCTATAATTCAAAGTGGAAAGGGATCATGATGAAGCTCAAGAAACATGGACAGACTGAGATTTTTGATGCAGATCCTTAAGGAGAATAGCAATAATCATACAGAATATTATATTCATAAAGTAGCAGAAAGTAGTCTAAGAATTAAGCCAACATGAGAAAGGAGATTCTGCTGATAGGGATGTCTAGACAATAGACAAGAGGGGGATGGAATTTATTAAAGAAAACTGGTAAAGGAACTGAGGTATTGGGAGAAAATAACTAGAGAGGGAAAGGTAATAGAATGGGAAGAGGTTAATACATTTTTGGACTGCAGGCTAGAGATTGCCTTCCATAGCAAGGACTGATATCAGAGTATAGGCAAAGTGAAATAAATGGGGGGATGCTAAATGAAGTCCAACACTGGAAGAGTTTTTAGTAGAGTCTAGAACAGAAGCTGCTGCTAAAAAATAAATAATTAGTAGATTCATTTATTTATTTATGTATTTTATATTTATTTACCTGGAAAGTCTGACTGTTCACAGGTCCATTTTCAGTGAAGGCCCAGGGAGAAAAGCTCCACTTTACATACATTAGTCAGGAAGAAACAAACAAAACATAATCCAAGAATAGCAAACAGTACATAGTAAACAGCTTCAGATAATATATATCAGTCAAGAAGAAACACACAACTCATAACAGCATGCAGTATGTAGTAAAAATCATATAAATAATATGTCATATAAAATACTGAATGCTAAGTATAAGAATCAATCAGAGGAGGTTAGAAATGATAGGGAAGAGAGAAATTGGATAATCAATTCACAGAGAAACAATTGGGGGAGATGTCTCCCAAATATACAACAAAGTTTAGATGATTTAGAATCTTTGCTTGGAAGTTTTTACATGGGTATTTTTATACCCCAAGCAGACTCCAAAGAATTATTTTCTCAGGGAAGTAACATATGTTGGAGGTGTGATGGGGAAGAAAGAGATAATTGGAAACATATTTTTGGGAGTGTAATGAGTTGGCAGACTTAAAAAAATCCCTGCAGTCTACTCTATTAGAAATTCTAGGTGACCAAACTGGTATGACTAAGGAAATATTTTTTTGAGCTGTGATACAGAATTGGAATTGCCTAGACATAGTAAGTTCTTGCTGAGTCTAATTATGGTGGCTGCCAAAAAGCAATTACTAGACAATGGAAATCACATTCTAAACCAAATGTACTAGAAATAGTGAATATAATAACAAAGATAAAACAACTGGAAATAGGATCTTAAGAAAAAGGGTAGGAACAAATTACATAGAAAAAATGGGAATTATGGGAACATTTCATTCAGGATCATGTTTTGGAGGAGGAATGAAGTTTAAATCGAGGCAGAACTTGAATGAGCTATGTAATGTTTGACTGATAATGACTGGATAGATTATAAGTGATGTATAATGTTTGCAAATAAAAATATGAAAATATGTGAATATGGTTTGTTTTCATGTATATAAATGTATGATTGCCTATGTCATAATTTAATAAAAATGTGTCTTGTTTAAAAACAAAAATCTCTCCCTCATATTTTAAATCATCTGCATTCTGGTACATGTAATCCTGTCTACATTCACCTAACATCTGTTATTCAAAAGACACTATCCTATTTGGACACCAACAGAATTTCCAAATGGGAAAATGTGCTATAACAACATTCCAGTCTTTGGACAATAACTTTCTTTTTGACATCATTAAGGGAAAATTTGAACAACACTGTATTCATTGACATGACAACAGCCTTCTGTCTTATAAACATTTCCCTACTATTTAAAGCCTCACTCATAGCTGGTATTAGTAACAAAGCTTGTTTTAGTTTAATGAATGCATTTGTAACACTTTTCAGGATATTAATTTTGCTTCTTTTTAAATGGGTCATTAATTGATTACCCCCTGACTGTTAACTGATTACTCCCTGATTGCTTAAATTGCCATTAATTTGCTATGCAGATGCTATTGTGAAGTGCAGATGCAGTCTCTCACCAGTTATTTAAAAAAAAGCAAATAATATTGAACATATATATATATATATATATATATATATATATATATATATACTCAACAAAGATCACCACACCAACCAGAGACTGTCCGTTACAAACTGGGAGAACAAACAAAAAAAGCACATGTACAGTCTCAACACAGGAGCAGGCAGAAGCAGTTATAAAATCCAACGCATTTATTTGAATAAAAAACAGGGATAAGCGCTTTCGCGTATCAGTACGCTTCTTCAGATCACAAAATGAAATAAAGCAGCCTTATTTAAATATAACTAATTAGTCAATTAATTCAAATCCTCCAATGAGCACTTCACATCAAATTAACCCTTAGTTAGACAGACTTCAGTGACATTACTCCCTTATAAGTCACAAGAGTTTATACATATAATTTAAAATGAACATATAAAATTCTAATAACGATATAATCATAAAAAACTCCTTTCCTAAAATATTATATGCATATATATATATATATATATATATATATATATATATATATAAATAACTATAATCAAATAAATAAATATAAATGGCAGCTATAAGTATAGATACAAGTATATTGCAATTAATATACTAACCTAGATGTAAACCTTAATTCATGTATAAAGTGTAATATAATAGCATATATCAAACATATATTCCACAGACAAATATATAGGTAAAGCATAGATAAAACCCATAAGTCAGCAGCAATGTGTATAAGACTATTAACTATGATGTATGTCTTCATCTACGGGACTTTAACACTGAGCGTAATGTGACATATGTATTAAGACCAGGCGGGTAGTGGGCTCTTAGTTTAAATACCCACTCTAATTCTTTTTGCTCCAGGTAACTCATATAATCTCCCCTTCTCTGTCCATGAGGTACTATCTGGAGTACTGTAAACTCAAAACCATGGTTATTACAAACAGAAACATGTTTAGCTAATGCATTTAATGGATTATTATTCCTAATGTCGTAAACATGGTTATAGATTCTTTGTTTAAAGCTCCTTTTGGTCATGCCTACATAAAATGCAGGACATGTGTGACACTTCGCTAGGTATACAAGTCCTGATGTATTACAATTTGCATAAAACCTAGGACTAAAGGAGAAGTCCAACTCTGGATGTATAAAATCTTGTTCTTTCGATATATAGCCACAGTAGTTGCAGTTCTTACAGGGATATGTCCCTCTTTCTCCTGATGTTTCAACAGCCAATGGGCTAATGCCACCTTGACCAGTAGTATGGTCTACACATAATATTCTTTTCAGACTTTTATTATTCCTGTAGATAAACCCAGGATTAGAGCCTACTATGTCCACCGTCTTACCATCTAAAGTTAAAACACCCCAATGTTTAGCTATGATTTTTTTAATCGCTAAGCTATCATTGGTATATGTGGTAACAAACATAACCCTGTCAAAGACCTGTTTGATATTATGGCCTGGTTTTCTGGTTACTATAGTATTGGGATTTGTATCATTCATATCTGATTGTATTCCCAGTGTCTCAAATTTAATTTGTTTTATTAACTTAGTATCGTAACCTCTCTGGATAAAAATCAACTCTAGCTTTTCTGATTCAGCAATCAAATCCACAGGATCTCTACAGAGCCTGAAGAGCCTCTGGAACTGACACTTCACTATACCCCTGAATATATGACGGGGATGCATGCTATCATATCTTAGTATAGCATTCTTCCAACAGGTCTTTCTATGGAGGGAAGATAATAACCTGCCATTTCGAATGCTAAGATTCACATCAAGGAAGCTCACACTATCATGAGAGGTTTCTACTGTGAATCTTAGATAGTTCGTAGTGGTTTCTAGATATTCCACAAACAAAGAGAAATCCTGTGCACTACCATCCCAAACGATAAGGATATCGTCCACAAAACGCTTATATACCAAGCATTTCTTAAAGGAATCATGATTAAATAAGAACTCCCTCTCCCACTGGTAAACTACTAAGTTTGCATATGTATTAGCACAGGGGGTGCCCATGGCAACCCCTGCTAACTGTAAAAACATATGCTTTTTGAAACAAAAAACATTATTGTTTAAAACCAACTCTAATAACTGGCATACCATTATCTCTGTATTACGATCTATGGAGGGTAAAACCTGAAACAATTCTCTAATGGATTCAATACCCTTATCATTTGGGATGGAGGTAAACAGATTTCTGACATCCATAGTTACTAACAAGTGTCTATCTTTGATCAATTCAACATCTAGAGTATCCAAAATGTCCAGAAGCTGGTAGGTATCCTTCAAGATGGTCGGAATACCATTGACAAATGGCCTTAATAATTTTTCTAAAAAGACGGAGATATTCTCCGTACTCCACCCATCCCCTGAGACTATCGGTCTGAGAGGAGGTGGATGCACCCCTTTGTGCATCTTGGGTAATCCTTTTATTACAGGAAGATGAGGAGAGGGAGTAAGAAAAAATTCATACAGATCTTTACTGATCTGACGACACATTAGTAAGTCATACAGTGCATCATTAATATCATTAAGTATTTTGTTTAGAGTCCCTTCATCAATACATTCATAAGTAGAACAGTCACTAAGCATATTTTCCATATAGGAATCATAATCTTGTGTATTCAGCAAAACAATACCCCCTCCCTTGTCTGCCGGTCTTATAGCAATAGATGTTTCACGGGATAGCTTCCTCAATGAGGCATTCTCTTCCCTGGACATGTTGAAGTACAAACATTTCTTATTGCCTTTTAAAAAATAATCATAAAGGTCCCGTTCACATAATTTAACAAAGCTTTCTATATGACTGGGTAACATTGGGGAAAAAGTACTCCTTCGTTTAAACACATGAATGTCTGTTGAGTGAATACTGGTAGTCTCACTCAATGTGTCTTTAGAAAACAATAATTTAATTGCTACCTTCCTTGCAAAGAGACGCAAATCTATCAATAAGTTATTTAAGGAGCTGCCCTGAGAGGGGATGAAGGTCAAGCCTTTATCAAGAACACTGATATCAAACGAATCAAGTACCAACCTTGATAAATTAAAAAAACAAATGTTCGTTTATCTGAACTTCCTTCTCTGCTGATGGAAGTTCTCTCCAGAGAACTTCCGTTTCCTCCTGTCCCAACTGTTCGATCTGTCCCTTGGCAATTGTGCTTTCTTTATTGGAAGGGGCAAAAAATCATGAGTGGAGGAAAAAAACCCTTGTTTCCTTACAGCTCCCATGTCTCTCTTAGATGTGGTAGCATAATCCGCTTCCTGGTTAGGTTGTGGTGTTGAAGCAACATTTACTGCCTCCACGGTGGCAGGTAGTTCAGGAGGCGTAGCAAAGCTAGTACCTGAAGTCCGACCGGATCTCGCTGTAGTGACTTCCCTGGGTAGAGGGCTCATCAAATCTACATCAGTTAACGTAGTATCCATGGCAATAGTGGTAGCAGGTGGAGCAGATGCCGGAATAATATTCTCAACTCTCCTAGGCCAAGTAAAGACATTACCCTCTCGGAAATCCCGATAATCGCGCTGTAATTTTTTCTGTTTTGTCTGTTGTAGCTTAGAGGCATAGGAATCTACCTGCATGTAGATATAGTCAAGCCTCTTAAAGCACGAATCATGACTGAAACTGTCACGTATTTCAGTGTTCAGCTTCTCCACTTTCAATAACAACTCCTTTTCTAACGGAGTAAAATAGTCAATAACCAATTGCATATACTTATAACTAGTCTCAAGATTGATTTGTTGCCAAGACTTAAGTAAGATAGGGTGTTGTTCGCCATAAGAGGGCATGCAAAGAACTCGCATCCCTCTTGGAACCAGTTTAAAGTGTAAACATGCTTCTAAATGTATGCGTTGCCATGTTAGCCTCTGCAATTTAAATAGATCATTTTCTAACTGTCTTGACATTTGAAAAAACTGTTCAGTGTTGCCTATATCACTGTTGCCAACAGTAGGAATATGGGTCTGTAAATCCAAGTCCAATAAAGGGTTACTAACACTGTTCACAATATTAGTCCATCTGCTAGAGATATAACTCACCCTCGGGTTCGGATTATAGTCCAATTCCACATCTTGATTTGCCATCCTGTGTGGAGAGGTGACGAAAAAATAACAAGTAATCCTCAACAAAGATCACCACACCAACCAGAGACTGTCCGTTACAAACTGGGAGAACAAACAAAAAAAGCACACGTACAGTCTCAACACAGGAGCAGGCAGAAGCAGTTATAAAATCCAACGCATTTATTTGAATAAAAAACAGGGATAAGTGCTTTCGCGTATCGGTACGCTTCTTCAGATCACAAAATGAAATAAAGCAGCCTTATTTAAATATAACTAATTAGTCAATTAATTCAAATCCTCCAATGAGCACTTCACATCAAATTAACCCTTAGTTAGACAGACTTCAGTGACATTACTCCCTTATAAGTCACAAGAGTTTATACATATAATTTAAAATGAACATATAAAATTCTAATAACAATATAATCATAAAAAACTCCTTTCCTAAAATGTTATATGCATATATATATATATATATATATATATATATATATATATATATATATATAAATAACTATAATCAAATAAATACATATAAATGGCAGCTATAAGTATAGATACAAGTATATTGCAATTAATATACTAACCTAGATGTAAACCTTAATTCATGTATAAAGTGTAATATAATAGCATATATCAAACATATATTCCACAGACAAATATATAGGTAAAGCATAGATAAAACCCATAAGTCAGCAGCAATGTGTATAAGACTATTAACTATGATGTATGTCTTCATCTACGGGACTTTAACACTGAGCGTAATGTGACATATGTATTAAGACCAGGCGGGTAGTGGGCTCTTAGTTTAAATACCCACTCTAATTCTTTTTGCTCCAGGTAACTCATATAATCTCCCCTTCTCTGTCCATGAGGTACTATCTGGAGTACTGTAAACTCAAAACCATGGTTATTACAAACAGAAACATGTTTAGCTAATGCATTTA
The DNA here is from genome assembly GCF_019279795.1 of Protopterus annectens. Lineage (NCBI taxonomy): Eukaryota > Metazoa > Chordata > Ceratodontiformes > Protopteridae > Protopterus > Protopterus annectens. The sequence goes on along the minus strand of NC_056728.1, from coordinate 614,062,479 downwards.
ATGGATTATTATTCCTAATGTCGTAAACATGGTTATAGATTCTTTGTTTAAAGCTCCTTTTGGTCATGCCTACATAAAATGCAGGACATGTGTGACACTTCGCTAGGTATACAAGTCCTGATGTATAACAATTTGCATAAAACCTAGGACTAAAGGTTTTTTATTCAAATAAATGCGTTGGATTTTATAACTGCTTCTGTCTGCTCCTGTGTTGAGACTGTACGTGTGCTATATATATATATATATATATATATATATATATATATATATATATGTATACACACATTTGCTTGAGACAATGGTGCATGTTTAGTGTTTATGGACACAGCATTTTGGAATTTGAATATCAATACTTAAAACACATATTTCATTATGCCCACAAACATGTAGGTATCAAAGTTACTATGGTTTATATGATATAAATGCAATGCTGAGCCTGTGCTGTATGCATAATTCCATGCCAGCACTGCCCATGGCATCATGCCAAAGCACTGGTTGACAGAAGATAGCACATGATTTAGCTCCATGCACTCAGTATTTAACCACTGGGCATCTGCTAGATTTTACAGATGTTGCAGGCCAAGCCAACGTCTTCCCATAATGTGAAGGAGCCAAACCTGGTCACTCACCAGGCTATTACAAGGCCTGATCTGGTACTCAAACCAAAATCATCTAGGTTATATTCAGGGCATTGTCAAGTTATGATGCTGAGATGGCTTGTATGTTTATTATGTTTGCTCTTTTGGCATGTCATATGTAACTGCCTACAGCTTTGGGTCATGTCATGTATAATGCTGTTCTTCTAAATTCATGTTTTATAGACCAGCAGGAAGAAGAAAAGGTTCAGCACAGTAAGATGCTGCAAAAATGAGGGAGAAATGACTCTGTGCCAGAAAGTTGAATACATTATAGATATGGAAGTAAGGCCTCTAATAGAGGATATAAAGTAGTTGGTTAGCCCAAATGACAATGGACTGAGTCAGCATCAGGATGGTCACATGATCACTGTGGAAGGGGGCATACGTTATATTGCAGATGAGAGACAGGTTCTCTGCAAACATTCCTGGAGGCTTAAAGTAAAATAGAACTCAAGTAATTTCTAGCCTCTTTACTGAGAAAGAGTATTATGCCATGTATTGCTGATGTCTCATGTTGCTATGGAAACATGTTTCTGATGTGACATGGTTACCATGTTAGTGAAATGTCAATACATTTTGCTGTCTCTACCAAGGAATCTTGTCCTGAAACAGCTTTGCTTGGAGCTGCTCCAGGTTCGTCTAACTACAACTTTGTTTACCCATGCCCTTCCTTGGCAATTCCACTGCTAAACACACTGCCACCACCATCTTTTGAAATGTCATCTGATTTTTAGTCACATATTTGGACATTTGTCATGATGGTATTTCCACTATCACTGTAATAAACAGCTGAAGATTAGAGGGAAGGAAAAAAGACATATGTTAGGCAGAGGATGGGGATTGATGACTGGAGGTATGACTAAAAGGACTGTAAATTGAATATCTTGTGATGCTTGATTAGGGCACATGTCTCACCTGTTTGTACCATTTCCTTAGGTTAATGAAACATATTTTTGAGCAATTAAATAAGTAATTCAATGGGCATTATGGTGATCAAGCTTGAGAAAGTTTATAGTATCATTATGAAGACTGAAAAATGGATATTGTAGCAGCTGAAATAAGGAATGTAGAAGAATAAATATGTTAAGGTGATAACCAAGAGATAAAAAGACCATACAGATAAAAATCCACTTGAATGTTTAGGAAAATAATGAGAAGATTAAAGGAAGTGCCCTTGGTCTGTGGCAAACATTTAAATGTTGAAGGGTAGAAGGACAGCATGGAATTGCTGCAAGCTAGTGATACTGGGTTTTTGTATACTAAATCTATCACCATGATACCGGTGTGGCAGCAGGTTGCTAAAGTATGAACTTAACTGGAAAACATAGGTGACTGAGTGGAATATGTGGTGCAGAAGTAAGCAGATATGGAGGATAAGTTGAAGGTAAAATATGAAACTATCTGGTGAGTTGACAATAGAAGACAGCCTGGATCTAAAAGAATTTCAGAAAAAGAAAATGGTGTTTTGGGTCAATGTCACAATATTGATATTGAGTATTAAGAAGGTGCTTACACTGCCATTGTCTGTATCAATGAGGTTATGTTGTAATCCTAGGTTAATTTTATTGCAAGTAGTGCCTAGTTATAAAAATGATTGGTATTGTGGCAATTATGGCAATGGAATAGGAAATCTGTGTCAGCAGATTGAATGGTGTCTAGAAATTATGATTATAAAGTTGCTCATTAAACTAAACATACTCCTGTAGCTGTAGACCAACTATCACCAGACTACCTAAAAATGGCTGCAGAAATCATAGCCTTCCCTGTGTCCATACTAATTAATAGACTCATAGCAAAAAGACACATTCCATCACTGTGGAAAAAAATCCTACATCATACCACTACACAAAGGCAGCACATCTACAGAGTTTAATAACTACAGACCAATAGCAATTCTTTTGTCCTCTCCAAAATATTAGAGAAATGCTTCCATATGCAGCCAAAGGAATACCTAACCTCAAATAACCTGCTCTCAGAAACACAATGTGGCTTTAGGCCTCATCACACCACCACTATAGCTCTACTACATTTAACCAATATAATAAACCGACATAGAAACAATGGTCTGCTTGTGTTCACCTTGTTTGTATGTTTATTTATTTATTGATTTGTCATTTGTTGACTGTGAAACTCTGACTGAGCAAGAGCACTTTTTCAGCGGATGCCTGGAGAGAAAAGCTCCACATCATCATAAACTTAAAGTACAGCAAATCTAGTATAATACAAAACATATCTAAAGACATACTGCATTTAAAGTATAGTAAATGGAATAAGAAACAGAGATTTTGACTTAGCAAACATAGCTTTTACTGAGAACAGGTTAGTTTAGTTGTAAGATTCCATACTAAGATGCAATTCTATCTGTCGGTAATAAAATGATGTGTCATTACTGGGGGATAGAGAGAAGTTGGTATGGAAGGTTGTGAGGACAAAGATTGAGTGCTAGTAAGGTGTAGCTGTATGGAGGAAGTTCATGGAGTGTTTTTACAGTGACATGTCCAGGTGCTGTATAAGTGTTCCTTGACATTTTTTTGAAAGCAGGAGTATTAATTATTTCTCTAATGGCTAGGGGAAGCTGGTTCCACAATAATGCTGGGAAGTAGCTGTAAAGATTATTAGACTTGCTAAAGTCATTTGATATCATCTCATACCAGCAGCTGCTTGTTCGACTCTCCGCAACAGGACTTTCACAATACTCCTTGTTGTGGATTCTTAGTTACCTATCTGGAAGACAACAAGCCATTAAATGGCAACAAACCTACTCATCCTTTTAAACAGTTACTACAGGTGTTCCTCAAGGCCTATCCTGGGACTTCTCCAATTTAATATATTTTAATGACTTCCACAGCTCCATTCACCTTGGTAGCTTAATTCAGTATTCCGATGACTGAACATTTATATGTGCAGCCTCAACAATAAATAAGGTCCTAGACATTATCCAAAAATCATTCTCCTCTGCATAAACCTAGTTCAGATAATCAAACCTCCTACTCATCCCCAAGAAAACTAATTTAAAGCTTTTTATGTCAAAAAGTTGCCAAAATTAAAAGCATTTTTTTTTTACCATAAAGTCAGCATAATACTTTCATTGAAACTGTAACTCACAGTAAATTACTAGGTGTTATAATTGATGACAATAGCAAATATAACCAGTTTATACTGCACACCATTAAACCTACACACCTACACATTTTCTCCAAGTATTTTGAGTTTCTAACACTATGATGGGAGTGGACCCATTCCTAAGTCAAGGTATAATTAAAGTTCATGAAATTAGTATTGCTTCAATCTTTGATGTTAGCAAGAAGTGCTCTGTGCAGTACCTGCAATGTGCCTAGTAATGACTCCTTCTGCAATTCGTATGGAGTTACATGTATTGGGAACATATCTCAGTAAGATTGTAAATTATTTTTTATAAGACCCGTTGCTCCTACTACTACTGAAACTGTCTGGCTATCTTTCTTCAACATCGCCTCATTTCTGCCTTCAAATCCTGGTACTTTATGACTTTGTGTCTCTCTGCACATAAGACACTGTAGTCACTGGGTGTAGCAATTTCAATAATAGAGGCTACTTTTTTCCTTTTCATGGACTACTATATCTGGTTTTCTTGTTTCTATTTTTTGAAATGTAAGTAATGGATGATCCCATGTGATATAAACTTCATCATTTTCTATGATGCTTTGTAGCTCATGTTTCCAGTCCTTTTCAACTTCTTTAACACTATAATGTTTGCACAATCCCCAGTGCAACAATTCTACTACATTATTATGCCTTTCAGTATACAGTGCATCTGTCATTAGTATATCCCAACCAGCAACAAAATGTACAACTGTTTCCAGTTCTGTTGTACATTTCTCTGTTTCTTCCACATGCTTTTGCACATTTATAAAGACCAAATGACATTCTTATATAATCTGAAAATGTTTTGACCACTTGTAGTTGTGCTTTCAGTTCATCAGTTGATGAATTATTCAATTTTAAATCATCTACAAAAAGATGATGAGAAGTAATTACACTTTTTTTGTTTTCTGGGAACTAAATTATAACCATGACTTAGTCTGTTAAGTAGATAACTTAATGGGTTAAGAGCAAGATAAAAGAGCAGTGGTGAAAGAGAGTCATCCTGAAATATCCATCTTTGAATTTTTATCCCTGGAATAATAATTTGTCCTTTATCGTGGCTTAACTACAGAGTGGTTTGCTGCTGTTTCATGGTTGTTGTAATGTAATCAATCAGTGGAGGGTGTATCTTATACATTTTTAAGCACTCTTTTATCCTTGGATGTGGAATACTGTCAGATGCATTTTTATAGTGTATCCATGCCATGCTTAGATTCTTCCCCTTTTTATAGTTCTCCATTATGACTTTAATTAACATCAAATGATCCTTTGTTTGGGGCGTGGCCAAGGATGAACACAGGATAGCAGCAGATTTCTTCAGCTCCACCAATTTCATTACATTGACAGGAATTAATTACTTAAAAAATTAATTTTTGAAGTAATTTTCTTTCTAAATATGTTTGTTTTATATAGTTCTTGAACTATATCTAAAAAAGAAAGGAAATCTTAATAATATTCATGTCAGAAATTACTTTGCAAATTTTCCTGTCAGTTTATCAGTCTGAAATGAGTTCCAGTAAGACAAATTCTCAAGACTCCAGCATCAAGAAAGAACTTCAGTCTCTGATAATTATAGTCCAGCAACTTACTGCTAAGATGGATAAAATGGATACTAAAATAGACACTTTCATAGAAAAACTACAAAACAAATAGACTTGTTACATATGGACCTGCAACAGCAGAAGATCCAGATGACAGGCATAGAAGAAGCTGTGAATGACATGGAAAATAGAATACAAGAAGAGGAAATCAACATTGAGTTTCTGCTGAAACAAAATACACATTTACAAACAAAGCTGGATGACCTGGAAAATAGATCTAGGCGCAATAACATTAGGATTTTTGGACTGCCAGAAAATATTGAAGGTAACAATATTACTTCTTTTTTAACAATATGGCTCCCTAAAACTTTAGATTTACCAGAAGCATTCTCTTTTGGTATCGAAAGAGCACATAGATCTATAGCTAATACTAACTCTAACAAAAACTATCCTAGATCAGTTATAGTTAGATTTCTATCATCTTTTGATAAAGAGATGATTCTTAAATCTGCTTGGGCTAAAGCTCCTGTTAAGATTAATGAAACAACTGCGTTTTGACAATGACTATTCTTCCATGGTATTAGCTAAAAGAAAAGTTTTTCTGCCACTAATAAGGGAGCTTAAAAAAGCACAGTTTAAAACATACCTTCTGTTTCCTGCCAAGCTTAAAATCTTCCTTCCTGATGGTCCTAAAATTTTCGATGACTTAGACTCTGCTTTAATGTTTATCAAAAAAAATAAGATTTTGGAAAAAATAGAAGAAATGGAATGGGCTAGTCCTTCGTTAAAGAGACTGGCAACTGAAACTTCGTGGAAGACTTCAGAGAAGAAGAAGAGACTAAAAAACAAATGATTTGTACTATGTTTTTTTTTTCTCTCTCATCATTTTATTTTATTATTAATCCTTTTAAATATAGTTCCTGCATTTCCAAGAAGCAACAAATATTTTGAAAAAGATTTAATCAAAGTTATTCTCATGTGCAAAGAAATGTTTTGTTTTATAACTAGTCAAAATATCTGGAGATTTAATGGCAAGCTGTGATTTAACTTGTTTCTCTTTCTGAAGAGGAAAAATAAGGTCAGTAATTTGATACATTTTTTTTCCTTTAAAAGTTTATATGTTCTTCAAATGCAATTCCTAATTATACTTTCTTGATTACACTGCTTATGCTTGTTTGTAAATAATCTGTCATGCTTTAACTAATAATAATTAGAACTAAATAATAGTAAATAATATGTTTTATTTTTAACTCTATTAATTTAAACAGTAAGTAACATTCTATTGTATATACTTCTTATAGCTTTCTCTTACATTTTTTTTATTTCTGCCTTACACCCTTTTACTTTCTACTCTCTTTTCTTTTCTTTATTAATATATAGAAATGCTTTTGATCATATAGACACAGTAAATAATAAGATTTGCATAGGAGTTGAGTTGGGACAAAAATGTTGAGTTTTGTTACTTATTAATAATTTTGGGCTTGATTTCACTTACATAGAGTCTGTAATAACCTGTAGAATGCATTGTGAAGGTTTTGTCATGTTTAGATGCATTTACACTGCTAAATGAATGTTTGTCACTAGTTTTTAATAAGTTTCCCGCCAAAATGTTAAGAGAGACAATCTGAGATGTGGGCTGTCTCATGGACAGTGTCCATGAGCTACTTCAAAAGCTTCAACTCTCAGAATTCTCACAGAGAAGCTGAAAGCAGCTAGTCTAACCTTTGACCTAGATATCACACTGACACATCACAGATACAGGAATGACACTACCTAATTATACTTTCTTGATTACACTGCTTATGCTTGTTTGTAAATAATCTGTCGTGCTTTAACTAATAATAATTAGAACTAGATACTAGTAAATAATATGTTTTATTTTTAACTCTATTAATATAAACAGTAAGTAATATTCTATTGTATATACTTCTTATAGCTTTCTCTTACATTTTTTTTTTATTTCTGCCTTACACCCTTTTACTTTCTACTCTCTTTTTCTTTTCTTTATTAATATATAGAAATACTTTTGATCATATAGACACAGTAAATAATAAGATTCACATAGGAGTTGAGTTGGGACAAAAATGCTGAGTTTTGTTACTTATTAATAATTTTGGGCTTGATTTCACTTACATAGAGTCTGTAATAACCTGTAGAATGCATTGTGAAGGTTTTGTCATGTTTAGATGCATTTACACTGCTAAATTAATGTTTGTCACTAGTTTTTAATAAGTTTCCCGCCAAAATGTTAAGAGAGACAATCTGGGATGTGGGCTGTCTCATGCACAGTGTCCATGAGCTACTTCAAAAGCTTCAACTCTCAGAATTCTCACAGAGAAGCTGAAAGCAGCTGGTCTCACCTTTGACCTAAATATCACACTGACACATCACAGATAAAGGAATAGCAGATTAATAATATGTGTTAAAAACCTATGTCCCAAACATATACATTACTATAACTCATTTAATTCATCTGATTGACAAGCATAAATAATTTTATAACTCTATACTGGAAGAAATTGTCATGTGATATATTTTAAAGCAGTAGTATAGCATGTTTGTAAAATCTGGTTACTAAAATGTGTTTGCTGTGCATTATTTTGTATAAAGCAGACAGATTTATTGAAGGGACAGCAATGTAAGATGGTGCTCAGTAAAGATACAACTCAGTGAGATCAGATATATATATATATATATATATATATATATATATATATATATATATATATATATATATATATGTGTGTGTGTGTGTGTGTATATGTGTGTGTCTTTGTGTGTATGTGTGTGTGTGTGTATGTGTGTGTGTGTATGCATGTGTATATATATATATATATATATATATATATATATGTATGTATATGTGTATATATGTGTGTGTGTGTGTGTGTGTGTGTGTGTGTATGTGTGTGTATGTAGATATGTATATAAATGTTTCTGAGAATCTGCTTAACTATGAAGTATGATTTATAACAATTTCTATGAATACAATATTTTATTCTATTGGCAATAATGAGTTTGAGTAAATGCTCATATACAAGCAATTCAAGTTTTTTTTTGGAAGCTGTTAACTGTATTTACATGACAGAAAGTAGAAGCATCCTAATATATGTAATGTCTGAATCATATTAGCCAAAGTGTTTGATTTAAATGAATGTTAGAACTTATTTTTCTCTCCTCTTGATTTTTAACATCAAGATTATTTGAATGCTATTTGAATACAAGTGTTTTATATTACATGGATGTATATAGTAGTATGAACAGTTTAAAAAAAAAAAAAAAAAAAAAAAAAGGTTTATTTTAGTTTATATGATGCTGTTTTACCAAATGTGTAGTCTTGTCTTGCTAGATAATTGAATTGAAAACTGTTAACTTCAGTTAAATATAACTAGTATTAAATTGATAAGGTGGTAGCTGACGTACTGCTGCTTAGGGTAGGGGGTTAACTTGAGTGGTAAATACTACTCTAAGTTGGAGTTTACAACTCCAGGCTGGATGCAAGGTTTAATCCTTACATTATTTTCACTTGTTCATTGTTATTTGTATATAGTTTTGACATCCACAATATATTTTGCACATTCATTGTCACTACAAACAAAATTGAATCCTATACGAAATCCCATAAGAGATTCAATAAATACAGCTATATTTAAAGGTACACCTAAAGGAGGAGATGTAACATTCCTTATCTTGTTATTTGTTATTTTGATCATAAGATTCTTAAGTTTTAAAAATGCCAAATGACATCTTTAAAAGGAATTTCTGTAAACATTAATGGATTGAATAATCCATGTAAAAGGGCAAGCCTAATAAGATACATTAATTTACATAAGGCCAACTTAGTCTTCCTACAAGAAACCCATCTCTTGAAAAAAGATATTGATAAACTAGCCACAAACAAATATACAGTATTGGTTAGTTCAGAGCACACTCAGAAAAAGAGGAGTGGCTATTTTATGGAATAAAAGTATGCCCATTCCTAAAACCATTAAGTCTTATCAGGATGACAAAGGAATGTTTTGTATGGTTACAATGCAAATTAATGGGAAGATTTACACTTTAATTAATGTATATTGGATACCTGGAATTGGTATTAATACAGTGAAACATCATCTTGATAAGATCATATCATTCTCTATAGGAGATATTATTTTAGCTGGTGACTTTAATTGTATACTACATGAAAGTGATACTACCACTATAGGAAAGAGAAGAATTACATCTAATGCAAAACATTTAAAGGATTTTGCTAATTCTTATCATTTGAATGATATTAATAATCAGATAGATTCAAAATCATTACCATACACCTTTTTTCTAACAGATACAAAACTTATTCAAAAATAGATAGGGTCTTTATTTCTAACCAGATGGTAACAGATTTAATTAATTCCAAAATCATTTCATGTCCTATATCTGATCATAATTCAATTGTTTTTAAATTCATGATAAAAATACTCATAATGTTCAGATCAAAAGGATACCAGCATACTTAACTCAACTAAAAGACTATAAAGAATATATACTTTCAGAAGTAAAACATTTTTTAGACATAAATAACACTCCTGAAGTCTCCATTGTTTATGTTTGGGATGCCGTAAAATCATATCTATATGGACAAAGTATCAGATGGTATAATAATAAAAGGAAATCTTGGGATAAGGAATTGTTAGATATTCAAAGTAAATTAGACTCTTATAAACATAATAATAAAGAAAATATTATGGACAAGAAAGTTATTGAAGAAATAAACAAACTAAATGAGAAATACAAAGAAATTTTAACTCATAAAGTTAAAATAACTTTAGAGAAATACAAGTTTTTGTCTTATTCAATAAGTCCCAAATACTTACATAGACTTAAAAATAAAACAAAAAGGTTGAATAAACAAAACCATATCAAAGAAATATTTTCTCTATGGAAAAAGAAGAATGTTTCTAGTATACCAGAAATACTAGATTAATTTAGAAATCACTTTCACAAAATTAACCATAATAATATTAACATGGAACCTAAAGATAAAATAAAGGAGTTTATAACCACAAATATGAATAAAAAGCTTAATAAACAACAGATTAAACTATTGGACAAGAGTATTTCATATACAGAAGTTATTACACAAATAAATAAGCTTAAATCAAACAAAGCACTGGGTAATGATGGTATTATACCAGAGATATATAAAATCCTTTCTAAAAATGTATATTCATTAATACATAAGGTTTTTATTTTGGCCCAAACTGAGTTAATAACCCCCCCCCCATCTTGGCAATATACATTTATTTCGCCAATTTTAAAACCTAATACAGATCCAACTAGATGTTCTTCATATTGGCCCATCTCATTACTTAATGTTGATTATAAAATGTTTATGAATATCTTTGCTGATAGATTGAAGACAATCATTCCCGGCATTATAGATATAGATCAGACAGGCTTCATTGTAAATAGAAATACTTTTGATAATATAAGAAGAACTTTAACATTAATAGATTTTGCAAATAGGAAAAATAAAGATTTAACACTTATTAGTCTTGATATAAGTTCAGCGTTTGATTCAGTAAGTTGGGACTATCTGTTTACCTTAATGAAGTGCACAAACTTCTCGGATGCATTTGTAAATCTAATTGAACATTTATACAAAGGAACGTTGGCTTATATTAAGGTAGGAACATATGTTTCACAAAAATACCCATTCTTAAAGGTACAAAACAAGGATGCCCACTTTCTCCACTATTATTCACTTTAGTAATGGAGCCTTGGGCTAATTTGATCAGAAACAGTACTGACATAGAGGGTTTTGAAATAGATGAAAATACAACATCCAAAATTCAACTTTTGCAGATGATGTTCTAATTACATCAGCAGGATCTAATTCTTCTATACAGTCTCTATTTGATAACATGATGAATTTTAAAAGTATTTCTGGTTTAATATTCAATGAAGAAAAACTAAAATACTACCTATATATACACGAAAAATATTCTCATTAGTGATTTTACTAAATATGTACCCAATTCAGGTCAGATAACTTATTTAGGTATAATACTATCTAAAGATATTAAATCTATTATATATAATAATTATAATACCTGTTTTCTTAATATACAAAATCTTTTTAATACCTGGAATAATATGTTTTTTACTATGGAGGAGAGACTTACAATTATTAAAACGATAATATTCCCCAAGATTTTATACTTAATACAATCAATAATATTTCCACCTACAAAAATAATTATCAAGAAACTGAACACACTAATGTTAAATTTCTTATAGGCACCTAATAGACCTAGGATTGCATTAAAGAAACATACTAATAGCTGGTCTCAAGGGGGTATTTCTTTTCCAGACTTTAATTTATATACTATCTCTTCTATTGTAAAAGTTATTACTTTATTAATAGATCAGTCATATGTCACAAAATGGAAAGATTATTGGGAGCTAATTAGTATACACTACATGAAAATCTCCTTAACACATAAAAATATGATTGTAAATAACTCCATGTTATGGTTACTAAATGAATTTTGTACTTCACCTATTACACCTAAACATATGGTTTGTTACCCATTAAATATTATTATTAGTTATCGTAACTTTATATTCATGCACCCTAAGTATAGGGAATGGAATTTTATTGTATTTCCTATAATGTATTCTCAGGGTATGCTTTTGTCATCTACTTCTGAAGGAACTCATTTAGCTATAGATAATGATCTAAAGTACTGGTATCAGTTGATATCTGATAATAAAGTTAAAAATCTAGATTTCTTAAAACAAGAATTTGATCTAAGAGAAACTTGCTGGTTAGAGGTTCAGACCTTTAGACAACATCTCATTAATAAAATAGATTTAATGTCTATAACTGTTAAAGAATCTATTCCAACACTGATTGATTACTTGATATTAAATTTACAACATAAAGTTTCTGATAAAGGTAAACTTTCATACATACATAAAGTTATCAGACAAGAAACTTTTACAGTGTAGATTCATACTGGAATTATTTCACTTCTATTAATGGGGACCCACCAAATCAACAAGATAAACAATATATATTGGAATCTGCTTATAGAACTACGTCTTCCATTGTCTGGAGACTTTATACATGGAAATTTTTACATAGATCTTTTATACACCTTTGATGATGAATAAAATAAATAATAAAGATAATCTATGTAAGAGATGTAATGTAGAAATTAATGCTGACTGGGCTCATATGTTTTATGACTGTATAAAATTGAAAGAATATTGGAAGTCAATTAATGAATTTTTGCAGGCTCTTTTACAGATAATTTCATTATTTCTAAATCTCTTATATTATTCAACACGCCTGTACCTCAAAGTGTTAAAAAGGTTAAGCTTCCCTTGTTATGGTCTATTCTAGCAGTGGCTAGGAAAATAATAACTAGAAATTGGATTTCAGATACACCTCCTTCGTTCAATGAATTTAAAAATGTTATGAATATAGTGTGCCATATGGAAATAAACACAATTAGGACTAGAACAAATAGAAAAACATCTTATTTTATTGTATGGGATAATTTACAAAATTTGTTAAAAAATTTTAATTTCAATAGCATGGTATTTTAGTTTAATTAATTGATCTGATTGTAGTGGATGTCTTTGTAAATACTTTAGTTGTTTTGTTGAATATTATAATAATACCTATTTTTAATTACTTGTATAAAATTATGATATTTCTCTTATATGTTAAAACAATAAACCTGTTTTGAAAAAAAAAAAAGAATAAAAAAAATGATCCTTTGTTTCATACGACTTTCTTTTATTACCCTTTTGTTCTATTCACATGATTAAGTTTTCTTCTAAATAACTATAAATTCTGTTGGCATCAGTTTCAGTGCATAGTTTCTACATCTTCGGAAGGCAAGTAATTGGTCTGTTGTCCTTAGGATAGCTTGCAGTTTCGCTGTTAAGTAGGAGTATTGTTTTTGCTGTTAGCCAGGCTGGTGTGTATTCAGGGTGTGCATGTAAATAGTTCTTATTCATGGCTAAATCTTCATGTAAAGATGTTAATACTTATAAACAGAAGTTAGGTACTGCATCTGGGCCTGTAGTTTGCAAATTAGGAGCATTTCTTAACTTTGTTTCAATTCCTCTGGCCGTTACTTCATCCTATTGCATATCCTGTATATTTGAATTTCTTATTCTTTCTTTTGCTTCTATCTATTTAGCATCTTTGTTATGTTCCACAGGATCTTCATAAATATTTCACCAAAACGTATCTATTTCTTCTTTTTTGCTGGTGTTTCGATTTCTTTTGCTTTGCCTCCCAATTCTCTAAAAAACCTTTCTGGGTCATCAATAAACTGCTTATTTTGTACTTTTCCTTTATATTTATCTACATATCTTCTATTTTTTTTCTGTCTGTGCTGATATTTTTAGTTTATTATTTAAGATACTGCATGATAGATCCTGATTTGTTCTGATACTGAGCATTGATTTATCACATTTATCTTTCTGAATATTTTTGTTGATCTGTTCCCTCTTCTATATTCATCTAACAGTGACACTTTTTGTCTTTATTGCTTTTATAGTTTTCTTTATTTGATATTTCCATGATGGTATTCAGTTTCTTCCCTTGTTTTCCCTTACTAATCTGCATTTTTTGGTTAGACTTTACCTTTTATTAATTTAGCTGCACAATAGTATATCCTATTTAGTTCTGTTATATGGCATGAATTTCTGTGGTCAGTCCAAATGACTGTTTTTATTTATTTAGCAAACTTCTAACATTGTGGGTTTTATTGACTTTCCGTAATCTGTTTCTTTCACTGATCTTAATATGTCTGTCCATCTCTATTACATCAAGCAACTCTTCTTTTTAGCCATTCTCCTCTAAACTGAGAACAATTTTGTAGGTGTGATAACTGATGACAATCTCAAATATGACCAGCATATACTGTGCACCATTAAATCTACACACCAGAAATTAGGGTCCCTTTATAGAGTCACTGAATTCCTTACAGATACTGCAAGAAACACTCTAGTGACTGCCTTCTTATTGCAAACATTCTTATATGTCACACCTATTCTAACAAACTTAAATAATAATCAAAGAAAAAAAACTTGCCTCCTGCTACAATAAAATAGCTAAATTTGCCACCAATCTCCCTCATAGAACCCACAATTGTCATACCTTAAAGCAGTCCAGCTGGCTTTAACTACACAATTACCTAACATATTCACAACTAACTAAAACACACAAACTCATTCATCATCCAGAAAAAATGCCCTGTACTACAAAAGATATTATTGCCCTACTGTCTAGCAAGGGACCTCTGCTCTAGTAACAAATTGTTATTACCTACAAAGAAGTCAAATAATGTTGCAGGAGACTTGCTCTGTTCCCAATATGTTGCTAAACTCTGGAATAGTACCCCACACAAATAAAACTCTGAAAAACTCAATAGTTTTAAACCACTGCTTAAACAACATCTTAACCAGTTCTGGTCCTGCGCATGCTCACCACAAGGTTAAGACATTGTATTCACCATACAATACTTTCCAAATACTCTCAACCTCTCAGTGAAATGACAAAACAATTTTTGTATATAACTGCTGCATGTACAATCTATTAAATTACATGTGGGCTTTCTCTTTAGTAACTTCCATCTCTGTAAAATCTTATAATGTAGAAATATTACTACTGTTTGTGTATAAATGTAAATAGAAATGTAACTTCTCTGTGTTTAACTGGAACTTAGTATAATGCAATGTAAGCAAATTAAGCTTTTCTTTCCATGCCTCCACTATAAGTGGGTATGATCCCGTCAGACTTTCCAGGTAAACAAAGACAAAGACAAATAAATATGTGTCTCACTTTCCCAGGGGTGCTGAAAGTTTTATTCAGCAAAAGAAGTGCAGAGGAAGTGATGGTAAAGTTGAAAGAGTTGGCACTTAAATGTCTATGATATAAATAGGACCTGGTAGAGTGATACATATGTATCCCACAGACTGCAGCATCTCTGGAACAGGTTCCCCATCCATGTGAAGCAGAGTTCCTCCTTGACCCAATTCATTTGTAACTTGGACAATTGGATGGAGAACAGGAAATTCATCCCTGGCTTGGCACCTATGCCTGTAATGAATACATACAACCTGTAAATGATTCATCTCCCAGGCCTTTGCTTATATATGTGTCATCTCCCAAGCCCCTGCTTACACTTTCTAAGAATACCAGAACTTGTCATAGATTTTGGATGCATAGTTAGGCTGAAAAAGGCCTTTGTAGTTTTTGCCTAGTAAATACCTATGATCCTATATGAAAAAATGGAGACTGGGATCTGTAAATCCAAAAAAATTAGTGTGGGTCGAAGAGTTATGTGGTAAACAACAGGTGACCAATGCAAAGAAGGCTCTTTCTTATGTAATGCACCTCGACAGAGATTTTATGATTTTTTTTTGTTTAGCTCTTCAATTACTTATTTTTCCTGGAGCAAAATGTTGCCAGACTAAAAGGCTAAGACTGAATATACTGTACTAATGGCTTGTCACTGGTGGATTTAGACCAGAGAAGTCCACAGAAATAAGAAGTTCATTAGAATCATTGCAAATGAAGAATATATTTCTTTAAAGGGGCAATCCCCCATATACTATGTTAACCATTTATGGTATTGATAGATGAGTACATCAAGATGACTGATATGTTATGAGAATCTATATACTGAAAGGGATTAATTAAATATTTTTAAGGAGGAACAGCCTAAGTGATGGTCAATAAATTAAAGGGCTGCAAAATGTGATTTCAGAATTATATTAAGTTTGGACCATGGACTCATTTGGAACAATTAATGATGCAAAATGCTAAGTACTGCTTTACTTTTCTTTATTTTTATTTTATTGGGAGATGCAGGTTGTGTGAGAAATAATATTCTAAATTGTCAAAAGTCAAGCACAGCCCACATCTATAATACAATATCCAAGCTGCATCATTATATCCGCATGCTACATGTTGGGAACTTGTCATTAAATCTATATTTGTTATATATATGCACTTTAGCTGTCTGTTTATTGCATTATGTAAAAAGTGTGTGACGTATAATAGGATGCAGGTTTTGGTGAAGAAGTCATTTAAAATAATTAGACAATTGTATTATAAGGTTATTACAGATACAGCTATGGACATTCAGTGCATAGGTAGTAGCTGTTGTGATTGTAATTGTTTTGTATGGCAACATACTGGTAAATGTCACAACATTGTTATTTAAACAAATATTACAGAAATGCTGCAAATAACCCAATGTTTATGTCCCTTAGCAAGTGTGTGTTAAGAAGGTGATAACTATGGTAAAAAGGGAACACAGCTAAAATTAATATATTTCAAGGAATGTTGCAACTATGCTGCAGGATTAGTAGTGAAATATCGAACCAAGGAAAACCAATAAAATCCAAAGAAACTAAGCTCAGATGCAAGGTAAGGAAGCCAAAACACACTCTGTTAAGCTGTAATAGCACAGTTTATTAACCAGCACACCAGACGATCACAATGCAGAATCAGAGTTTACCTAGGTTTCATCCACTATATAGGACTTCTTCAGAACAACTGATTGTTAAAAACCCACCCTTTTATATCTTAATAAATTAGTATTTTCCCACACCAATAATTAATTCATTACCTAATAACTTTAAAAAGATAATTAATAATTATTTAAAATTTTATTTTATTTATTTATTTTCATCTGTTGACCGGGAGTGTCCGACTGGACGTAGGTCCATTTTCAGCGGCGGCCCGGGGAGAAAAGCTCCACAGTTAAAATAAACAGACAGTAGTTACTTTGGATTACATACCGATTAATAATTTGATTAACATAGCAATTAATTACAAACATATTTACAGATGAAGAACATAGTACATCAGTAGACAACTAGAATCTTTATCTGCGAAGTACATAACAGACATTAACAAATGTTACAATAAGAAGTTCCTGCTGTATAATAAGTACTAGGCTTATGAGCATCTGAGCTTGCTATAATCAAGGTAGTTAGTGGAGTGGAAAGAAAGGTAGTGGTTGGATTGGGTGGGTGATATTAGAGTGGGCGTTGCATGGGCATAGCCAGCATGTTTTTAGGTGCACTTTTAGTAAAGTTTTGAAGTTGGTGCATGATGGTACGGAGGTAATTGTGGGTGGAAGGGAGTTCCATAATTTGGCTATGGTGCAAGAGAATAGTGCTTCACCAGCAGTGTTATTGGCTTTAGTGATCTGCAAGTGATTTTTTTGCTGGATCTTAGTGGACTGGTGGTGCGATAGGTTTGGAGTAGATTCTGGAGGGATGGGACATTTAGTGGATGGTTTACTAGTTTGTGGGCGGGTGAGAGTTGATACCACTGAAGGAGGTGAGGGAGTTCAAGCCATCCCAGTTCAGCAAGTGAGAGACAGCAGTGACTATGGTAGGATGCCTCTGTGGCAAATTTGGCAATTTTGTTGTAGCAGGTCTCTAGTTTGTTTAGATCGCATTGCCTTAGGTTGGTATATATTGGAGAGGCATAAAGTAGGATGGAGATAAGGTGGGAATTTGCTATAGAAATCTTTGCTGCTTTGGTGAGAAGTTGCTTATTTCTGTATAACGCTCCTAGCTTTTTGTGGACTTTTTTATGGTCATGGATATGTGAATGTCAAATTTTAGTTTATTGTCTATTTCCACTCCTAGCAATTTGCTGTGTTCAGTTGGGTATATAGTGGTGTTGTCTTTTGCTGTGATGTTAAAGTGAGAGTTGTTTTGAGTATGCTTGGTGGGTTGGAAGATGAGTAGTTTAGTTTTGTTTGAGTTGAGTATTAATTGGGCATCGGATAACCAAGTTTCAAAAGAGGAAAAGGCTTCCTGTGTGACTTTTTGCAGTTTGGGTAGGGACTGGGCTGAGCAGATGATGGTTGAGTCATCTGCGTATTGTATGAGTGTGCCATGTTTGGTGGCAGAGGCTAGATTATTGGTGTAAACAGAGAATAGTAGAGAAGAGAAAATGTAAATGATTCATAAAATACATGGATTTATTAACATAATTCATGTTCAATTATTCCTTAAACTATAAAATGTTTAAATTTTAAGACTGGGGCAATGCTGATATATTCATTAATACCGGGAAAACTAGCAGCGTCCAGCATTAATTGCCATTCCAATTCGGCTACCTCTAGATGGGCATCAATAATTCTGCACTGTCCATCCTTAATTAGTTGTTGTATTACACAAAATTGAAAAGTATGTCCATGATACTGAGCTATATGCCTGGCTAAGGCATTTGTCATTTTCCCATTTTTTATATCCAAATTATGTTCATATATCCTATCCTTTAGACGCCTGCTAGTTTTCCCAATATAAAATGCTGAACATGACTGGCACTTAGCCAGATATACAACATTAGAGGAACTAAAATTTAAATGCCCTTTAATACCAATATATTCACCATTGATGGAAATATTGGTCCCAGTAGTCATTATAAACTTACAAACATTCCACATTCCACATTTGTAATTCCCTTTTGGTCTATTACTAGCCTTATTTATGTCATTTTGACTCATTTGCAGTAATACTTTAAAAAACCTATCTTTCCTAAAAACAATTTTGGGAATGTTATCTATTCTATCACTGATATTTTTGTCAACCTGCAGTATGTTCCAATTTTTCATACTTATGTTGGTTATCCATTTAGCATCTAAATTATAGGTTGTTACAAATAC
The DNA here is from genome assembly GCF_019279795.1 of Protopterus annectens. Taxonomy (NCBI): domain Eukaryota; kingdom Metazoa; phylum Chordata; order Ceratodontiformes; family Protopteridae; genus Protopterus; species Protopterus annectens. Next base: position 614,043,477 of record NC_056728.1, on the reverse strand, counting down.
TAATTTATCACCTAAACCATCTTTAAGTGGATTAACCGTCTTTCCTTGTATATATCCACTATATATCCACTAGTTCCAACTTCCAAAATGGCCTTATACACACCATTGTTCATTTTAATCATTACTTCATTTCTAATATTATCACATAATTCAAACGGATAATCTCTCTTCATAAACATCTGTAAAATAAAATTCATCTCCTCCTCAAATTCACTATCCACACTCACCATTCTGGCTGCCCTCACCATCTGTCCCTTAACTATTGATTTCTTTTGATGGTGAGTGTCTCAACTATTATAATCTAGATAGGAATTTGAAAAGGTACGTTTTCTATAAATACCTGAGGTAATTTTTGATTCTTGCCTATTAACTGTTAATAACACATCCAAATATGAAATTTTCTCTGAACTATACTCATATGTGAATTTTAAAAATTCTACTGTACGGTTGATATATGTTAAAAAGTCATCTAAATTATCACTGTTTCCTTCCCAGATGATAAAAATATCATCCAGGAACCTCATATATTGCTTTATGTGAGACATGAACTGATTATGAAAGATGAATTAATCTTCCCAATATGCCATTATATAATTAGCATAAATGGGGGCACAAGCTGCCCCCATAGCTACACCTGTTTGTTGTTTGTAATAATGACCTTCGAACCACAAAAAATTATTTGTTAATACAATTTCCATCAATGATACAAACACATTAATTTCATCCTGATCAAATAATTCCGTTTTACCCAATTGTTTCTCTAACCAAGCTAATCCAGTGTTATGTGGTATTACTGTGAATAAATCACAAACATCTATTGTGACAAGTTTAGAAGCGGCTGTCACTTTGATTTTACTAATTTGGCTTAAAAAATCGCAGGAGTCTTTAGTAATATAATCAAATTTCTTTAATCCTTTTTGTAAATAAAAATCAAGAAATTTACTGATAGGGCATGTTTTACTTCGCTTGCCATCAACTATGGGTCTAAATTTTAAATTTTGTAATTCTTTATATATTTTTGGAATACCAGAAATGTTACTAATCATAGGATAATTATTTCTCAAAAAATTGTAGGCATACTCATTTATTTGTCCTGCATATCTTCTAAGATCATATCAATTTTAGAATGAGCTATATTTTTTTTGTTCCTACTTACTTCCACATATACATCACCCATAAGCATGACATTAATTTTGTTAATATCATCTATTTTATCCAAGATTACAACTACATTGTTCTTATCAGGTTTCATCAACCTTAAATTCTTATCCTGGGCAATTTCAAATAATAATTATTTTTCTTGTTTAGTCAAATTAAACTCAACATTTCCTTATTGACTTTTTTCTGTTAATATTCTTGAAGCCTTCTCTGATTTCTTTTTCACATATTCTTTCATATACCCCCACAATACTTTTAACAGGTGGATTAAATTTGCTTGGTTTCTTAAGATGTTGTTCATTGTGTGTCTTAAAATTATTATTATTAGAATTAAATAATACTTTTAAATTCATTTTCCGAGTAAAAAGCCTCAAATCTAACAAAGACTGAACAATACCCCCATTTCTACAGGGCACACACATGTATCCTTTAGATAATAAATCAACATGCTTGACATTTATATTCTTCCCTGAATAATTGAATACTTTAAAATCTTTACTTGTGTTTTCCACTATTACAGGTGTCTCATATCCATTATTTATATCATTTACTGTGCTCATAGCATCAAATAATGCTTCCAAACTTATATCAGCATTGCTCTCATTTGCTTTGATTTCATTAATATCAGTCTTATTCATAAAAGGATAGTTAATGTGCTCACTTATGGTAGATAAAATACTCAAATTCATTAGATCATCATTAAAAACACTATTATGCAATGCTCCTACATTAGATCCATCTCCATATCCATCAATCAATTCATTATTAAATAATTTTGTAATCTCAACTTCACTTATTCCTAAATTCTCCATGCAAACTTTGTTCATATTAATGACCTTATTAAACTCGATATATATCGAAACACTACTATCAATTTCAATGTCCTGTATACAGCTCGCCGAAATCTCATGGTGCGAGGATTCCAGAAATTCATCAACTTGCATAACATCATTATTATTTAATAATTCGGCCAACTCTATATTGCATATGTTATTATCATGAACATTTTCATCTAAAATTTCATTAATTGGTGTCTGTACACCGTTAAAACTCTCAATGGCCTCAGTAAACTTATAACTACTATTGTTCTTACCACTGGTTATATCATTGAAAAAACTAATTTCATTCACATTATCATTAATAATACTTGGAAAAATGGTATGTATAAGGCCATTTTGGAAGTTGGAACTAGTGGATATATACAAGGAAAGACAGTTAATCCACTTAAAGATGGTTTAGGTGATAAATTAGTATTTGTAACAACCTATAATTTAGATGTTAAATGGATAACCAACATAACTATGAAAAATTGGAACATACTGCAGGTTGACAAAAATATCAGTGACAGAATGGATAACATTACCCAAATTGTTTTTAGGAAGGATAGGTCTTTTAAATAATTATTGCAAATGAGTCAAAATACTGCGGTGGTGGTGCTGCGGTAGCATTGTCGCCTCACAGTAAAACGTTGTCCTGTTTGAGTCTCAGCTAAAATGTCTTCTATGTGGAGACATGCATGAATGGGCGTACCTTAGTTGAAGATTGTGCATCAGAGCTGGCAACTCAGCATGTAAAAATCTACTGCCAATCAGTGGACCGGAGGTCTGCTGTGGCGACCCCTAACCGGAAAAAGCCGAAAGACACAACAACAACAACATTGCAAATGAGTCAAAATGACATAAATAAGGCTAGCAATAGACCAAAAGGGAATTAAAAATGTGGAATGCGTAATGTTTGTAAGTTTATAATGAATACTGGGACCAAAATTTCTATCAATGGTGAATATATTGGTATTAAAGGGCATTTAAATTGTAGTTCCTCTAATGTTGTATATCTGGCTAAGTGCCAGTCATGTTCAGCATTTTATATTGAGAAAGCTAGCAGGCATCCAAAGGATAGGATATATGAACATAATTTAGGTATAAAAAATGGGAAAATGACAAATGCCTTAGTCAGGCATATAGCTCAGTATCATGGACATACTTTTCTATTTTGTGTAGTACAACAATTAATTAAGGATGGACAGGGTAGAATTATAGATGCCCATCTAGAGGTAGCCAAATTGGAATGGCAATTAAAGTTGGATGCCGCAAGCTTTCCCAGTATTAATGAATATATCAGCATTGCCCCAGTTTTAAAACTGAAACATTTTATAGCTTAAGGAATAATTGAACATAAATTATGCTAATAAATCCATGTATTTTATGAATCATTTATGTTTTAAATAATTATTAATTATCTTTTTGAAGTTATTAGGTAATGAATTAATTACTAGTGTGGGAAAATACTAATTTATTAAGATATAAAAGGGTGGGTTTTTAACAATCAGTTGTTCTGAAGAAGTCCTATATGGTGGATTAAACCTAGGTAAACTCTGATTCTGCATTGTGATCATGTGACGTGCTGGTTAATAAAGTGTGCTATTACAGAGTGTGTTTTGGCTTCCTTACCTTGCATCAGAGCTTGGTTTCTGTGGATTTTATTAGTACTGAAATATGTTTATGGACATTCATTGTGCATCATATTTTTGCTTAAGGTCAACTTGATGGAGGCTGCTCTGGTGGCATCAAGGGATAAAGCCCTTTCTATGGCCTAGGTGACCCAGGTTCTATTAGAAGCTCAGACAACTGATAAAGTGGCAGAGATGCAGTCTGAGTGAAGTTTTTTTTGGATGGGTAACAATAATTATGGGAAGGATACAATAAAACATATATGTTTAGCAGCCCATGTGCTTTAACAATAGAACAAGAAGAAAATGTGTTTGGATAAAGATGTGAGAGGAAAAATTAAATATAAATTGTTAGTAATGGATGTGCATAAACCAATTGTGCCAACATACTATACATTTTAAGTCTATGAAGGAAAGCAACATAGAAATGGCTTGTGTGTTATGTTGCTGGTCTTTCAGATTATAACTATAAAGGAGAAGTTATCACTCATTTGGCCTGTTAGATAGAATGACTAACAATGGCCGGGGTATTACAGGCAGGCAAAGTAAATTGATAGGATATTGTGAAAATGAAATATATATGGCATGTGTATTGCTTGGAACGAATGCCACATTGGTACAGCAGTTAGCACTGCTGCCTCACAGCAAGAGGTTCTCCGGTTTGATCCTTGGCTGGGGTGCCTTCTGTATGGAGTCTGCATGTCCTCCCTGTCATCGCATAGGTTTCCTCCAGGTGCTCTTGTTTCCTCCCACATCCAAAGGACATGCTGTAGGTGGATTAGACACTCTAAAGTGGCCCTAGGCATGAGTGTGTGTGTGCCTTCTGTGGAAGGCTGTTTGCCAGGCTGGCAACTTGATACCGTAAAACTCCCCTGCCAATCCTGAGCAGACAGGTGATCTGCTGTGGGGACCCCTAACCAGGAAAAGCCAAAAGAAGAAGATTGTTGTAATGAATAAGAGACATATTTTGTTGGTATGTGTAGAGAACATGTTGGCCACAAATAAAGTCTACATGTTTGGGAAGAGGGATATCCAAAGAATATTGAGAAATTAGCAAAAAACAGCTCCAGGGTATGGTTATTCATACTTACTAAATAAAGGGTTTTCACACAATGCTAAACGATTATCTCATTTGAGGTTATACAAGACTTGGTACTAAACTATTAAGACAAGAATTCATCAGGAATGCATGGCAAGGCTGTTAAAGATCCCCACAAATCTATGAACTTAAGAGAATATGAGCAAGGGGCTATACAAGGACTAATTTACAGCATTAAATTGAGGGCAATATGTCAGGTAAGACTAATAAATGGACTACAGTATGCTGAATGGAAACACCTGTTAAAAGAGAACATCGCAAAATGGAGAATTTGGTAGAAGAAAAAAAGAAAATATATACATTTTAGGAAATATGCGGTTTCTATTAAGATGCTTTGATTTGTTCCTGCAGTTGTAGGTTTAAGAGGTAAAGACTATGAGCACTTGAGTCATACAAATATTATATGAATAAATTAATCAGAGGGGAGAATTTAAGAGGATATGATGCTGTGTTTTATAATAGCACCACATCTGGACGAAGAAAATGAAGAAGAGAGTAACTGCCTAAATATTTGTTATTCTTGTGTGTAGAACATGTATAATTCCTAACATGTAACACGATTATTGTTTTAAATGATGAGCTTGCATTCTGAAGATTTACATCCGTTTATCTTTATTAAGTATATCTTAAAAGAAAAAAAAATGAATATGAGACTCTCGATGAGTGGTAGTGTATAGTGATGCTATTTAGATTTCATGGCAGAAGATGGCAATGCAATGTGGTCAGCATGGTGGCTTGGTGATATGATCTCTTCTCCATTCTCGGGGATAAATCTCATCCTTTAGTCACTGTCTTTGTGAAAGGTGCATGTTCTGCCGACATCTGCACAGGTTTTCTCCAAGTACTCCAGAGTCATCCTACCTCACACAATGCCAGTTAAATGGTTACAGTATGTTCACTGCACATTTAAAGTGTTTTTTTGATTGTATCTGCTTTATTTTCTGAAAAAAAACAAAAACAAAAAATATACTTGTTTTCCCACCTCTCTAAGCTAGTATAGTCCAGTTTTCAGGCTAGTGCTGAATTCAGGGCTGTGTTACAATTTTCTGAGTTGCCCATACCTTACTTGGATAGAAGCAAGTTTCTCTGTTCACTGTGAGAGAGGGAGCTTTGAGCAGCCTATCTGTCCCTGGAGGAGTGGTTTCAGCCCAGACATTAGTAGTTTATTGTCCATTTTGGGCTAATTTCTATCTCTTTAATTCCCCTGCTATAAAACCCGCATTTGCAAGTTTTTTGTGGTTGTATACAGCTCAGCAAACTCCTGCCTGGTGCCCTACAGATTTATACAGCATCAGAGAGACAAAAGAGAGACTTTGGAGTGATTAAGTATAATTTTTCTGCATTTTCTTGCTGCCTTTAGCAAATTCCATCTAAAACACCAATTTTCTAGAGTTTCTTTGATTTAAAAAGCTTGTTTCAGCTGCATATTGTACTTATTTTACTGCCTGCACTTTAACAAAGTTGTTTTTGTGTTTAAATTACCTGTTTAACTGTTGTAGGCTACACGCTCAAGTGTGATAGCCATTTCTGTGCATTTAAAGTGTTTTTTGATTGTATCTGCTTTATTTTATGAAAAAAAAAAACAACAAAAAAACTTGTTTCCCTGCCTTTCTAAGCTAATATAGTCCAGTTTTCAGGTTAATGATGAATTCAGGGCTGTGTTACAAGTTTATGTGTTTGCCCATACCTTACTTGGATAGAAGGAAGTTTCTCTGTTCATTGTGAGAGACAGAGATTTGAGCAACCTATCTGTCCCTGGAGGAGTAGTTTCAGCCCAGAAATTAGTAGTTTATTGGCCATTTTCGGCTAATTTCTATCTCTTTTATTTCCTCTGCTATAAAACCCTTATTTGTGCAGTTTTGCACGCCCGGCAGCACTGGTTAGCTAGAGTATAACTATTCCCGGTTCCACAAAGTCTACTTTTCAATTTTTCCCTTGGAACTAGACAAACTTTCAACTTAAGCACTCAATCCATTCACTTTTCATCCCGGCACTTGCTCAAAACGCATAGCAAGCACTAAAAACCTTAGCACTAGACCCCCCCCCCCTATACTGTAGAGAAGGACAAGGCTCTCTATTTGACCTTACCAGAAAATCAGTAAAACAGTTCACTGTACCTATCAAGGCATGTCCAAAGGGCAGTTTCAGGTGTACACTCTGGTCCAACTGGTGAATCTGGGCATTTTGAGGCAATGTTAAAATTGCCTCATGTACGCAAACAACCCTCTCCTCCTTCCACTAATACATGTGAGAGATGCAATTATACAGCTAAACTGGAGGCTATGCTCTCTCAACCCCAGACTGGACCAGGCAGTCAAGAGGAGAAGGGAATTACTTGCATCACACCACTAGTCTCACATAGACCTATGAAACCAGCACAGGTAAAAAACACACATAAATACATGAAAACATACTCGGAGGCTCTAAATAAAAACCTGAAAAAGCAACAGAGACCTCCGAAAAAGACATCTAAGCAACCTCCACCCCCCCAACACAAACCATGAAACACGTACTACACAAAACCAGTGTGCCATGCAATCACAGCCCTTAAAGCAAAATAACATACCCAACACACTAGTAATAGGTGACTCTATAGTCAGGCACACTGACGTCCCACTCACTAGGCTGAAAAAGGAGAAGTTTACTGTTAGCTGCCTGTCGGATGCCAGGATCCGCCATATAACACAAGCACTCAGGTCACTCCAGAACAAGTACAAATATGAATCTGTCATTGTCCATGTTGGTGTAATGACCTAAGCCGTACCTCCCTGGACTACATGAAAAGCGACAAGGAGAAGCTCTCAGATCACGTAGCCCAGGCTGGTATGACCCTGACCCTGAGTAGCATTCTGCCCTCACCAAGAATGATACCATGGTAGAGAGACAAAATTATCAGTTTCAACAATTGGCTAAGTTTCTGGTGTCATTCTAAGGAGATCCAGTGTCTGTCAGCCTGGGATGACATGCTCGACAAGCCACGCTGCTTCACTAAAGATGGCTTGTGCCTCTCACCCTTAGCTTTCAAATACTGGCAAAGGCACTTGCCACCTCCATAGTGCCTTTTTTAGGCAAGGCTCAAAAGACAAACCCACCACAGTAAATAACACAAGTAACATAAAACTGATGGTAATGCTACTCAATGCCAGACATCTAAACCTCAAAATGCATGCACTCGAGGCACTCCTCAGTATGCAGGAAATTGATATATGTGCAGTAACAGAAACCTGGTTTAAGGCTCCAGAGAACACCCCAGCACTACCAGGCACAACTCATACTATAGATTTCGGCCACAAAACCTGGACCAAAATATAAAAGGCGGGGGAGTATCCATATTCATCAAGGATACCCACACCTCCAGGTTAGTGGCACAGCACAATGCTTCAGAGATCATCCACGTGCAACTAACAACGAGCAAAACTGATATTCAAATTATAGCTTGCTGCAGATCACCCACCATGTCCCAGGACCCATACTCTGCATTCCTGGAAACACTGGGAAACATAAAGGTCCTACCAAACATCATGATATTTGGTGATTTCAATTACCCAAACATTAACTGGAAGAACTACTCAAGTACAAACTCCCTTGCCCAACATTTCCTAGAATTTATAAACTCAAATGCCCTGGATCAACTGGTCAACACCCCCACCAGAGGTGAAAACATATTGGACCTGGTCATCACCAACATGGGCGACTGGTGTTCCACACTGGAGGTCAACCCCTCGCTGGTTAGATCTGACCATTAACTAATAACTCTAGATATCCACATTCCACCACCACCCCGGTCAAAGAAACCACTGTGAAAAACTTTTCAAAAGCAAACTTCACGTTACTTAAGACCAAGGTGGGAAGTTTCAAAGCCCTCATATTAAAGGATAACTCTGTCCAAGCTGGAAAATCCTTTACTAATGCACTCTATGAGCACATACAAGAATGCACGGATTGTGCTATCCCAAACAAAACCAAGACTCACTCCTCCAAGAAAAGGAAACCAGTCTGGTGGACCCCTGCCATAAACAAGCTATACAATAGAAGGAGGAAACTAGTACAGAAAGAGTAAAATCCCAAGAGGGGAAGACATCCCTGATCAGTATCAGCAAGAAACTACATTCCCTCATAAAATCTTCCAAGGCTGGCTTCGAAAGAAAAATTGCCATGGACTCCAAAGATAAGAACAAGTCATTCTTTAGCTATGTCAAGAATCTAAGTGTTAATTCTCAGATCTGCTCAGAGTTAGTGCAGAATGGCACATAATACACTGAACCGACCAATATATCCAACATCCTGGCAGACAGGTTCAGTGCAAACTTCACCCCCCTCTCACCCCTAAAAGGGCCCATAACTATACCAGAAGAATGTAGTTCCCCTGAAATCACAGACACTCAGGTTAAAACAGCCCTCTCCAAAGCCAAAAGCACAGTATCTATGGGACAGGATGGTTTCCCAAGCTGCATCCTACACGACCTCAAAGATGAACTAACCCCTCACCTAAACACACTGTTTAAACTCAGCCTCTCCACAGGCTACATGTCCACAGAGTAGCACACAGCAACAGTTATTCTGCTCCAAAAAGGTGGAGCCACAATGGACCCAGGGCACTACCGCCCTATAAGCCTGGTCTGCGAAGCTATGGAGCGCATCATCATGGTTCTCATTAACAGAGACATTGGGAAACTCCAAACATTGGACCCTACCCAGTTTAGCTTTGTTAAGGGCAGATCATGCCTCCTTAAGCTGGTGGACTTCTTTGAGACAGTTACCAAGGCTATAGACAAGGGAAAGGTGGTCCATACAGCCTACCTAGACCTCGCAGAGGCCTTTGACACCATTCCCCACTCAGGTATTATAGACAAGCTCACCAGCCTGAACATAAACCCCTACATCACGAGATGGGTTGCCAACTGGCTCACAGACAGAAACCACATGGTAAGAGTTGTGGGCGCTAGGTCTGACTCTAAACTGGTTACAAGTGGCATTCCCCAGGGCTCAGTCCTAGGACCCCTCCTGTTTGGCATATACTTCTCAGAGGTACAGGCAAGCACAGGAGGACTATGGCTGACCAAGTTCACAGAAGACTGCAAACTAGGGGCTATAACTGACTCTTCGGCTGACACAGACTTCCTCCAAAAGGGCCTCAAGCTAAATGCCAAAAAGTGCATAGTCATCCCCATTGGAAAAAACAAACAAAGTACCCACAAACTACCACATAGCTGGTAACCTCCTAATTACGGAAGATGTAATATGGGATCGGGGGACCCAAGTAGAGAGTAACCTCTCCTTTCATAATCCCATTGCCAAAGTGGTTAGAAAATCCTTCTATGTTGCCCACCTAATCACAAAAGGCTTTGCATCCAGATTGAAAGAGGTCATTGGGCCCCTCTATGCATCACTCATTAGATCCATCGTAGAGTACAATGCCCCATTTGGGATGTACCTTACAAGACACTTGCAACAACTGGAAAGACCACAGAAGTACCTCACCAAGAGGATCACTGGTCTCTAGCAGATGCCCTATGCAGCTCGACTGAAGAAACTCCACCTGCAGCCAATTGCATACCGCCTACTCAGAGGTGATCTCTGCCTGACATACAAGGCCATGTCCAACCCAGAATTGATGGACCTGCTCCACCTAAAGAAAACCATATCCCCTCGAGCCACACACTCCAGGGATCTAAACCTCACCACAACAATAAATAGGATGTGGTGGAGGGATAGATTCCTGTCCCAGAGACTTCCCATGCTGTGGAACAAGATTCCAGTCTACACCTCGCTAACCCTCTTCAAGAGAAACCTTGACGAGTGGATGGGAAACAAAAAGTTTACCCCATTGATCACTTCAATGGCTCTGCTGGTCAGAGGCACAGGGAACTAATCTAAGAGGGTGGTGAAAGCCAACACATTCCGGCTAGGCTTATAAATGCCTTCGGGCAGAAAGCCTAGTACTTACCTATGAACCTAAGAACTATACTGTATGTAGACATACACACACACACACACACACACACACACACACACACACACACACACATAGATAGATCTATGACTCTAAGTAAAATTATCTATGTTAATAAGATTGACTTTATGTGCATTTTAAACAATGGGTGCCTACCTATATTGGTGATTTGAGAGTTGGCATTTAAGATGTGAAAGGGATTACACTGCCTTGGTCCACTATAAAAGAGAACATCAGGGGGTCATTTTTAGTTTTTGTGTGTATTCACGGGATGATTATATTTGTCTCCTAAGAAGTTTGAGAAGTTACATATTTTTCATAGCAAAGAAAGACAATAGATTATTAACCTAGCAGTGTGGATCTTAATAAAAATATATATATATATAGTTATTGCATATTTATAATAATGTTATTTAATAATACTTTATCTATACATGTATCTCTGTGTATACAAATACAAATATATGTGTGTGTGTGTGTGTGTGTGTGTGTGTGTGTGTGTGTGTGTGTGTGTGTATATATATATATATATATATATATATATATATATATATATATATATATATATATATATCTATCGGTTTACTGTCAAAATGAAGAATAACACTTCTTTGTTTGTTTAATACATTGAAAAATAACATTGGAAATGAAAATTTATTTACATCATAATCCCGAACTTCCGTTTTCTGAAGTCCGCATTCAACATTATTAGAAAGAGGTGTAGGTGATGTCAGACACCCAGGCTATTTAGCTTAACGTACTGTTACACTTTCACTTTTTCACTTCTATATCACAGGTTTTTACTGTTTTGCAGGGGGCAAGCCCACCTGCACCACCCACACCCCCTGCAAATTATATGTACTAACTCTGACATCGTACCACAGTGTGGAAAGGGTTAAAATCCCTGATCCTCACTGTACCACTATCTCCATTCACAATGCTGAACTCATAACAACAATTCATGCTTTACATTTGTTTTTATTATTTAGTACTATTCCAGTTCGGGATTGTGCAACTATGAAACTGTACTTTCCTTGAACAGATGTTCGATCAAAAGCATTTCCAGCTTTTGATAATAAACTGTATAAATGTATTTATATATATATATATATATATATATATATATATATATATATATATATGCCGAGCAGTCCAAATATCCATGCCCCTGCAAGTGCCTAACTCTGCAAATGTCAGCAGATATGAACAAGTCCTCTCAAATATGTATACCCCCAACACTACACTCCCCCACATTAAAAAGCCCTGTACAAATGAAATAAAATGTAAAACATATTTTTTTTTATTATTCACCATATAGCTGCCCGTATTTGCACGTGTGTGCGCGGGTGTGCCCATTGCTTAGCTACAGTTAGCAGTTTAGACATTGAAGAGGATAATAAAACACTTACATGCAAATTAAGCCAAAGAGCAGTAGTGTAGTGGTAGAGCCTTCTCCTAAAGAGGAGGCATTCCCCTTTCGAGTCCCACCACTCCCCTCTCCTTTTTCTGTAGGAAATCTGTGCATAAAAATAATTCCTGGCATTTACCTTTTAAATTATATTAAAATGCATCGAAATGGCTTATGTAGTAGTGAACTATATTTTAAATATATATAAGAAAGTGAAACGGTCATGCATACTAATGAATGCATAAGTAACCTATCTTAAGCAATGTGAAGCACTGCTAAGCAACGTTCACCAATGGTAAGCACATTTAAGAAAAACTGCCCATAGCTAAGCACTGGTTTAACTAGCGGAATAGCTTTGTGTGGAGCTGCACATTGTGCTAACTAGCACAAACAAAACATGTTTGTGCGAAGCTGTGCACCGCGCTAACTAGCGCAACATCGGGCAACGTTGGGCAACGTTGGTAAATGTAGAGCAATGTTGGGCAAAGTTGAGCAAAGTCAGCTAAACCCAGCCACACCCCCTACCAGTCAGGCCAGTAGTAAAATAAAAAAGCAATGACAGGTCTCGAACCCAGGATAGTGTGCACCATAATCACAGCACTAATCCACTAAGCCATGACAGCATTTGATACTCATAGACTGTCAACACACATATACATATGAATCAAAGTTTACCCAGAGCTAAGCAGGTGTGCACTCAGTTGAGAACTTTCAAATCCGGCCAATCACAAATAACTGCAGGAAATGAGGCATATTTAAGCTCCATAGGTGGGAATACTCGCCATAACTGGTTGCAGCTCCCATCTGCAGGCAACAATGGCTGGTGTCGGAGAGGGATCTTGCTTCCGAGCACAACAGTGGGGCATTTAGGAGTCAAAACTGATGATTTGGCTCCTCGTCCATCGTCATGATGCTATACTCCTGCAGGGCCAGTTCCAGGGCACGGAATACAAAGCGGAGGCCTGGAACCGTCTCACACATGAACTCACCAGTGCCACAAGCATCCCTCGGACTGGTGAGCAGGTTAGACATCACCATGCAGATCTGAAAAGATGCAAGCAGGACCTACTGAACCAATGGATACAGGAGGCCCGTGGGATGCAAAATGCCCCACTACTAAGTAGGTAGCCATGGACTGAAGTATGTAAAAATTGCTAGTGTAGTTCATAGTATGGATAGGTATATGTCTCAATATCACTTCATTTACTTCACAGCTGCAGGTGTCCGTGCTGTGAATCAGCAAGCCTATGCAGATAGGCTGCGCCACCAGGCAGGTTAGCAATTTTTCTGCATGTACTGTTATATAAAATAAGTGAGAGAGCCTAGCTAAAAGTGTCTCAGCTCAATAATAAAGGTATAATAAGGCTTGAATAACCTCTCTGCATGAACTGTTATGTAAAATAAGTGAGAGAGCCTGAAAAAGAGTATTGTAACCCATTAATAAAGGTATAATAAGTCCTGAATGATTTATCTGCATGTTTTGTTATATAGAGTAAGTGAGAGAGCCTGAAAAAGAGTGTTGTAAACCATAAATGAAGGTATAATACATCCTGAATAAGATGTCCGCATGCACTGTAATAACAAATAAATGAGAGAGCCACTAGAAAAGTGTGTAATGTAATTAATAAAGGTATAACACCTGTAGTGTGTCCGTGTCACTTTCTTTGAAATGTTGATGTACTCTTGCAGTATAGAAATAGTAGTGTTGTATTAAGCACTGTCGACCCACAGTGTGTAATGTAATTAATAAAAGTATAACACCTGTAGTGTATCCGTGTCACTTTCTTTGAAATGTTGATGTACTCTTGCAGTATAGAAATAGTAGTGTTGTACTAAGTGCTGTCAACCCACACTTGGGTAGGCCCATAGAAAGAGTACAAAGGGAGTGCCAGTATCTCTTAAGCATATATACAATCCTCAACTGTAGTTTCAAGCCTGGTATGTATAGGTAAATCTGGCACATGAGTAGCTTTTAACTGTGTTCACTGGAAATGTCAGTGTGCTGTTAGAAATGCAGGTGGCTGTTAAAATATAACTGATAATGTCACCTGAACACATCCAGATATGTAAACATATGAATATAAATAAAATATATAAATACGTAGCAGTAACATCTGCATCCTAGACAGTTTGTATAACAGATCCAGGTCAGGTGCATAAGGAACTAGAAACACACATCCCACAACGTAATGGACATTGCCTAGTGTAATAATACATGTAGGAGATATATACCTGCAGTCAATAGGAATTTAGTGTAAACTATAAGTTCATATAAGTTGTTAATGGAGGTATTGTTTTACACCCTACTGTATGTGCATAAACAATGCAATTCCACACCTCACTGGGTATGTGTAATCTCAAAACATTTGTTGGGACATAAGTCCTATTGGTTTATAGATGTCTGCATAACTTTGATGCATGTGCCTTGTTCAAACACCACAATCTTGGTGGCCTGTTGCCACCATTCATTCCTGCATGCTGTTGGAATGTCCACTGTCATTCAATATATGCATGTTTTATGCTTGCTGTTCAACTGTTGGAACTCTGGTGTGTTGGGTTAATGGGAATATTACTAAATGCTGTTACAACTAATTTAGAATGCTGTTGGCTATATTGTCATTAAATTCACCTAAACACAGAACGTATGGGAAGGCCGGTCCCAGCGGCCCCATCTGTCCCACCTCAGCTGGCGATGGCACGTGGCACCAGCAGGTCCGGTGCCCAGCCCAGGACCTCCTCCTCCATTGGCCCTGTGCCACCTTCAGGTGGAAGCACTGCAGGGGATGGGGCTCACCCCCCCATGCAAGCGTGGCCGGAGGAGGGCCACCTGTCATCCTCCGAATGGTCCAGGTTGTGGTACGTAGGGAGATCCAGCATTCAGTCACTTATCCGCTACACCAGCTTGAGGCAAGAGTGGCATGACTCATGGGAGAGCCTGCCCCTCCTACGCAGCCCCCAGCACAGCCACCCTCTGGGCTGTAAAGGTGCAGTGGTGACTGCCCATGGGTGGGGATCTCAGTTCCACTGTTACCATCTGTGGGCTTATGGGCTTGCGATTTCCAAACATCCTTCCCCGTCAATTGTGTTCACCCACCACATGTCATATTCTGCCCCTGTATGCATCTTGTTTGTCTTGTCTGTTTACCTCCCCAACCTACCTCCCAAAACATACCTACTTCCCCTACCCCACATTCCACTCTCATCTGAAAAAAAAGGGCAATCTGCTCCCACAAAAAAAATAAGCCCCACACATAGCTACCCATTTTGCACAGATGTTTGCTGGACACAGAAAATGAAATTCAATTGGCAGTACAACATACTTTGTTGTCCTCACCTCTCTCTCAGGTAGGAAGGTTTCAAAATTCCCTCCAAATTACTAGTATAGGCACAGCTGTTGCTGTTAAAGAAATGGGCAGCTATGGACCTTCCCTACACCCGTCCTGCACATCCCGAGCTGTTTTCCCTACTGTCTTTCCCTCTTTGTGCCAATGTTTCACCACTTTCCTATCTCCCCATTTTCTTTTCTTTCAAAGGAATGAGCGTGGGGGCTAGCAGGAGTAAGCACTTTTAAGCAGCAGTAAGTGGGTTTGAGCAAGTGTGCACATGTGTGTGCTTAGCTAAGTATTGAAAACATCGCGCAAACCCATGCAAGCCCACTTACAACTGCTTAAAAGTGCCTTAGTCACCCTGCATGTGAGGGGCCTTGTTCTGCTCAGCAGCAAAATAAAACACCACTGTCAGTCTCGAACTCCGGACACACTAGACTGCATGAAGTACCACTAGGCCACAGTAGATATACAGCAAGATGTTGCTGAAATATATATACCATGTATCAGAATATGTGAATGTAAAGGAAAGATAGGAATGCCATAACACAAAACCTGTTCTGTGGAACTTTACCAGCAGATGTTGTGGAATTGCATTACATGACTGTGATAACAGAACCAGACTTTCTAGCAGTAAATACTGTTACAGCAGCACTTCAAACCCCCCACACAGTATCATAGCAGGACAATCCCCACCTAAATGTACAAAATACCAGTGTGTTCAAGGTACAGCAAGGATGTAGGTAGGCATACTCAGTACTGGAATTGTCCAGTTTCATGAGCATCCTGTGATAATGTCAACAAAATAAAAAACACAAACAGTGCAGAAGTGAGTACATTAATATCCACAGTATAGATGTTCTCAAACAGTTCATGTGCCAAATGGAAACATCTCACTAACTACATATGTATGGCAGCTAATTGTAGACGTAAAGAATCTCCATACTCCCATGTATCTTGTGTTAGCATTTCTAGGGGTGAGTACAATTCTAAACTGTCAAGTGTGTACTGGAAGAGGCAACATTCAGGTCTGAGTACAACATACAAATAACTGGCTACACCCTTAGCAACAGTTAGAAAAAGTATACCAACCTTCTGACTTGCACAACGGTGTCCACAGCAAACAAGCATGGCCCCCACTCTGGAATTCTGAAAGGGTTATGCCTACCTGACCTAGCAATTTATAGCACTGGGTTGCTATGACAGTGAGTACTGCAAGTACCACACAGCAGGCTGCATGCAATTGCCAAATGGTGGCCACCAATTGGTACAGAGGCCATCACATGCACATGTGCAGATACCTATAAAAGCAGTCTGTACTTGCTGTCCACACATGCAATCATTCCATTGCAGGTACGGAGGGAGAGAGAGAGAGAGAGAGAGAAAGAAAATAAAAAGTGATGTAAAGTTAAGAAATATAACAAAAAGAATATATTGAAAAAAACAGTATAGTGACAAAAGAAATTATATTGAAAAAATATAATGAAAAGAAACTATATTGAAAAAACTCATTGAAATAAAATATATTGAAAAAAATTTGAAAGAAAAAATACAAAAAAAAAACTGAAAAAATATGTTGAAAAAATATTGAAAACAATATATTCTGAAATATAAATCTATTTTAAAAAAATCTTGAACAGTAAAAGAGATATTGAAAGCAAAACGTTTATTGGTAAAAAAAGTATACCAGGATATACAGCAACATATACAAACACATACAAAGGAAAGGTATGTAACAGCTATGTATTTACTGGAATGTAGTAGATGTTTATGAAGAGTACTCTATATCATTTGAATCATCCATATGTGGCAGCAGTATGTATCAGTGCACCGATGCCCTGCATAACCACTGGCATGGGGAAATGAGTGTGTTGCTGTGTGCAGTGGGATGTGACACTGGCATATGTAGTTCAGCATTAAATGTCAAACATCTGATCCAGGTTATCTGTGTTCTGTACAGTAGTGTGTACAATGTCTCTTTGGGGTAGTAGCCCATACGGTTATGCAAACATGGATGTGACAGAGTAACAATTGCATGATAGTCATATTAATTTGTAGCTTAGCATTGACAACATCTGTACCAGGCTAGTATGCTAATTCAGCATTAGCAGCTATGTATACACCCTCTAATATTACTGTGTGCTCACATGACACCTGTTCATGTTGCAGCAAGGCCCAACAGGTCAGCCGTGAGGTACATGTACTTACAACAGTGTGGTCCTTGTGTGTGTATGGCACACACATACAAAGAGATCTGTCCATGTCAGATATATTAGCATCTGTACATGTTCATTGAGCAAGGGACATACTGCAACTGTTTGTGAAAGGTGGATATATATGTGTTGCTGAAGATTGTTATGTGCATATTTCTATGTAGGTTGTAGTGTGTGGCAGACCAGACAGCATACAGTGCTGGTATATGACATGTGGTGGTTAAACTCCGTGGGTATGGTTCATCAGGTTTGCAGTGTTGCAGCCAGTGAGGCCTGCTAAAGCTACATGGGCTGAGAACACCTTCAACACATTCTGCACAAAACTGTGTAATGTTATGACATAACTGTATACGTCACAACTTTCCCATACTTGATATACCCACCATGACAGGTGGACTGTATATGTGCCTATATGTATATCTATATGTACAGCAATGGATGTTCATATGTATGTGTGTGTATATATATATATATATATATATATATATATATATATATATATACATATGTCTATATATATATATATAGAGAGAGAGAGAGAGAGAGAGAGAGGGTCATAATTACTGCAACAGATGCCTGGTGACAAAGCCATGGACTCAATCTCAGTGCTGACACTGTATTGGCATTCCTCCTTGCAAAGACTCAGTCCCCATGAACTACCATATAGGTGGTAGTCTACTCAGCACCGAAGGTGTGATAAGAGACCATGAGACACAGGTGGACAGTAGTCTCCCCTTCAATAGTCACAGTGCCACAGTAGTCATGTAATCTGTCTACGTGGCACACATCATCACAAAAGGTGTGTCATCCAGGGAAAAATAGGTCAGTGTTCCCCTCTACTCTACACACATAAAACCCAGTATAGAGTACAATGCCCCATGTGGTATGTACCTCACAAGACATCTACAGCAAGTGGAAAGGACACAGACATACCTCACAAAGAGTGATACCTGCGTCAAACACATGCCCTATGCAGACCATCCCACAAACCCACAACTAGACTGTGTAGCATACCGCCTACCCAGAGTTGACCTCTGACTGACATACTAAGCTATGTCAAACCCAAATCTGTTGAAAATGCTCCACGTAAACAGATCACAATCTGTACGAGCTACACTCTCTAGGGACACAAACCCTTTGACCACAATAAACAGCACATGCTGGAGGGATAGATTCCTATCTCAGAGACATCCCATACTCTGGAACTAACCAACTATCCATAGCAAACAAAACTCCTAATTAGCAGTCGTCAAATAATCCTGGAGATTGTATGGGAGATAGTGAATACACCCAGGCAATCACCTCAGTGTCTCTGCTTGACTGGGCCACATGTAATTTAAATACCTGTGTGTCAGAGGCCAGGGTAGCGTATGGCTAGAGTTCTATAGACCCTAGGGCCAATTGCCTCTTACCTGCTTATGAAGAGATACACACCCACATGTACTTGTTGCAATAATTGATATGTGAGGTTGGCTGAGTGTGATGGTGAATGTGTTGGTGAATGTGTCAGAGTTCAGTATATGTGTGGTAGCTTAGTGGGAAACTGTTTCAGTCATGGTATTATGTGTCCTAGCTGTGATCCCAGCAAAAGATGTATATGCAATTGTTAGGCAGAAAAAGCAGTATGCCATATGGTCTGACGTAGTCCCTTGTTGTCGACTGGGGTGTCCCATTGTAGGCTAAAGCAGTACATGGATGCTTATTGGGTGTTACTGCTGGTGAATCCAACTCCTGCATGAACTGTAGTACTACCTGAAGCTGTATGCCAAAACAGCACAGTATGGTGTATGTGCACATTTATTGGAACCACTGTTATGTGTGTTCCCTGTAGTCCTCACAGATTACATACCTCAGGCATAAGGTCTGGTAACTACTGACACACAGTACTGTAAGGTACACAGGTAAAGGTCACCTGGGTTGCCATACCTTTGTGTCTGTTATGTATGTCTGCTGTATGTGTGGGTATGCCTGTACCATGGCCTCGGTCATATGTGTGTTACAGGATATAACTGCATATCTAGCAACATGTATAGTCTAGTACAGCAGTATGCCACCTATTTTAATGAATGTGCACATATGTTAGGCAGGGGTCCGCCATCAACAACTAGTGTGGTATACTGGTAATACTGTCAGTGGACTTAACATTCATTGCAATGGATTACATATTTCATGATGCATTAGCATGATATATACCTCCAGTGGCTAGGTGGTACATTGTATCACATACAGTGTGCCATGTACTGTTGTATAGTCTTACATACTGTTATAACTTTGTTGCTGTGCAAAACATGGTTTGATATATAGAGCGTGCCAGGCACTGTCAGGTATCTGTGTGTTGAGAACTGATATGTGGTATTGAAAGTGTGTATCTTCTGACAGCAAATAGGTTGCTATATATGACAGTTAATTTATATCTGTACTTTAGAATGTTATGTGTGCCACATGACTGGTTCACACATATTGTTTAATTGTCTTCCAGGGTAGTGTCGCACCATCGTAACCCGGCATACAGCACGGCCAAGGAGGATGCCATCACAGCGAGCCTGGTGCAGCACTATTCACTGCTATTCTCCAGAACCACCCAGGACCAGCATGAGCGGACTGCACTGTGGCAAGATCTTGTCCATAGGGTAAATGACATAGGCATGCATAACCGGACATATGTATGCCATCACTGCAGTGATTTAATTAGACATGTCTGTCAGCGTGCGTCTGATATCCGCAGACAACAACTTGCCATAGGTGGGGGGGTAGCCATCCATCCCCGCTCACCAGAGTGGGGGAGCTGCTCCTGAGCCAGGTGGCTCCTGGCCAACAAAACACACAACAATTAACATGTATCATCATGGAGGCTGGAGCTACCCAGCAAGTTGACATGGAGTGTGCAGGTAACATGGCATAGCTGTAGAATACTGTTGCCTCTATTGGAAGAGCATGCTTATGTGAGCTGCGTACTGTGTAGTTAGACAATGTGGTGCCTAGTGTTGTGCAATACTAATAATTAGGAATATAATCTGTAGGCATGTGACTGTCCACCATTGTACTACTGTAAGATTGCAAACACACAGTAGCAATGCCACAGTTGTTGCCACTGACAAAATGTCTGATATCCTTGTAGGTCCCTCTGGTGTGACAGCAAGGCAGCAGAGCCATGCTGGTGAGTGTGTTATACCTTTAATATTGCTAATTAAATGTGCATGTCATAGGTGAGGTGTAGGCTATGTACACATAACACATCTACACATAATGCATGCTGTGCATGTTTGCTGTGAGACTATGCACATCCTAGTAACGCGGGTAGCTGTCTAAAACACATACAATAAACAGAGCATCCCACACAGTTGTGGCAACACTGTAGTGGACATCGGATAGGCAGATTTGATACACATGCATACAACATACACACCTTTATCATACGCAGTACACGTTAACATGCTACATATGGCGTATTCAGACACCCACTGTAAGGTCACACTACAGTATCCCAAACCTCATCCACATAGCACACTTAATATACCTGAGGGGTAGATGCCTCACATGTGGCTGTGCAGCACTCTTCAACACATAACGCATTAATGTTAGGCAATGCCTCCCATTGGGCACCTCACAAACTCATGTAACAACTGGCCGTGGAATGGTGAATGTAGCCATGGTACTGCAGTTCAGGTACAGCATGCTATGTGCCGGTCTGGCACACATTAGTAGCCTTCAGTGACCACATGATGCTGCATGATGATGGCTCATGGTACTACACCCCATCCAGTTACAGTGGCCACAGTAATACACATATCATGAATTGCTATGCACCTCAATGCTGTGTGTGTGCAGACATATGCACCTATATGCAATATGCATAGCAATCCCCATTTGTAGAAAGTGGCACACATATGTCTTGTAATGCTATGGGGTGTATAGGTCACATGACACACATTGTGTATGTGTGATGTTTCATGTTGCAGTTGTGTGGTAGCATGCCATGTCATGGCTGGCACTGGCATGTCCACAATATGTCCTACACTCACCATAACCAATGTACAATGGCTATGTTGAGCAATGGTATTCCATCAGGTATACATGCACAACTCATTCTGTGTGTATATATAGCATGCATGTGCTACACATGTGTCCACAATCATCTGCTAAAGACACAGAGGATCTAATCAGAAATGGATATCTATGTGACACACTGATACACATCCAGCCATGGTATTTATACATGTGACTGATGGTGCACAGGACATTGCAGGGCTTTTAATACCTGCACAGCAATGTTGTGTCCATGTACACATTGCGTTCCAGGGTGAGGCCATTCACTGAACAAAACGCACATGTATCAAGGCCATGTATAACGTTATTAGCAATGGCTGTCTACACTCACATTGCATGCTGTAGAGCAACACACGTCCTGCAGGCTGTCACGTTTTATATAAATGTTTGGCTTGAGATACTCTGCCCCAACATCACACGCTATTGAGTATGTTCGGGATTGCTGGTGGTGGTGTGTGGGTGTGGGTGTGTGTGTGTGTGTGTGTGTGTGTGTGTGTGTGTGTGTGTGTCTGTCCGTAATAGTGAGGAGTGTATTTGTGTGCATGTGTGCATGTGTTTATGTGTGCATGTGTGCATGTGTGCATGTGTGCATGCGTTCATGTGTTCATGTGTGCATGTGTGCATGTGTTCATGTGTTCATGTTTGCATGTGTGCATGTGTTCATTTGTGCATGAGTGCTTCTGTGCATGTGTGCTGACATCATGTACAGGTCGTAAAGTGTGTTTCCTGTCTCCCTCTCACAGGTGCTAATACTGGGCCGGTTCAATGCAGCAGGGAAACTGATTTCCCTGAGCATGATAGTGACAATGATGATAGGTGTGTTGAGGCACAGGCATGTTTGCCAGGGTCTATCGTTGGGCCACCAATCGACACTACACAAGTGTCCACCCCATCCATGCACACAGTCATACTGCCAATACATCCGTCACCAATGTTGTTAGCAGAGGGACAGCGTGCAGCCAGCATTGGCCAGGACAAAGTGGTATCCATGGCACATGCATCCTGACACAGTAGCCATACACAGATGTCTGGAAGAGTACCACATAGGCAGATGTCCAGGGGTTCTCATCGGAGCACTGCTGCCCATCATGCCACTGGCAGACGTGCCACAGTTCTAACTACCTCACGCATGTCCCAGGCTGTCATGGAGGCACAGGCACGTATGGAACGGTACATCAGACAGGGACTGAGGGCACAGAGGGCACATAACACTGCCGTAATAGACAGTATCTGTGACCTAGCTGGTGCTAGCCGCAGTTACACTGAGGTCACCGATAGATGTTGGAGAGAGACACTAGAAGTCTTCCGCAATGTCATGTCCATGTGTCAGGACAGTGCAGGATGGTTGAGTTGTCGACGTGGACGTATGCCAGCAACATCAGCAGCTGGCAGTCGCAGGGGGAATCCCTCAAGCAACAGCCACTCCCGTAGTGCCAGTACCAGTCCCAGCAATGTTGGGGGTGGGCTGTCCATAGAACGTCCTAGAAGACCACATGCACATGGCTCTGGACAGTCCCAGCAGGGACCTGGGTCCAGTGTACATCCATCTACCTCTGGGAATAGTACCCAGTCTGGCTTGGTACCTAATAGTGTCAGTAGCACCCCTGACAGGCACAGGTACCGTATCCATGGCCAGAGACGGTGATCTGTAAAGCCTCACAGGTACATTCTGTGGCTGCCCCACAAGTACCCATATGTGGCAGCCACATGGTGGAACTGTGTGCCTGCAGAGACACACACACACATAATCCAGACACCTAGGGCTAACACATACCCACACACATTACATCAACATTGTTCCATACCATTATTCTTGCCCCACACACACACACACACACACACACACACACACACACACACACACACACACACACACACACACACACACATACATGTTGATTAGATGGCTCACTGTAGGCCTCTGGCAGACCAACAACTCACCCTGTGCATATGATGAAACCTGTGCTACCTCCTGTCATCTGTAACATCGATGCAGGAACAGGCTACCATGGTGCTGATGAGAAAGGTGTCTTTATAGTAGTATAGCAATGTTAGCATGTTGTCATCAGTAGAGCGGAATGATATGTTTGAAGGTGTAGCTGAGCAGGCATGATGCATTAAAGCTATGATTCTCATTGTAGTGTTGTTTACACCAGTGTTAGTTCCAATTGTATATTGTCCACCCATGTACCACTTGGTTGATGTGTGCAGCATTGGCAGCATGTGTTAGAGAGTGGACAGTATGTGTGGGATGTGTGTAGCACATATTTGCAGGTGTACAGTTGTGAAAATGGTGGAGGTGCACTGTCTGCATGTACGTGCATAGTGGACACATGGGCAGGGTGACATGCTCTGTATTACACAGTAACACTCCATAGTTTCTATTGGTGGCCAGTAGGCATTGTACTACACACATTTTGGAACCTGACTATACATGTGTGTATGACATGGTTTGACACTGTGCTGTGGGTGATACTGTTACTATCTGTCATTGTTTTGCATTTTGGTAGTATACATGACTGCAACAGCCTGACCATAACCAATCATTAGCTGATGTCCTGATAACTGACACACAGATGTAGGACACACAGCAACATTTGGATTCTTCAGGTACTATACTATGTCAATGACCAGTGGTATTCAGCTGCACCCATTAGTGAGACCACTCCTGTTTGGCATATTGCTCTCTTAGGTACAAGCAATCACAGTAGGGATATGTCTGTCCACGTGTGCTAATCCATACTGTGGCCTATACTGCATTCTACAGGTGACACACACATCCTCCACAAGGGTATCATACAGTCAGATACTTGTTGTCAAACCCATGCTGTAAAGCTATAGGCGAAACTAAGTGTAGTA
The DNA here is from genome assembly GCF_019279795.1 of Protopterus annectens. Taxonomy (NCBI): domain Eukaryota; kingdom Metazoa; phylum Chordata; order Ceratodontiformes; family Protopteridae; genus Protopterus; species Protopterus annectens. The sequence goes on along the minus strand of NC_056728.1, from coordinate 614,018,965 downwards.
ATCCACCTTTACGGAACATAGTATCCCCACAGTACCACATAGGTAGTAGCCACCAACATCATGAACAGGTAGTGATGTGTACATGCAACTTAGTGTTACGTCATGTCTCCTTTGATAATCACATTCCCTAAGGTATTTTAGAATCCCTCGGTGGATCACATAAGCAATCAAGGTCTGCATGCATGTCCACAAAGGTTGTTGTACACCTATAATGCAGTCATCATTGACAGACTCTGCTGCGTTTGAACAGGTCTGACATATACCTCGGCCATAAACCCTCACACACACAATTCAGTAAAACTGTAATGAGTGTGTGTGAGACAGATGACCTAGGCCAGGCATCAGTGCAGTGGCTGGCCTTGTCACAAGCATACAGATGTGACCTAAGGTCTGTGAAGCAGCAGCACAGTTTGGCAAAGATGCCAACTGTGTACTTGGATAAAGCAGGGTTCCCACACATGCAATACTTGAGGTAACATGTACGTATATGTATTTGCCTTATAGCTACCTCACATATGCAACGCCTACTGATATGTCATACGGTAGTAAAAGCCATACCCCTGACACATTGACCAACACTATCACACACATAGAGAACACACACACAGAGAACACACACTCACCAAGTGCAGGATTCAAACTCCTACCTAACTAATTCATGAAACTAGAGGAGTACGCATCAACACGTTGTGCTGTACACATTACTAGGAAGCATTTTTTCCACAGGTATATTTGTAGGATGGTGACATAATCAGACTTCACAAAGAATAATTTACCACTTTTAAGGTGTTTTGCTTCTCCCCTAAAAGGAGGCTCTTTCCCAAGGAGACCACACACAGTTGTCAAGTACAGGATTCAAACCCCTACCCAGCTACTTCATGATATTAGAGGAGTACGCATTAACACGACGTACTATACACATTACTGAAAGAAATTTTTTCCACAGGTATATTTGTAGGATGGTGACATCATCAGACATGACAAAGATTTGTATACCACTTTTAAGGTGTTTTACTACTGCCCAAAAAGGTTGCGCCTCTCCAAGGAGATCACACATGAACACAGTTGTCAAGTACAGGATTCAAACCCCTACCTACTTCATGATGCTAGGTCTTTTTTCCACAGGTATATTTGTAGGTTGGTGACATCATCAGACATGACAAGGATTTGTATACCACTTTTAAGGTGTTTTACTACTCTCCAGTATGGCTGCTTCTCTCCAAGGAAATCACACACAAACACAAACAGAGTTGTCAAGTGCAGGATTCAAACCACTACCTAATTATTTCATGATATTAGAAAAGTACACATTAGTGCAACATGCTATACACATTACTGGAGGTTCTCTTTTCCACAGGTATATTTGTAGGATGGTGACATCATCAGACATGACAAAGATGTGTATACCACTTTTAAGGTGTTTTACTACTCTCCAAAAAGATTGCTCATCGTCCAGGAGAGCACACACTTGTCAAGTGCAGGATTCAAACCCCTACCGAATTACTTCATGATACTAGAAGAGTACCCATTAACACAATGCACTATACACATTACTGGGGGTTACCTTTTCCACAGGTATATTTGTAGGATGGTGACATAATCAGGCTTGACAGAGATTAGTTTACCACTTTTAAGATGTTTTACTACTCTCCAAAACATTTGCTCCTTCCCAAGGAGACCACACATACACACACTTGTCAAGTACAGGATTCAAATCCCTACCTAACTACTTCATGATATCAGAGAAGTACACATTAACACAACGTGCTATACATGTTACTGGAGGTTTCCTTTTCCACAGGTATATTTGTAGGATGGTGACATAATCAGACTTGACAGAGATTAGTTTACCACTTTTAAGGTGTTTTACTACTCTCCAAAATGTTTGCTCCTTTCCGATGAGACCACACAAACACACACTTGTCAAGTGCAGGATTAAAACCACTACCTAACTACTTTATGATACTACAGATGTACACATTTACACACTGTGCTATACACATTACTGTGAGTAATCTTTTCCACAGGTTTATTTGTAGGATGGTGACATCATCAGACTATACAAAGTGGGTTACATTAGGTGACATTAGGTGGGCTACATTGAAGGAATGTCTACACACTTTGGCCATGTCATCAATAAAGGGGTGTGTAGTATCTACCTGTGTCCCCGGGGCCATAATGACTTTCTCCATACATACTGGATTACCACCTATGTGGTAATTTGTGTGCACTTTGTTGTACCCAAAGGGGATGACTATGCATTCTTTGGCATTCAGCTTGAGGGCATTGTTTTGACACCAGGTATCTGTCTCTGTAAGACACTTCCAGAGGGTGTCTGGGTTAGCCATGCAGTCGGTTATGGACCACAGTTACCATTCATCTGCAGACCTGTTCAGCCATACACCTCCCATGCTTGCCTGTACCTCTGAGCAGCATCTACTGAACAGGTGGGGTCCCAGGACCAAGACCTGTGGGATGCCATTTGTGACTGGCTTAGAGTTGGACATGGCACCAGCAACTCTGAACATGTGTGTTTGATCTGTGAGCCACCTGGCCACCCATCCTGTGACATAGCTGATAATGTTCCAGCTGGTACGCTAGTCCTTGATGACAGAGTGGGGAATGATGTGGAAAGTCTTTTGTGAGGTCTGGGTGGGCTGTGTGGACTACTTTCACCTCCATCTATGTCCTTGGTAACTGTTTGAAATAAGTCAACTAGGTTTGGGAGCCAGGATCTGACTTTAACAAGGTGATGTTGTGGAGAGTGCAGTGTCTGTAGGTCTCCAATGCCTCTGCTTTTGGGTTCCATGACAATTTGCTCAATAGCTCTGTAGACCAGGCTGAGTAGACATATTGGGCAATGGTGTCCATGTTCTGTTGTGACACCCCCTTTCTGGAGCTGGATGACTGTTTATGTATGCCATTCTTTAGGTACATAGCCTGTGGTACGCTTGTGACTGGACAGTGAATGTGAGTGAGTGTCCAGTTCCTCATGGGCCTAGTGTATGACGCAGCATGGGACACCATCCAGACATGAGGGCTGTCTTTACCTGCATGTCCATGATGTCTGGGGTTCTGCATCCTTCTGTGCTGGACACAGGCCCTTTTGGGGGTGATGAGGGGTGTTTACACTGATTGTATTCCCCTGGATGTGGGCAATGAAAGTTGGTTTGGTGTATTTCTTTTGTTTTTTCAGTAGCTGACAGCATATTTGGAGGTTGACACCTACATGTCTGGTATAGCTACCGAAGGCTTTGTGGTTGTCATTCTTACATTCCATGGTGATTTGTCTTTAGAAACTGTCCTTGGATTATTTTATGAGCGATCATTATTTCATCCTGATAATGATCATTGATGCGTTTTCTTTAGTGTAGTTGGCTCTATCATGTGTTCGTTTCCTCCTTCTGTTGTCTAGTTTATTTATAGGCAACAACCACCTGATTGTTGTCCTATTTTTGGAGGTGTGCATTTTGGTTTTATTTGTGATGTCTCAATCCATGCATCCCTGTAGATGCTCATAGGATGCACTTGTAAATGATTCTGCAGATTGTATACCATTATCCTATAGCAAGAGGGCTTTGGAATGCTTCACTTTGGTCTTGGGAAGTGTGCAGTTTGCTTTTGCAAATGTCTTCACAGTGGTTTCATTGACTGGGTGGGCACGGGGGGGGGGCAGATGTGGATGTCCAGTGTGTTTACTTCATGATCTGATATTAACAGTGAGGGGTTTATCTCTGTAGTGGAACACTGGTTCCCCATGTTGGTGATGATCATGTCCAGTATGTTGTCACCTCTAGTGGGCATGGTGACCAGCTGTTCCAGGGTGTTAGGGTTTTTAAACTCTAGGAAACATTGGGCGAAGGACGTTGCACATGAGTAATTTCAACACTCACTTTTTGGGTAGTTGTAATCTCCTCATATAATGGTGTTGGATAGGACCATTATACTTTCCACAGTTCTCTGGAATACTGAGTGAGGTTCCTGAGACAAGGTATGTGATCTGTAGCAGGCTACAATCTTATGGGCAGCTTTGGCCAATGTAACTTGCATTTGCATGGTCTCCAAGGCCTCATGCTGTGCCACTAACCTGAAGGTGTGGGTATCCATAAGGTAAATGGGTACATCCCTTCCTTTTGTATTTCACTCATGGTTTTGGGTCCAAAGGTCAGAGGGATTGTGAGTGTTTTACGTGGACCATATCCAACAGTTCTGTGTTTGACATAGCTTTGTATGTTAGGCAGTGAACACCTCTGAGTAGGCGATATGCAAGGGAGTACGTATGGAGCATTTTGAGATGGTCTGTGTATGGCATGTATTTCAGGCCACTAATGCTCTTTGTGTGGTATTGCTGCTGGTTTTCCAGTTGTTGTAGTTGTCTTGTGAGGTACATAGCAACAGTGGCGTTGTACTCTATTATAGTTCTAGTGAGTGATTAGTGGAGGGGAACATTGTCCTCTTCCATTCTGCATGAGACGCATTTTGTGATGAGGTGTGCCACATGGGAGGGTTTCCTGACTAGTGTGGGAATGTGATTATCACAGTTGTATCCACTGCCCACCTGTGACCCAAGGTCCCTTGCCACAGTTTCAGTGTGAAGTATACTACCACTTCTGTTGTAGTTCTTGGCTTCAGAGTTTTTAACATAGGGGATGACAATGCACCTTTTGGCATTGAGCTAGAGCCCATGGCTTTGACAACAGCCATCTGTCCCAGTGAGGCCATTTTGTAGGATGTCCACATCTTTTGTGCTTACCATTATGGATCCTGGATTGCAGTCCTCTGGTAAATTCAGCTGCCACAGACCTGCCATGTTAATGATTACTTCAGGGAAGTAGATACTACACAGCCTGGGAAGTTATCTTGTCCGATGGCTGCTGTGATACTGGCTTTGGAGAGTGTTTATTACCTGTGCAGCCATGATGACAGCAACTTTGCAGTCTTCCATTATGGAGATGTGCTCTTTCATGGGTGAGATGGGGGTACAGTTAACAGTGATCTTATCTGCCAGGATGTTGGCAATGTCAGTTGGCTCTGTACATTTAGTGCCATTGAGCTGTAACTTCGAACAGATCTGACTGTAACCATGACATGAACCTGTCTGTTGGATAGAGATCTCCTGAGTAGACAGTATGCCACAGAGTGCAGATTGGGTTACATTCAGTCTTGTTGCATGGGGCGACTATTCGAGGCCAGTAATCCTCTTGTTAAGGTACTTTATTGGTCTTTCTAGCTGCTGAACATGCCTAGTCGGATTCATCGCAAGTGTGTTGTGGTACTCTCTGACAGGTCTGATGACTGCTGAGTAGTGGGAACCTCCTTAGACCTACGTGCACAGACCTTGGCAGTTTATGTGAACACATAGCATGATTTTCCAAACACTTTGTGAATGTGTTTCTGGAAGTAGAGATGACTATCCACATTTGTCCATAGATCCCTAATTATCACATCCGTATTTAGCCTGTGTGTGTGAGCATGACCAGTATGACCTTTCAGTATGTTGCTGCCTGACATTTGGTTTGTTTCTTTAAGTGTGTGAGCATGCCCAGTATGACCTTTCAGTGTGATGCTGAATGGAATCCTCTACATTTGCTGGAGTGTGTGAGCACGCCCAGTATAGACATTTATCCTATATGTGTATGGAAAATCAAGTTGTATTTTTACAGCAGGGCTCACCTTTGTGTCATAGATCAACAGGGATCATGCTGTGTCTGCAGGGCTTCCATGCGACACTTTGCATAGACTTACCAACATTTCTACATACAGGGAGAATAGCTATTCTTTGTACATTTCTACCCGGGGGCACACCTGATTGTTACTGTAGGTGTACATAGGATGTGGGTTTCACCTGACACTTATAAACATTTGCTATGCCTGCACTGCTATGTACAGGACACCATTTCAGTCTGTACTGTTGCCTATCATAGTGGCTTGAGGCATACTACTGTACTACAGATGTTGGCATCCAATGTCACGTATATTACACTGTGACTTCATAGCCTACACAACCCACATCACACCACCTAGCCTGATGTTCTTGGTCTGCATAGGTGTGTGGGGGAGGTTACCCATTTGCCTCTTTAGGGGCATGATACTGCATTTCTTTGTGTTTGCATTAGTGTACAATTGTCCTGTTGTGTCTGTGCCACTGAAATGCTATCATGGCTTATTGGTTCAGTACTGTGACTATAGTACACAGTAACCTGGGTTTGAGCCCTGCCATTGTTTTTTATTGCCATGCTGGGCAGACCAGACTACTTAAGGAACAGGAAAGCAGATATGAGCATGTTTAACTGACTTTGTTCAACTTTGGCAAACCTTGCTCAACGTTGCCCGAAGTTGAGCTAGTTGGCACGAGCAATTTTGTTTACATATACTAGATATTGGTAAAAGCTGCTTAGCACTACTTTATATTGCTTAAAACATGGCAATCATGCCTCAGGTAGTGCTGCAGGGCTGCCTATGTCAGAAGCACATACTACACTCCCTATACATGTTTGGAAACAGGTAGTGTCATGTTAGGCATCCCTATTATTTTATGTGTGAGTCAGAGGGAGGTATCATTTCCAGGGTTCCTACTGAGCCAGTGTATGTGCTATGCGTTGCCACTTTGCCAAAGCCAAAGCATACTGGGCACGCCTCCTTCTACCTACTGGGGCAGGCTCAGGTTGTTCTTCCTCCGAGTCACGCTATGCCTGTGTAGGCCTTGGCAATGGTAGGGGGCTGTTTGGCCCTGCCCCATGCTGTTCCTGCTGCAGCTGTTTTTGCAGGATCATATTGTGTAGCATGGCA
>NC_056728.1:613862176-614007176 GCF_019279795.1 Protopterus annectens | reverse complement strand
ATTTTTTTGTATGGTCTGAATAAGTGCAGACTTCCTACATGAAAGCGCTTACTACCTTTTAATAAACACATGTACCTTGGCTATGTTTGGTTGTTTCATCTGCTTTTTTTCATTGTACATTTCCCTTCAGTGTGTAAACATAAAAAGTAGTATATTTTGGAATTAGGGGTAAAAAGGAAGACCTCTCTCAGAGGTATTAAAGTCCCACCTAATTTAAATTCTTGAAGTCTGAGTATTGCACATTTATAAGTGTAGTAGTTACACCACTGCATTATCTGTAGGCCCGGTATTGGTAAGTTTATTTATAATCCAATTTAGGTACACTCTTTTATAGCTTCTTTTGACATTTGGTACCTTTACTTATTCTAGTACTATGGCCTGCATATGGATATACGTTTGTGTGTGTGTGTGTGTGTGTGTGTGTGTGTGTGTGTGTGTGTGTGTGTGTGTGTGTGTGTGTGTGTGTGTGTGTGTGTGTGTGTGTGTGTGTGTGTGTGTGTGTGTGTGTGTGTGTGTGGGTGTGTGTGTGTGTGTGTGTGTGTGTGTGTGTGTGTGTGTGTGTGTGTGTGTGTGTGGGTGTGTGGGTGTGTGGGTGTGTGAGTGTGTGTGTGCGTATGTGCTGGTCTGTGTTATCAATGGCATTCTTGGGTGCTGCAGCAGAGGTTTGCATAAGTCCACACCTGTATGACACACATTACACATCCTTATCTTACTCCTCTGTATAAGTATTCCTCCTACCATTTTGGGAAGCATGCATTGTATTTGTGTAAATGTGTATAACATTGAGACATCTTTGTTGTAACTTATATTTACAGGTTCTTTCAAGGTATTCTTGCACTGGTCTTTTTTTAAGTAGCATTGCAATGCACATAATATAGTGTGCTGTGTACACTGACATATAACTTTGTGTACTGATTGCTCTGCCTGGCTTGTCATCATAGTCCCTCATGCATGTTGCATACAGCAGACTATTGACCACACAGAGGGAATATCATCTTGATAGATGTATGTCTGCTAGTTGTTACTATTATACTAATTAAAGAATGGAGATATACTAGCATGTATTCACAGCTGACTTCACTCTGTTACCCTGGTGCTGCATTGTCATGGCTAAATATTATCCAAGGTCACACAGATGACTTACCATTCTGTTTTGGAAACTTGTGGTTCATAGGTTCATATGTTCATAGGTTGATACCAGGCTATCGGCCCTAGGGCCTATATAAGCCTAGTCATAACAATTACCTGGCTATTTCTTCCCACAGTATTTACTTCCCTGGTCCCCTGTCTAGCAGGGCGACTGACGTGATCCCCAGGGTGAATTTCCCATCTTCCATCCAATCATCAAGGTTCCTTTTGAAGAGGCCAAAGAGGTGCTCTGCTTGACATGTATGAGCAGTCTATTCCAGAGTCTGGGGAGTCTCTGGGTTAGGAAACTATCCCTCCAGCATGTTTTGTTCATTGTGATGACAAGGTTTAGATCCCTGGAGCATGTGACTCTGAGGGATTGGTATTTCTTTAAGTGTAGCATGTCCAGCAGCTCTGGGTTTGGCATGGCCTTGTATGTTAAGCAGAGATCACCTCTGAGTAGACGATATGCGACAGAGTATAGGTGGAGTTTTTTTAGATGGTCAGCATAGGGCATCTTCTTTAGGCCTGTGATCCTTTTAGTGAGGTATTCCTGCGGCCTTTCCAGTTGTTGCAGATGTCTTGAGACGTACATACCAAATGGGGCATTGTATTCTATAATGGATCTAATGAGGGATGAGTAAAGTGGGACAATGACCTACTTTTTTCTGGATGAAAAGCCCTTAGTGATGAGGTGTGCCACATAGAAGATTTCCTGACAGTTGTGGTGATGTGGTTATTGAAGGTGAGACCACTGTCCACCTGTTTCCCTAAGTCTCTTATCACACTTTCAGTTTTTAGTGTTTTATAGACTATTCTGCATTTTATATACATCCATTGACTGTTTTAGAGCTAACTTCTCCTTCCTACTTTAGATTTGACACTCATGCCTGATCTGTACTAAACAGCGCTTGCTTCTGATAGAGTTTATGCAAGAATCCTTGTGTGTGTGTGTGTGTGTGTGTGTGTGTGTGTGTGTGTGTGTGTGTGTGTGTGTGTGTGTGTGTGTGTGTGTGTGTGTGTGTGTGTGTGTGTGTGTGTGTGTGTGTGTGTGTGTGTGTGTGTGTGAATGTGTATGCATGTCCACGTGCGTGTGCGCAATGTATCCTGCATTGTGTTGTTGCCACTTTACCACAGACTTGGTATGGTGTCTTATAAGAGTTTCTGCTGTAGGGCAATCCTGTTTTCTTCTAGGCATTTTTATTCACAACCTTGTCCCCAACTATTTTTCACTTGTTCTTGCTACACATTGAAGTACGCTCATAAGCAGCATGTACTTCTCTACAGGCTACATTGAAATCCTACCCTTGTCAACCATGGTTGACAACTACAACTCATGCACACTTCTACACACACACACACACACACACACACATATATATATATATATATATATATATATATATATATATATATATATATGATTCCTTGATGATTTCATGTGCCTGTGGTGGTGAGTATTTAACCTTTTTGCCTTCCCCCACTCCAATTCATTGTCTGTTTACTATCTGGGCCACAGTGTGTAATTTCAGTACAGCCAACATCCAGGCAACTGTCAGGGGATTGTTCTTTACAAACCCAATTCCCTGCGTGTAGTGAGTCCCACTCTAGTAGTGTATATGCAATAGGTTGGTTAATATAATTTTTTGTAGTCTGCATTGCTTGCAATTAAATGAACTTGCGTGTTCCTTATCTCTAATAAAAATTGGAACCAGTAATAACCTCCTTGACTTACTTCCCCAAACTTCCCATATGGTAAATGTGATCTTGATCAGTGTCCTCATTACCAGCTCTCACCCTCCCCATCTCTCTTTTTCTAGGCTTCATTGCCAAGAGCTCAATATGACAATAAGACATCTCTGTCATTGTCAAGGTTTTATCCCTCTATACCAATGACACTTAATCTTTTAAAATATGTGTTTAATTAGCCTTGTCCTACTATTTTATTTTTCTTATCTTTTATTCAGCCATAAATCAAAAGACATATAAAAAATATAAGCTACCTGCTGTGAATCAGATCCCCTTACAGGCTCTCCAAACCAGGTGGAGTGGCTGGTTCTCCCTGGCACCAAGTAAATAGTAAAGGAAAAGCCTTTTTGTTTGAAGTAATCCACTTTTGCATTCATGTAGGTGTTTTGCAAGCAGACAGCTAAATTGAGTAGAATGTATACATTCTGAAAATCAAGCAGTAAAAACACAAAACAATCTTTCTTTGACCATTAACATTTGATGTAGTCTGATAGACGAAAGTCTCATTACTTTGAATATACCAGACAACTTAAAGCTCAAAGAAGATTGCTTCATGTTTTTATTACTTGATTTTGAGAATGTATACATTCTATTGTGGTTAGGTGTTTACCTGCAAAATACTTCTAGGAATTTAATAGTGGACTACTTTAAAGAAAACCTAAAAATCAAAACAAATAACAACAAAGGTGAACTGTATATCAAACAGGTATAAATGCAAGAAGTAGCTCCATGACACATGTAAGCATGTCAGTAGATGAGACAACTGTAAGGATTTCCTGCAAATTACCAACAATCAACCTTATAATCTTTAAGAGATATGAAAAGAAGCAAATGTTATTTAAAAACTGTTTTAAACCATTGTTTGTTACAATCAATGTAGCAAACAAGTGAATCACAACAAAGCCCATAACAATGGGTAAGAACAATAAGACTTGGGTTGCTCCGCTCTCACATGGGCCATTCCTCTGTGATGAATCTGATAAGCCACCTACACTAAGGAATTTGTCTACAAGCTGTTGTTTTTTACTACCTGTGAAGCTGTTAATATAGACAAACATTCATTTGTGATCAGATGGGTGTGGGTGGTCCCATCTGAAAAGCCCAAAATAATGTGCTTCCTTGTAAAGACTTCAAATCCACCATTTATCTATCTATCTATCTATCTATCTATCTATCTATCTATCTATCTATCTATCTATCTATCTATCTATTAAACTTTAGTTGCCCAGTTTAGTCCCACAAGGCTAGTAACCTGTTTTCAGGGGGGAACCAAAGTGGTATTTATACTAGTAGGGGAAATTTGGCTAATGTGGGTATTAACTAGACCTTGCAATGTTAAGCTTCTTATATGTGACAGTTGATACTCCTAGACCTGTTAGTATCTGAGAAGAGACAATAAAACTTAATTCCAACCTTAGACCCAAGTAAAGGAAGCAGAAAAGATGAATTTGTGAGTGGCTATAGAAACTAAAACAGACATATAATCTCATGTAGGCTGAATGTAAGGAAAACCCACAAATCTATGCCAGCTGCTAGCCAGATGGTGTCTGCAAGCAATGCAGACTGCTGAAGCTCTGTATCCAGTCTGCTTTTAAACTTCAGACTCTACTCTTTATCTTCTGGCTGTGAAAGAGGCTGATATAATTATGCATCTTAGTTACCTAGAGTTCTCTGAGGACCAAATGCCACTCGGAGGCTTTAATACCACTGAGCACCCTCAGAGCACTGCCAGTGTCCCATATAAAGTAGATATGCAGCTAAAACTGTAATAGACAAGACAATGATGAGGCCAGTAGGCAGGTGAAAGAGGACTTGAAAGTTATACCTCAATAGGAAAGCCAGCATGAGAATTTAAGCAATGCACGTTTGTTATGTAAACATGAAAAGGAAGTGAAACAGACTCGATCACTACCTGCATCTTGGGCTAGATCTTTCAGATCAGTTATGCCCATAGCTCTCAACCAATCAGGGACAAATTTGAACAGAATCCAGGAGAAACCTATCAGGGACATTTTTAAAATATTAATGCTATTAACTTAAAACAATGGCAGAATAAGAGAATGTCAAGTAATATACATTTACTGAAGTAAAACACATGCATAACTTGTAATTATTGTCATTATGTACTTCACCAACTTTCCTTCAAACATCACCAGTTTTAAGACGGGATTAAGAGGAACAGGGTTAAAATCTGAGACTAAATCAGTGATGTCCCTGAAAATCAGGGACATTTGAGAAATTTGGTTGTGCCCCAATTTTCCCAGTCACTGAGTAGGCAATTCTTCCCTCCTATTGTTAGAATGGATGCTTCTGTTTAATATGGAAGTACTCCTTGGGCGGGAAAATTTTATACTTTTCAAAGAACCTGATAGATCTCTGAAGAACTGAAGATTTTAATGGCGTTGCCCCTTAACCATGCTGAAATTACAGTTATTTTTCTCATATACAAAAAAAAAAAAAAAGATATACCCACACCCATGATTGCTCTGTGAAATTTGATATTTAAAAACTTGCACTACAGAGCCAATGGTGTACCTTTCACAGTGCCCATAGGAATCCTTTCATACTCAACAAATGCCACAGAATTTTAAATTCTGTTTTAGGGAACACATTCACAATGTTACTTATAAGCAAGGAAATAATAACAAGAATAACAATATCCTACTGCCAAATTTAGATTCCTTGGAAATGGTAAATGTAATAATACGTGTATGTGGATAGGACTACAGGATATTTTATACAGGAAGCAATGCTTCTGGATTATAGAACTGATGCACTTTTCCTGTAGGAGTGAATGAGAATTTCTAATTATACTGATTTATATTATTGTCTCTGTTTGGCTTCTGTCTACATCTCTATAATTGAGAAATGTTTGAAATCTTTTGTACTTTCCTTCTTTATACTTATATTTACAGGTCTGCGTCACGAGAATGTGTGTTTGGATTGATTTTGTACAAATACTATTGCATTGTAATTGATTGATGTTCTTTACCCAGTTCATGATACTAGTAGGATTCAAGAGTCAGTTTAGATATTTAATTAATAGAATTAATAGCCAGTACATCTTTGGATTCTGCTACTTTATATATATATATATATATATATATATATATATATATATATATATATATATATATATATATATATATATATAGTGATTCTCTTTCTTGTTTGCCCTGAACTATGCACTGTATATTAACACACATGCATACACACTATATCTTCTGACATATTTTTATTAATTATGCAATAGGATATTTTGGATTTACCCTGTTTGTACCTATATTCATATGTATTTTAACATTTTATTTAAACAACATTCATGTTCACATGATTTAAACATGCTATTTAACACTTAATGGGTTTTGGAAGTTTTTTTAATAGTGACAGCCTCTAATTTAACTGGTTTACCTTTGTTATTATTGGTGATTTAGTAACACAGACTCCAATTGCTGCTGGATTGTTTTAAAGCACTTATTTTACAGATCACTCACAAGGAGTTAATGGTAGTTCAGATAGTTTGAAGTGATTATATCTTATTGGCAACGCCTTGTAATAACAGGGTAGTGAAAACCATAGCTGTTAACCATCCATCTCCAACAGATAGAGTGTTATCTTTTATAATGTGGAATAAATATGCAAAATGTGGAATACTTACTAACAACATCAACTAGGAAACTAGGGAACTCATAGCATGGTTAAAAGATTTTTAAAGAACGTATGGGTTGCAAACTGGCTTAAGGACAGAACCCACAGGGTTAGAGTTGCTGGCGCTGTGTCAGACTCCAAGCCGGTCACAAGTGGTGTCCCACAGGGCTCGGTCCTTGGCCCCCTATTGTTTGGCATCTACTTCTCAGAAGTACAGGCCAACATGGGAGGACTTTGGCTGACAAAGTTTGCAGATGACTGCAAACTGGGCGCCATAGTGGAAAGTGCATCGGACACGGATATCCTTCAGAAGGGACTCACGGAAACAGATAGCTGGTGCCAGAGCCATGGCCTGAAGTTAAACGCCAAAAATGTATAGTCATACCCTTCGGGAAAAACAAGGTAACCCCAAGCTACCATATAGGTGGCAATCCACTAAGCACAGAAGAGGTTATCAGGGACCTGGGGACCCAGGTTGACAGTGGCCTTTCTTTTGACACTCACATTGCTAAAGTGGTTAGAAAGACCTTCTACATTGCCCACCTGATCATGAAGGGATTCACATCCAGATCTAGTGAGGTCATTGTTCCCCTGTACTCTTCACTTATCAGACCAATGATCGAGTACAATGCCCCATTCGGGATGTATCTCACCCGACATCTGCAGCAATTGGAGAGACCCCAAAAGTTCCTCACCAAAAGGATAAAGGGACTCCAAAATCTGTCATATGCTGCCAGATTGAAGAAACTCCAGCTCTATTCAGTCGCATACCGTCTGCTCAGAGGTGACATGTGCCTGACATACAAGGCCATGTCCAACCCGGAATTAATGGACATGCTCCACCTCAAAAAATCCAAATCCACCAAAACCACTAGAGCAAGCGACTTAAACCTTAGCACGGATATAAATAGGACATGCTGGAGGGATAGATTTATCACTCAGAGACTCCCTATGCTGTGGAATAAAATCCCGGTCCATGTGAGGCAGAGCACCTCGCTGACTCTGTTCAAGAGAAATCTAGACCTGTGGATGGGAGATCGTAGGTTTACCCCGGGAATCATCTCTGGGTCACTGCTGGACAGAGGCACAACAAACTAATGGGCACAGTATTTTTTCATATAAGGGGTGGCGTAAGCCACAATAATTTGGGCTAGGCTTATAAATGCCTTAGGGCAGATAGCCTAGTATAAACCTATGAACCTATGAACCTATGAGATTGATTATTATTTGCCATGCATAGTTGTTAAAAATTCTAAACAGTGAATGTGTGAGAAGTGGGAAACCCTATCAGTGTACAGTAGCATGTAGCATGGAATTTTTAAGGCTCAACATGAGGAAAGTACCCCATAATGAGGTACAGTTAAGATGTATGTCGCAGACACAAAAGAGGAATCCAGTATGCCTTCAGGCTTGTAAGTCATGGGACCTCTCCCTGCAGGTAATTTTGTTTGGTGAAATATAGCTGATGTGCAGCTGCAGAGACAGAAAATTGTAACAAATTAACTGCAAGCACAGGACAAAACTCACTGTTGAGGATATTGCTGTCATATCCAACTGTAAAGGGAGAAATGATATTCATGACCCCCATACAACTTGGTGCAGCTGATATTATGTCTGAGAATTGTAGTAGAATGCCTGACAGGCATGCCAGTAAGAAAATGTAGTGTATAATGGACAGAAGAGATGTATGTTGTGTTTGTACAGAACATACAAACCCCCTATCCATCCTTACTCATGTGTGCTAGTACTAATGTGGTGCCTGCTTATAACCCAACACCTGCATATTCCCTTAGAAAACAAAACAACAAACATAAAAAGAAAACTTTCCATAACAGAAACTATATTCAAAACATCATTAATCCAAAGTTACTGTTAAATTTTTTTTTATTATTTTTTTCAGGAGAGTGTTTATTTTCTGTTTGCAATTGGAAGAGTTTTACCCATTTTTTTCAATTAATGTGAATTTTCATTTGCAGAAACTGAAGTAATAAGTATTGAAGTTTATGCACGTTGATATTTTGTAACATACACACACACATAGATATATATATATATATATATATATATATATATATATATATATATATATATATGGGTCTACTACCGTATATCAAAATTACACTATTTCGAAATAAGATAGCAGTGTCCCACTAACGTGAAAGTGCACTTTTGCGAAAGTTACTAGAATGAATGAAGGGTTAGGGCTTGGGTAATGGATAGGGGATAGCTAGTAGGGCTATCCACTATATTTACCCAAGCCCTAACCCTAAGGTCCATGACTACTGCACCACAGTGCAGGAAATTGTATTTCCTCCACTGAGCAGTAGTTACGGACCTATTTCCTGTACTGTGGTGCGGTAGTCATGGACCTTAGGGTTAGGGCTTGGGTTAAGGATAGTGGATAGCCCTACTAGCTATCCACTATCTTTAACCCAAGCCCTAACCCTAGGGTCCATCACTACTGCACCACAGTGCAGGAAATGTCCCGTTCAACTTAGTGACTTTCACGAAAGTGCACTTTCGCGTTAGTGGGACACTACTATCATATTTCAAAATAGTGTAATTTCAATCTATGGTAGTAGATCTATATGTATATATATATATATATATATATATATATATATATAGAATATATATATATATATATTTTTTTTTTAATAGGAAAAGGGATTGTGGATGGATGGATATTTATTTGTAGGTTTAGTGATGGCTCAGATTAGGTGCTGGTTTTTACATTGTCATCTAGCAATCTATCATCAGCATAGAAGACATGGTGTTTAGGAGATCCTCATAACATTTTAGTTAAATAATTAAATTATTTATTTATTTATTTGTTAATTTATTTGTGTGTTTATTTTAGTTTAGTTTATTCAGTAAATAGTGTCCCATGAACACTTTATGCCACATTCCAGCTCAAAAGACCGCATGAATCATAAAATGTTACATTAGAAATCACATGCAAAAATTCAATATTAGATGTTTCTACATCAATTACAATACACAGAAATACTTAACATTTCAATATTTACCTGTTTCCAGTTCTGCATTTCACATCTCTTCAGTGAGCATGAGAAACTCAACTGTTTTCTTTGGAAAAGTATATACATGGAATTTACTATGGAAGTTGATCACTAAGCCTTTATTTCATATCACACAGATACACACACACACACACACACACACACACACACACACACACACACACACACACACACACACACAGACACATACACACACACACACACACACACACACACACACACACACACACACACACACACACACACACACACACACACAAACTCTCACTTAAGTAGTGACAATATAGATTTGCCAAGCCAACCTACCACATGTCTTTGACAGGAAATTGGAGAACCCTGAGAATACCCACACAAAAACAGGACGGACAGACAGATTCCCCATGAAAGGCACTCATCTAAGAATTGAACCAAAGAACATCGTCAAGTGATGTGACAATACTACTTACTGCACCACTATGTTACCCATAGAAAAAGTATAGAAAGGTAGATTTTTAATATAAAAAAGTAAAGGACAAAAAAGTGCAATAAGAAAAAGAACTACCTAAATTGTAACTTAATGTATTGTTTTATTATTAAGTACCATCTCTAAAAACATTTCCACTTCTTATTCATCCATAGATATTCATGTAAATTCTAAAGTTACAGTAGTCTTTTTAACATCTAATATCTAGAAGTTAAGAGTTATTTTACTGGCCAATTTTCCTGCTCTTCCTTATCTGTTGAAGCTAATGTAAAACATTGTTTATGCAGTATGAAGGATTCTTTGACATTGAGTTTACAGCACTGGGTGAAATTGTTAATTTAGTTTTTGTCCTAAATAGAGAGAATATATTTTATATAGCAGATTACAGTACAGATGCTCATCTATCAACAGGTAGCCAGTTTGCTTTTTCAAAGTACAGCAATGATGTTCACTATGGATTAATTAAGCAATAACCCACACCTGGGTGTGGCTAATGCTGGATTTACCCACTGTTGGTGTGGTTTGTTCATGAGGGTGATGCCTGAGTGGCCAAATAAAGACAACCATGGGTAAATTTTACCCACACCCAGAAGTGGGTTATTGATATTATACAATGACATTATTTAAGAAAAAAAATACTTACTTTTCTTAAATAATGGCATTGTATATCCTCCGCTGCCCTTCTGCAGCTGTCTGGTATTCTGAGGCAGTTCTGATGTACTGCGCATGCATATGCTTACGCAGTACATCAGAGCTGTGGGTGGAAGCAACGGAGAAAGCAAGATCTCCGTTGCTTTTTACAAAGTGTCTTGTTATGTTAAAGGAGTTTAACATAGCTAGACAGCTTTAAAAAAAGCAGCAGAGATTCTCCGTTGCTTTTTTTAAAGCTGCCTCGCTATGCTAAAACCATTTAGCATAGCAAGACATCTTTAAAAAAAGAAACGGAGAAAGGAAGATCTCCATTATTTTTTTAAAGCTGTCTCGCTATGTTAAACTCCTTTAACATAGCGAGACAGTTTCTAAAAAGTAATGGAGATCTTGCATTCTCCGTTTCTGTAAAAAAAAAAAGACTTATATTAATGGAAAAAGACAGGCGACTGGACCTTTTTCCATTAGTATAAGTCTGATTTACAACGTGCATGCTGACCAATCAGCGTGCACATTTTGGAATATTAAGGGGGGGGGGGTCGTTGTATAATTCCTTTTCTGGAACTTCAGGTAAGATGAGAATTAGAGTAATAACCACTACATGCATATGTTTTTTGAAAGAAAAGACAGAATAAGACAATAACCCTTTATATTTGTAGGAATTAACTTTTTTGTTGCTGATTACAATTCTTATCTCTAAAAAAACATATAAGTAATCTTCTTAGTATTTATAGAAAATGTTCTTCTCAAACCATTTTGATAGAGGCCAACATCTAATACATCACCGGCTTTTGACAGATCAAGAAGATGGTCCATACCTTAGAGTCAGATTATTATCTGTATATAATTTTACTGCAGAAGATGGAAATATTTGAGTAATATCGTTTATAGAGGGGGAAAATACACATCCTGACGCCAATCATGGAAAAAATCCTGCTGTAAAATTCCAGTGGTCTTCATGAAAGATGGCTAGTTATAGACTTACTTGCACTATCTCTAAATCTGATCAAGTTTAATTCTCATGTTTAGATTTGTTGATCAGAACTTTCACATTCTGTTGTAAGGTCAAAATATGCACCCTGCTAAAAGTCTTTCTTCTTCTAAAGTGCAGTATATTATATCAGTTTGCTTTATGGATATATGATGTGTGACATCTACATTTCTAAAGTAAAAGCTATACCAAAGGGCTCTGGCTGACTAAGTTTGCAGATCAGTCATTGATTCACGAAAAAACATAGCCATGCTTCAGGAAAGTATGGCACAAATAAATAACTGGTGCCAAAATCATGGATTAAAGCTAAATGCCCAAACAATGCATATTGTATCCCTTGGGAAATCATCTACTCCAAGGAACTGCATATTGACAATACACCCCTAAGAGTTGACCTAGTTCTTTGGGATTTGGGAACATATGTGGACAATGACCTAACTTCAGACCAACACGTGTCTATTGTTGTAAGAAAGTATTATTACACTGCATTGCTTACAAACAGAGAGATTGTATCTATCTTTGGGATGTTATTGCCCCCTTTACTCAATCCTCATTAGGCCAGTCATTGAACATAATGCCCCCTTTAGTATGGATCTGTAGAGAGCATGCAACCGCTGGGATGTCCAAACAGATACCTTAATAAAAGGATGCAATGCCTAAATAACATGCCCTACATAAACCAGCTCAAAGCACTGCTGAGAGGTGTCCTGTTTCTGGCACACAAGACATCCTCTGACCTATTACTGATAGATTTATTACACATTAGCTAGTCAAATGGCATCATAAATACTCAGTCTAGAAATCTAAACCTCTGCTGCAACTTTAACAGAAGGGTTTGGAGGGACAAGTATATCTTGCAGAGGATACCACTGCTGTGGAACAGATTCCCAAGCTACATAAAGCAAATTTCATCCCTGTCTGTATTCAAGTGTAATTTAGATATATGGATGGGAAACAGAAAATTTACCACATTATGGTCCCCTGTGTTACTATTTGACAGAGCTAGTTGCTAAATGCTTTATCTCATGCATGGGTCCCCTCATATTGTCTATGGTACAATCTTACTTGTTCTTATTAGGTGTACTATATAGTTATTGAACATAGGATGGGTTAGGGCAATCTATAACCAAATAACATAGGTTATTTTGAGCACAAAAAGGAAATTGGCTAGGTTTAAAATATCCCACAAGGTCAGCTAGCCAAGTACTTACCGATGGACATATAAATGAATGAGCTCTTTCCTAAAATGATTCTGGAAGTTAATGATCTCTATTATTTGAGAACACACCACTTTTCTGAATATCTTGTATATTAGATAAGAATAGTTGGCCACTTCTTATAGGAAAGAGCAGATATAGACTCCATTTTATTAATGAACTCTTAGGTGTTAGTAGAGTTAGTACAGTGTGACTGAAGAATAATTAGTGATTAGAGAAAGAGAGCGTTACCATAAGGAAGCAGGTAGAATAACATTACTAAAATAAAGGAGCTTACTTGACTCAGACTACTGTAGCACAGAGATCAAAAAGTTGGTGATGTGCAAATCCACTGAGGACAGAGGATCTGAATAAAGACAGGGTCAAAATAAATATTTAAAGAGTTAGAACTAGTTGTTTTGGGCTATTCTCTTTCTTGGATTTAGGATACTCTTTTATCAGGATGTCAAGGGTGTGTTGTTATTATCTGTGATTTTTTCACTCATCAGTGTTGTGATTTCTGATAATCCCCTCCTTCTTCATGATGTATAATCTTTCATCAAGATTAGTATGGATATTCATACCAAATAGATAAAATACTTCTAGAATTGCAGGGAAGAGAACCAAGGTTTGAAGTCCTTTGCTTTAAGTGATTTCATAACTGGCCATGGGACATTTTCCTTTTTCTAGCACCAGGATTGAATACGTGTCCCAATTAAATTATTTACCTTTGAATGATGAATGATTCAGATTTTAAAGAAAGTGTCTTTCTCTTTCAATGTGTTAAAATACATTCTTACACAGTGAGGTCCCTGGTTTGCTTCAGGTTTGCTTTGTAATACACTTTCACTCTTTAAACAGAGGGTTAACAATGTTTTAATTGTAGAATTTTTGGTAAACAATCTTGCAAAAAAGGATCATATTATTTCCTTTACTTCTTCAGTCAGATTAAATAGACAGATGTTTGTATTCTCCAGATTTTCATGATTATGATTATTCTGTTTAAATGTTGACTGCCTCTGGGCAATCATTCTTTGAGGCCATCAATGTCTCCAGCTCAGATGTTCAGTAACAGTTTTCCAGAAGTAACTGACTGACTGACATAAGATGGTTAGGGGGTATCTCACTTTAAAAATATAATTTATGAACTCATATTGAAAATCTGCTTTGTTACCTGACTACTTGCAGACTGAGGTATTGTTTTGTTTTATCATTGCATTTTGCTAGTCATTGAAATGAGGCATTAATATATCTATAATTGAAATCAGTTTGCAGTTAGTATATTTTGGGTACTCAGAAAGGAATACCTATATGAGGTCCTACTCAGTATGAAAGAAAGTAGCTAGGCATGCCACCAAGCTAAATTTATATGCAAAATAATTTCATTTAAGGCATATTTGTTTACATTCCATAATGGTAGAACACTTTAAAATTCAGTTGTATTAAGCAGTGCTTCACAGAGCACTGTTCATAGGTTCATAGGTTTATAGGTAGGTACTAGGCTATTGGCCCTAGGGCCTATATAAGCCTAGCCAAAAAGGTACCCTGGCTTTCGCCACCCAAGAAAGTTATTTTCCTGTGCCCCTGTCGAGCTTAGCTACAGAAGTGATCCTCGGGATGAATTTCCTATCTGCCATCCAATCATCAAAATTTTTCTTGAAGAGTGCTAATGAGGAGCTTTGTTAGATATAGATATGTAATTTTTTCCAGAGTATGGGACATTTCTGGGACAGGAATCTGTTCCTCCAGCATATTTTGTTTATTGTGGTGACAAGGTTTAGGCCCCTAGAGTGTGTAATTTGGAGGGATTGGGATTTGTTTAAGTGGAGCATGTCCAACAGCTGTGGGTTTGACATAGCTTGGTATGTTAGGCAGAGATCTCCTCTTAGTAGGCGATATGCAACAGAGTAAAGCTGGAGTTTTTTTAGACGGTTTGCGTAGGGCATCTATTTGAGGCTGGTAATCCTCTTTGTGAGGTATTTCTGTGGCCTTTCCAGTTGTTGTAGATGTCTTGTGAGGTACATACCAAAAAGGACACTGTATTCTGTAATGCGTCTAATGAATGACAAGTAGAGTGGAGCAGAGACATCTTTTTTCCTGGATGAGAAACCTTTTGTGATGAGGTGTACCAAATAGAAGGATTTCCTGACTACTGTGGTGATGTGATTATCAAAGGAGAGACTGCTGTCCACCTGTATCCCAAGGTCTCTTATCACACTTTCAGTGCTAATTAGCCTATCGCCTCTATGGTAGTTCATGGGTACAGAGTTATTACCAAAAGGGATGACATTAAATATAAATAAATGATACTAGTAAAAAATGCTGATTATGACTTTTTAAATACATATATTTTCTCAGGGATTTTGAGAATATGTTCATTATTCTCATAGCTGCAGTAGCCTGTAGTTATTAGGGTTATATCCTGCCCAGGATATAATAACTGTGCAATCATTAAAGGTCCCTTGCTTTCCTTCACACATGCAGCTAGGTTACTGTGTCTCAAAATACATAAGGAGAAAACAGTCTTCTGGGTACCAGTTTCATCAGTACTTTTTGTTTCTATGGAGAGATCACCTCTAAGGTGATCGACTACTGGCTCTGCTCTTCCATTTCTGGCTGATAAGTCTGATTTGGAGAACCCTTCTGCAAATTATTATTGTTGATATGTTAAGACAAGTAATTGAGACCTGGTGTTTTTAAGAATATTGGCAATTTGCTGTGTGAAATTTTGGCAGAAATGTTTTATCAGAGAAGTCATTTTTAGTATCTGAGACTAACTATGTCTGGGGCAGTGTTTTGACAGAAATGTGTTTCTGTTGCACTTTTTATGTGTGAATTGAAAGAATTAAATGTTTTAAGAGATTGTAAGTGTATTTTGTGCTTCTATATGCTTTGTGACAACTTAGCTGGGTTTTTTATTTAATTTACAGATACTTTCTGTGAAAAGGGATTTATGGCTTGTAGGTGACTGAAGTGCACTCTTTGTGCATCTACTTGTGTGATATTTGTATCATTGTAGGTAAGTCTAAATGTGTACATTCTTTTGAACATTCTAGTGTCCAGTAACCTTCCAACTGACTCATTTCAGCAGTGCAAACCGGCAGGCAGGCTTATCATGGGATGGCGGGGTAAGAGACCTGTTTCCTGGGTTGTAGTTCCATACTTCAGTCAGTCGATCCCATTCAAGAGATGTTCAAAAAAAGAAGCAAAGGATAGACATATAAAAACAGAGTGTGCCTGTTAATAAAGATGAATTACTTACCTTAGCAAAGAGTTTATTCAGGATTTGAATCCTTTCGAAGGACAGGGAAAACGTTTAAAAAATCCTCAGGATTCTTATAATGGCAGGCATAGGGCTTCATCTGTATTTTTCCTCACAATTATCTGACTGATTCTGAGAAGAGTGTTTCCTCAGTTTCTACTATAGAGGAATTCTCTTTTTCTGGAACTGTGTCCAGGATGAATAATGTATTTTTGTGGGAACAAGTGGATGCCCCCCTCCCCCCAAGCCCTTAAGGAGATACTATGATATGTTACAACTGTATACATCACATTCTACACCTATTCTTCCTCATATCTCACCTTTGGAGGATGTTTTTAATTCTGCCTACAATAACTTACTAGTCAAGCTTCCATCCCAAAAAGGCAGACAGCTTTTAAATAGCTCCTTATTCCAAAAAGAATTTATATTGTCATCTTTGGTCTATTTCTAGTTCTTCTCCAGCAGCTAACAAACTTCTGATCAATGCTAATCCTTTGCCTTCAGGCAAGGATGGTAATGCCTTTGACAGTTTATGTAAGATTCTCTTCATCAAATCTACTCAAGAACTCTAAATTAGCAGGGTCATATGTTGAAATGCATGTTGACTTACATAGACAATTTGAAGAAGTTTTCTGCCATGTTATTCTGAGAAGGAAGGTCCTTTCCAAAACCTAGTATTGCTGTGCTTTCTCAAGTATCCAAACATGCTTTAAATAGTGTGTATGATCATACAGACTTTGAGTGCAGGGCAAGAGATACTGCTACTATAATGTATTGCCTGGGTACATAATCAGATGTTTTCTGAAGAAGTACAATCTGAGATTTTAAATTCTCTTTTGGATAAGGGGATCTGTTTGGCCCTTCTGCTATTCATATACTGAGCAGGTACTGAAAGTTTGGTGAAACAGGCAAATTGATCCAGTGAGTTATTAGTATTTTTCATCTCCTTTTTTCTAAATCTGCTAAAAGACTTGATTCTTTTATCAAAAAGCAAATCAAGCAAACCCAGCAAGTTTCAAGTAAAAAGGGGCTCTACAAAGAAATGGCAAGAGAAGTCCAACAAAAAGTAGGGATGCTTTAAGAAAAATGCGAAAGCCTCTACCCCAGAATGACTATGCCACCATTCATCATCTTCCTTCCTCCCACACCTCACCCTTTCAATTCTGTTCCACAAAACTGGTGCTCAGTCATCATCTTTGGCAACATTGTTTCAGAAAAAAATGGGTTCTGAGAGCAGTTCATCAGGGTTACATATGGTACTGAATAGCAATACCTCATTTTTAAGGAATCCCATCTCATTATCCAAACAAGACAGATTTTTTTTCCTCAGGTTCCTCATAATATGCTTTCCTTGGTGATCACAGATGCAGTGCCTCAAAACCAAAAGGGAGAAGGATTCTGTGCCAGAATGTTTAGGTACTAAGGAAGGATCTTTCATGGAGGCCAGTACTTGACCTATCCTTTCTCAACGTGTTTATCAAAGTAGCAACGTTCAAGATGCTGACCTTCCATAGTCTGTTACCTCTCATTCCTCATCTGTGCTTCATGGTAACTCAAGACTTAAGCAGATGCTTACATAGTTCAGAGGTTTCCTCAGATGTTCTATGCTGAGTCACATTGTCAGCTCTTTGCATTATGTTTGGGTTATCTACAACTCCAACAGTGTTTACAAAATATCTCGCTCCTGTGATTCCTCAATGCAGACTGTAGGACATTCATGTATCTACCTATTTAGATGATTTTTGTTATTTTTACAGAGTCCTTTTACAGGCGTCAGGGGGCCCTTTCATGGGTAGAAATCTCCTTCTCAACTTCGGTTTCAGATTAAGAGTCAGAAATCAACCTCATTTTTTTTTTCTCACCGGATTATATTTCTAGAATGCCTTCTAGATTCTTCCCTACAAAAGTATTCCTAATCAAACAGAAATTGTACTTGTATCAAAATTCTCCTGAGCTCCTCAAATCGACCTCAGTCATCTAGCCCCATAGTATTTCAGCATTCTAGGGTTTATGGCATCCATGATCCTCTTGCTAAGCGTCATATGACAAAAAATATAATGGCTATTAAAACTTTGTGGACCTCGCAGTTTCACTTTTTGGAATATGAAATTAAAGTCTTGAGTTTTGTTAAGTGATGACTGCTTTGGTGGAGATAACAAATTGTATTGAATCTAGATCTTCCATTCTCTCGTCCAACCCCAAACTAGATATATAGCAACAGATGATTCAGATTTTGCATGGGGGCAGCTTCAATGGGTTTAATGTGTAGGATCTTTGGAACAAAACAGACAGGCCAAAGTACATAAATGTTGAAGAGATGTTAGTAATGATCCCTGCTGTAAAATGTCATCATCATCTGCTGTCCCTGAGACCTCTGCAGCTTATTATTTACCAGTATTAAGCACATTTAAGTATAAATGCTCATAGCTTAGCACTGCTTTAACTAGCGCAATGGCTTTGCACGGAGCTGCGCATCGTGCCAACTATCGCAAACAAAACATGTTTGCATGTAGCTGCGCACTGCACTAACTAACTCAACATCGGGCAATGTCGGGCAATGTTGAGCAACGTCAAGCAAAGCTGAGTAACGTCGAGCAATGTAGAGCAACATAGAGCAATGTTGGGCAAAGTTGAGCAAAGTTGGCTAAACACAGCCACACCCCCTAGCCTGTCTGGCCAGTAGTAAAATAAAAAGCAATAATAGGCCTCTAACCCAGGATACTGTGCACCATAATCACAGTACTGAACCACTAAGCCTTGACAGCTTTTGATATTCATGCACTGTCAACACACATATACATATTAATGAAAGTTTACCCAGTGCTAAGCAGGTGTGCTTTCAGCTGAGAATTTTCAAAACCGGCCAAGCACAAATAAGTGCGGGAAATGAGGCATATTTAAGCTCCATAGGTGGGAATACTTGCCATAACTGGTTGTAGCTCCCATCTGCAGGCAGCATGGCTGGTGGTGGAGAGGGGTCTCGCTTCCGAGTGCAACGGTGGGGCATTGAGGAGTCAAAAGTGATGGTTTGGCTCCTTGTCCATAATCATGATGCCAGACTCCTGCAGGGCCAGTTCCAAGGCACTGAATACAAAGCGGAAGCCTGGAACCATATCACATATGAATTCAGCAGTGCCATAGGCATCCCTCGGACTGGTGAGCAGGTCAGACACCACTACTCAGACCTGAAGAGATGCAAGGAGGACCAACTGAACCAGTGGATACAGGAGGCCCGTGGGATGGAAAATGCCCCACTACTGAGTAGGTAGCCATGGAATGAATTATGTAAGAATTGCTATCATAGTCTATATTATGGATAGGTATGTCTCAATATCACTTCATTTACTTCACATCTGCAGGTGTCTGTGCTGCGAATCAGCAAGCCTATGCAGATAGGCTGCTAAGGCTGCACCACCAGGCAGGTTAGTAATTATTCTGCATGTATTGTTATATAAAATAAGTGAGAGAGCCTGAAAAAAAGTGTTGTAGCCCAATAATAAAGGTATAATAAGTCTTGAATAACATCTCTGCATGTACTGTTATATAAAATAAGTGAGAGAGCCTGAAAAAGAGTGCTGTAACCCATTAATAAAGGTATAATACATCTTGAATGAGTCTTCTGCATGCACTGATATATCAAATAAATGAGAGAGCCTCTAGAAAAGTGTGTAATGTAATTTATAAAGGTATAATTCCTGGAGTGTGTCCTTTCTTCGAAATGTTGTTGTACTCTTGCATTATAGAAATAGTACTGTTGTATTAAGTGCTGTCAACCCACACTTGGGTAGGCCTATAGAAAGTAGATGAAGGGAATGCCAGTAGCTGTTAAGCATATATACAGTCCTCAACTGTTGGTTCATGGCTGGTATGTATAGGTAAATATTGTGCATGAGTAGCTTATTGTGTTCCCCAGAAATGTCAGTGTGCTGCAATAAATGTAGGGGGCTGTTAAAATATAACTGATAATGTCACCTGAACACATCCAGATATGTCAATATATAAATATAAATAAAATGTATAAATACGTAGCAGTAGCACCTGCATCCTGGACAGTTTGTATGTTAGATACAGGTCAGGTATGTAAGGAACTAGCAAAACCCATTTCACAATTTAACGGACATTGCCTAGTGTAATAAGACATGTAGGTGATATATACCTGCAGTCAATAGGAATGTAGTGTAAACTATAAGTACATATAAGTTGTTAATGGAGGTATCTTTTTACACCCTACTGTATGTGCATAAACAATGCAATTCCACACCTCAATGGGTATGTCTAATCTCAAAACATTTGTTGGGACATATGTCCTATTGATTTATAAATATCTGCATTTACTTTGATGCATGTGCCCTGTTCAAATACCACAATCTTGGTGGCCTATTGCCACCAATCAATCCTGCATGCTGTTGGAATGTCCACTGTTGTTCTATATATGCATGTGTTATGCTTGCTGTTCAACTGTTGGAACTCTGGTGTGTTGGGTTAATGGGAATATTACTGCATGCTGTTACAACTAGTTTGGAATGCTGTTGGCTGTTACCAACCCATATTGTCATTAAATCCTCCTAAACATAGAACTATGGGAAGGCCGGTCCCAGCAGACCCACCTGTCCCACCTCAGCTGGAGATGGCACCTGACACCAGTAGGTCCGGTGCCCAGGCCGGGACCTCCTCCTCCTTTGGCCCTGTGCCACCTTCGGGTGGAAGGGCTGCAGGGGATGGGGCTCATTCCCCCTGCAAGCGTGGCAGGAGGAGGGCCACCTATCACCCTCCGAACAGTCCGGGCTGTAGTGCGTAGGGAGATTGAGCATTCAATCGCTGATCCTTTACACCAGCTTAAGGCACGTGTGGCGTGACTCATGGGTAAGACTGCCCCTCCTATGCAGCCCCCAGCACAGCCACCCTCTGGGCTGTGAAGGTGCAGTGGTGACTGCCCATGGGTGGGGATCTCAGGTCCACTGTTGCAATCTGTGGGCTTATGATTTCCAAACATCCTTCCCCGTCAATGTTGTTCACCCACCACATGTGTCATATTCTACCCCTGTATGCATCTTGTTTGTCTTGTCTGTTTACCTCCCCAACCTACCTCCTCAAATATACCTACTTACCCTACCCCACATTCCACTCTCACCTGAAAAAAAAGGGCAATCTGCTCCCAAAAAAAAAATTTTACGCCCCATACATAGCTGCCCATTTTGCACACATAAATGGACACATAAACTGATGTTTAATTGGCAGTACAACATACTTTTTTGTCCTCACCCCTCTCTCAGGGGTGGAAGGTTTCAAATTTCCCTCCAAATTACTAGCATATGCACAACTGTTGCTGTTAAAGAAATGGGCAGCTATGGACCTTCCCTACACCCATCCTGCACATCCCGAGCTGTTTTCTCTACTGTCTTTCCCTCTTTGTGCCCCTTTTTCACCACTTTCCTATCTCCCCATTTTCTTTTCTTTCAAAGAAATGAGCGTGGGGGTTAGCGGGAGTAAGCACTTTTAAGCAGTAGTTAGCAGGTTTGCGCGAGTGTGCGCTTGTGTGCGCTTAGCTAAGTATTGCTAAGCTTCATGCAAACCTGCGCAAACCCACTTACAACTGCTTAAAAGTGCCTTAGTCACCCTGCATGTGAGGGCCCTTTTTCTGCTCAGCAGCAAAATAAAACACCACTGTCAGTCTCGAACCCCAGACCTTGGACACAGCAGACTGCATGAAGTACACTAAGCCACAGTAGATATACAGCAGGTTGTTGCTGAAATATATATATCATGCTTCAGAATGAGTGAATGTAGAGGAAAGATAGGAATGCCATAACACAAAACCTGTTCTGTGGACTTTACCAGCAGTTGTTGTGGAATTGCATTACATGAGTGTGATAAGAGAACCAGCCATTCTAGCAGTAAATAATGTTACAGCAGCATTTTACAACCCCCACACAGTATCATAGCAGGACAATCCCCACCCAAACGTACAAAAACCTGTGTGTTCAGGGTCCAGCAAGGATGTAGGTAGGCATACTCAGTATAGGGATTGTCCAGTTTTCATGAGCATCCTGTGCTAATGTCAACAATAAAAAAGCACCAGCTGTGCAGAAGTGAGTACATTAATATTAACAGTATAGCAGTTCACAAACAGTTCATGTGCCAAATGAATACATCTCAATAACTATGTATGTATGGTAGCTAAATGTATAAGTAGAAAAGAACATACTCCCATGTGTCTTGTGTTAGCATTTGTAGGGGTGAGTACAATTATACACTGACAACTGTGTACTGGAAGTGGCAACATTCAGGTCTGAGTACACCATTCAAATCACTGGCTACACCCCTAGCTTCAGATATAAGAAGTATACCAGCCTTCTGACTTACACAACGGTGTCCACAGCAAACAAGCATGGGCCCCACTTTGGAAAACTGAAAGGGCTACGCCTATCTGACCTAGCAATTTATAGCATTGGGTTGCTATGACAGTGAGAACTGCAATTACCACACAGCAGGCTGCATGCAATTACCAAATGGTGGCCACCAACTGGTGCAGAGGCCATCACATGCACATGTGCAGATACCTATAAAAGCAGGCTATAAATGCTGTCCACACATGCAATCATTTCATTGCAGCTACGGAGAGAGAGAGAGAGAGAGCAAGAGAGCGAGAGAGAGAGAGAGAGAGAGAGACACACACAGACAGACAGGCAGACACCGACATCTACAGCAAGAGCAACAGCAACAGAAAAAAAAGATATTAAAAAAATAAATAATATATTAAAAAATATTAAAAAAAAATATTAAAAAAAAATACAAAACACACGGAACTGACAAATACAAACACATACAAAGGAAAGGTCTGTAACAGATACGTATTTACTGGCATGTTGTAGATGTTTTTGAAGAGTACTCTACATACTTTGAATCATCCATATGTGGCAGCAGTACGTATCTATGCGCAGATGCCCTCCATAACTACTGCCATGGAGAAATCAGTTTGTAGCTGTGTGCAGTGGGATATGACTGTGACATATGTAGTTCAGCATTAAATGTCAAACATCTGATCCATGTTATCTGTGTTCTGTACAGTAGTGTGTACAATGTCTGTTTGGGGGAGTAGCGCATACAGTTATATAAAAATGGATGTGACAGAGTAACAAATGCATGATAGTCATATTAATGTGTAGCTTAGCATTGGCAACAGCTGTACCAGGCTAGTATGCTAATCTAGCATTTGCAGCTATATATACACCCTCTAATATTACTGTGTGCTCACATATGACACCTGTTCATGTTGCAGCACGGCCCAACAGGTCAGCCGTGAGGTCCACGGACTTACAACAGTGTGGACCATGTGTGTGTATGGCACACACAAACGGAGAGATCAGTCTGTGTCAGATATATTAGCATTTGTACATGTGCATAGAGTAAGGGACGTAATGCAGCTGTTTGTGAAGGATGGACATATATATGTTGGTGAAGGTTGTTATGTGCATATTTCTATGTAGGTTGTAGTGTGTGGCAAACAAGACAGCATGCAGTGCTGGTATATGACATGTGGTGGTTAAACGCTGTGGGTCTGATTTGTCAGGTTTCCAGTGTTGCAGTCAGTGAGGCCTGCTAAAGCTACATGGGCTGAGATCACCTTCAATGCATTCCGCACAACACTGTGCAATATTATTGCATAACTGTATACCTCACAACCTTCGCATAATTGATATTCCCACCATGAAAGGTGGACTGTATATGTGCCTATATGTATATCTATATGTACACCAATGGATGTTAATATGTATGTGTGTGTATATATATATATATATATATATATATATATATATATATATATATATATATATATATATAGATAGAGAGAGAGACAGGGTCATATTTACTGCAACAGATGCCTGGTGACAAAGCCATGGACTCAAGCTCAATGTCGAAACTGCATTGGCATCCCTTCTGGCAAAACCTCCGTACCCATGAAATACCACATAGGTGGTAGTCTACTTAACACGAAAAGTGTGATAAGAGATCATGGGACACAGGTGGACAGTAGTCTCCCCTTTGATAATCAGAGTGCCACACTAGTCATGTAATCTGTCTACTTGGCACACCTCCTCACAAAAGGTGTGTCATCCAGGGAAATATAGGTCAATGTTCCCCTCTACTCATCACACATAAAACCCATTATAGAGTACAATTCCCTATGTGGTATGTACCTCAGAAGACATCCTTAGCAACTGGAAAGGTCATAGACATACCTCACAAAGAGTAATACTGACCTCAAACAGATGCCCTATGCAGACCGTCTCACAAAACCACAGCTAGACTGTGTTGCATACCGCCTACCTAGACGTGACCTCTGCCTAACAAACAAAGCTATGTCTAACCCAGAGCTGTTGGACATGCTCCACGTAAACAGATCACAATCCCTACCAGCTACATGCTCTAGGGACCTAAACCTTGTCATCTCAATAGACAGAACATGCTGGAGGGATAGATTCCTATCTCAGAGACATCCCATACTCTGGAACAAACCACCTATCAATAGCAAACCAAGCTCCTTATTAGCAATCATCATGAATAGTCCTGATGATTGGATGGGAGATAGGAAATACACACAGGGAATCACCTCTGTGGCTCTGCTGGACAGGGGCATGTGAAATTAGATTACATTTGTGTCAAAGGCCAGGGTAGCGTATGGCTAGGCTTCTATAGGCCCTAGGGCCAATAGCCTATTACCTACCTATGAATCGATACACACCCACATGTACTTGTTGCAATAATTGCTATGTGAGGTTGACTGAATGTGATGGTGAATGTGTTGGTGAATATGTCGAGGTTCTGTCAATGTGTGATAGCTTAGTGGGAAACTGTTTCCGTCATGCTATTTTGTGTCCCAGCTCTGATCCCAGCAAAAGATGTGTATGCTATTGCTAGGCAGAAAAAGCAGTATGGCATATGGTCTGATGTAGTCCCTTGATGTGGTCTGGGGTGTGCCATTGTAGGCTAAAGCAGTACATGTATGCTTATTGATTGGTATTGCTGGTGAATCCAAATCCCATATGAACTGTAGTACTACCTGAAGCTGTATGCCTAAACAGCACAGTATGGTGTATGTCCACATTGCTTGGAAACACTGTTATGTGTGTTCCCTGTAGTCCTCACAGATTACATACCTCAGGCATAATGTTTTGTAAGTATTGACACACAGTTCTGTATGGTACACAGGTAAAGCTCATCTGGGTTGCCATACCTTTGTGTCTTGTATGTATGTGTGATGTGTGTGTGGGTATGCCTGTAACATGCCCTCGGTCATATGTGTGTTGCAGGATATAAGGGCATATCTAGCAAGATGTATAGTCTAGTACAGCTGTATGCCACCTATACTAACGAATGTGCACATATGTTAGGTAGGGGTTTGCCACCAACAACTAGTGTGGTATACTGGTAATACTGTAACTGGACTTTACAATCATTGCAATGGATGACATATTTCATTATGCATTAGCTTGATATATACCTCCTGTGGCTAGGTGGTGCATTGTGTCGCATACAGTGTGACATGTACTGTCGTATAGTCTTACATACTGGTTTCTCTTTGTTGCTGTGCAGAACATGGTTTGATATATAGAGCGTGCCAGGCACTGTCAGGCAGTTGTGGTATGAGCACTGATATGTGGTATTGAAAGTGTGTATCCTCTGACAGCCAATAGGTTGCTATATATGGCAGTTCAGTGATATCTGTACTTTAGAATGTTAAGTGTGCCACATGACTTGCTCACACATATTGTTTCATTGTCTTCCAGGGTCATGACTCACCATCGCAATCTG
This sequence comes from Protopterus annectens, assembly GCF_019279795.1. NCBI lineage: Eukaryota > Metazoa > Chordata > Ceratodontiformes > Protopteridae > Protopterus > Protopterus annectens. The sequence goes on along the minus strand of NC_056728.1, from coordinate 613,981,237 downwards.
ACATACAGCCCAGCTGAGGATGAGCAGATCACAACCAGCTTGTTTCAGCACTACGCCCTGCTGTTCTCAAGAACCAGCCAAGACCAGCATGAGCGGACTGCACTGTGGCAAGATGTTGTCCGTTGGGTAAATGACATAGGCATGCATAACCAGCCATATGAGCATGTACGCCATCACAGCAGTGATTTACTTAGACATGTCTGGCAGCATGCGTCTGATGTCCGTAGACAACAGCTTGCCACAGGTGGTGGGGTAGTCATCCATCCCCCCCTCACCAGAGTGGAGGAGCTACTCCTCAGCCTGGTGGCTCCTGGCCAACAACAACAACAGCAAACATGTATCATCATGGAGGTCGGAGCCACCCAGCAAGTTGACATGGAGCGTGCAAGTAACATGGCATATCTGTAGACTACTGTTACCTCTATTGGTAGATCATGCATATGTGAGATATGTACTGTGTAGTTAGAAGATGTGGAGCCTGTGTTGTGCAATACTGATAAATTGGAACATAATCTGTAGGCCTGTGACTGTCAACCATTGTACTACTGTAAGATTGCAAATCCACAGTAGCAATGCCACAGTTGTTGCCACTGACAAACTGTCTCATATCTTTGTAGGTCCCTCTGGTGTGACAGCAAGGCAGAAGACCCATGCTGGTGAGTGTGTTCAACATTTAATATTGCATGATATATGTGCATTTCATAGGTGAGGTGTAGGACATGTACACGTAACACATACGCATAATGCATGCTGTGCATGTTTGCTGTGAGACTATGCACATCCCAGTAATGTGTGTAGCTGCCTCAAAAATATGCAATACACAGAGCATCCCACACAATTGTGGCAAAACTGTAGTGGACATTGGATAGGCAGAGTTGATACATATGCACACAACATACACAACATTGTCATACGCAGTACACGTTAATATGCTACACATGGCATATTCAGACACCTGCTGTAAGGTCACACTCCAGCACCTCAAATGTCATTCACACAGCACACATAATTTACCTGAGGGTAGGGGCCTATGATGGGGCTGGGCGACACTCTACAAAACATAACACATTCATGTTAGGCAATGCTCCCTATTGGGCACCTTACAAAGCCATGTAACCACTGGTTGTGAAATGGTGAATGTAGCCATGGTACTGCAGTCCAGGTACAGCATGCTAGGTGCTGGTCTGGCACACATTAGTAGCCTTGAGTGACCACCTGATGCTGCATGATGCTGGCTCATGATACTACACCCCATCCAGTTACAGTAAACACAGTACTACACATAGCATTCATTGCTATGCACCACACTGTTGTGTGTGTGCAAACATATGCACCTATGCACAATATGCATAGCAATCACCATTTGTACAAAGTGACACATATATGTCTTGTAATGCTACGGAGTGTATAGGTCACATGACACACATTGGGTATGTGTGATGTTTAATGCTGCAGTTGTATTGTAGCATGCCATATCATGGCTGGCACTGGCATGTACACAATATGTCCTACTCTCACCATAAACACTGTACAATGGCTATGTTGAGCAAAGGTATTCTATCAGGTATACATGCACCACTCATCCTGTGTGTATACATAGCATGCACATGCTAATCCTGTGTCCACAATTATCTGCTAAAGACACAGACGCTCTAATCAGAAATGGATATCTATGTGACACACAGATACACATGAAGCCATGGTATGTATACCTGTGAGTGATAGTGCACAGGACAGTGAAGAACTTTCAATACTTGCACAGCAATGTTGTGTCCCTGTACACATTGCGTACCAGGTTGAGGCCAATCACTGAACAACAACACACATGCATCAGAGCTATGTATACTGCTATTAGCAAGGGATGTCTACACACACACTGCATGCTGTTGAGCAACACACGTCCTGCATGCTGACACGTGTGATATGACTGTTTGGCTTGTGATACTTTACCCAACCATCAACCGCTATTGAGTATGTTCTGGATTGCTGGTGGTGTGTGTGTGTGTGTGTGTGTGTGTGTGTGTGTGTGTGTGTGTGTGTGTGTGTGTGTGTGTGTGTGTATGTGTCTGTTTAACTGAGGAGTGTATTTGTGTGCATGTGTTCATGTGTTCATGTGTGCATGTGTGCATGTGCGCATGTGTTCCGACATCAAGTACAGGTCATAAAGTGTGTTTCCTGTCTTCCTCTCACAGGTGCTGAGGTTGGTCTGATTCACTGCAGCAGGGAACCTGATGTCACTGAGCAAAATAGTGATGATGAGGATAGGTGTGTTGAGGCACAGGCATGTTTGCCAAGGTCTGTTGTTGGGCCACCAATCGACAGAACACAAGTTTCCACCCCATCCATGGACACAGTCATACTGCCAATACATCCATCACTAATGCCCTTAGCTGAGGGACAGTGTACAGATGGCATTGGCCAGGACAGTGTGGTATCTATGGCACATGCATCCCGACACAGCAGCCATACCCAGATGTCTGGAAGGGTACCACATAGGCAGATGTCCAGGGGTTCTCTTCAGAGCACTGCTGCTCATCATGCCCCTGGCAGATGTGCCACAGTTCTTACAACCTCACGCATGCTCCAGGCTGTCATGGAAGCACAGGCACGTATGGAACGGTACACCAGACAGGGACTAAGGGCACAGAGGGCACAAAACACAGCTGTAATTGACAGTATCCCTGACCTAGCAGGTGCTATCCGTAATTACACTGAGGTCACTGATAGACGTTGGGGTGAGACATTAGATGTCCTCCGCAATCATGTCCATGTGTCAGGACAGTACGGGATGGTTGAGACATCGATGTGGATATATGCCAGCAACATCAGCAGCTGGCAGTCGCCGCAGACATCCCTCAAGCCACAGCTGCTCCTATAGTGCCAGTACCAGTCCCAGCAATGTTGGGGGTGGGCTGTCCATAGACTGTCCTAGAAGACCACGTGCACGTGGCTCTGGACAGTCCCAGCAGGGCCCTGGGTCCAGTGTACATCTGTCCACCTCTAAGGATAGTACCCAGTCTGGCTTAGTACCTGATACTGTCAGTAGCACACCTGCCAGGCACAGGTACCGTGTCCGTGGCCAGAGACGGTGATCTGTAAAGCCTGGCAGGTACAGTCTGTGGCTGTCCCACAAATCCCTGTATATGGCAGCCACATGGTGGAACTGTGTGCATGCAGAAACACACACACATAAAACAGACACCTAAGGCTAACACATACCCGCACACATTACATCAACATTGGCTCATAGCAGTACTCTTGGCCCTCACACACACACACACACACACACACACACACACACACACACACACACACACACACACACACACACACACACACGTCGATTGTATGGCTCAATGTAGGCCTCTGGCAAACCAACAACACACCCTGTGCATATGATGAAACCTGTGCCACCTCCTGTCATCTGTAACATTGATGCAGGAACAGGCTACCATGGTGCTGATGCACAGGGTGACTTTACAGCAGTATAGCAATGTTAGCATGTTGTCAGCAGTAGAGTATAATGATATCCTTGAAGGTGTAGCTGAGCAGGCATGATGCATTAAAGCTATGATTGCCAATGTAGTATTGCTTACACCAGTGTTAGTTCCAATAGTGTATTGTCCGCCCACATGCCACTTGGCTGATGTGTGTAGTATTGGCAGCATGTGTTAGAGAGTGGACAGTATGTGTGGGATGTGTGTAGCACAGATTTGCAGATGTACATTTGTGAACATGGTGGAGGTGCACTGTCTGCATGTATGTGCATAGTGGACACATGGGCAGGGTGACATGCCCTGTGTTACAAAGTAACACTCCATAGTTTGTATTGGTGGCCAATATGCATTGTACTAAACACATTTTGGAACTTGAGTACACATGTGTGCATGACATGGTTTGACACTGTGCTGTGGGTGATACTGTTACTATCTGTCATTGTTTTGCATTCTGGTAGTATACATAACCTCAACAGCCTGGCCATAAACAATCGTTAGATGATGTCTTGACAACTGACACACAGATGTAGGACACACAGTAACATTTGGATCCTTCAAGTACTATACTATGCCAGTAACCAGTGGTATTCACCTGCACCCTATCCTGAGACCACTCCTGCTTGCCATATAGCTCTCTTAGGTACAAGCAGTAGGGATATGTCCGTCCACATCTGGAAATGCATACTGTGGCCTATAATGCATTCTCCAGATGACACACACATCCTCCACAAGGGTATCATACAGACAGATACCTGTTGTCAAACCCATGCTGTAAAGCTGTAAGCCAACCAGAGCATAGTCATCCATCCTTACGAAACATAGTATCCCCACAGTACCACATAGGTAGTAGCCACCAATATGTTTAACAGGTACTGATGTGTACATGCAGCCAAGTATTACGTCAGCTCTACTTTGGTAATCACATTTCCAAAGGTACTTAGAAATCCCTTGCTGGATCACATAAGCAATAAGGGGTCTGCATATCCACAAAGTTTGTTGTACACCTATAATGAATCACCATCATTGACAGACTTTGCTGTGTTTGAACAGGTCTGTAATATACCTCAGCCATAAACCCTTACTCACACAATTCAATAGAAACCGTAATGAGTGTGTGTGACACGGATGACCTAGGCCAGGGATCACTGCAGTGGCTGGCCTTGTCACAAGCATACAGATGTGACCTAAGGTCTGGAAAGTGGCAGCACACTCTGGCAAAGATGACAGATGTGTTCATGGAGAAAGCAGGGTTCCCACCTATGAAATAATTGAGGTCACATGTACGTATATGTATTTGCCACACAGCTACCTGACATGTGCAATGCACATACTGTTGACATACTGATATGTCATACAGTAGTAAAAGCAAAATATACAACACATTGACCAACACTGTCACACACATAGAGCACACACACACTCAGCAAGTGCAGGCTTCAAACCCCTACCTAGCTACTTCATGATACTAGAGGACTACTCATTAACACGACGTGCTATAGACATTACTGGGAGTTATTTTTGCCACAGGTATATTTTTAGGATGGTGACATCATCAGACTTGACAAAGATTAGTATACCACTTTTAAGGTGTTTTACTACTCTCCAAAAAGGTTGCTTCTTTCCAAGGAGATCACACACACACTTGTCAAGTGCAGGATTCAACCCCCTACTTACCGACACTAGAGGAGTACACATTAACATGATGCGCTATACACATTACTGTGAGTTCTCTTTTCCACAGGTATATTTGTAGGATGGCGACATCATCAGACTTGAGAAAGATTTGTATACCACTTTTAAGGTGTTTTATTACTCTCCAAAAAGGTTGCTCCTCTCCAAGGAGAGCACACAAACTTGTCAAGTGCAGGATTCAAACCCCTACCTAACTACTTCCTGATATTACAGAAGTACGCATTTATACAACGTGCTACACACATTACTGTGCTTGGTTTTCTCCAGGTATATTTGTAGGATGGTGACATCATCAGACTAGACAAAGTGGGTTACATTAGCTGACAATAGGTGGGCTACATAGAAGGAATGTCTAAACACTTTGGCCATGTGATCATCAAAGTAGAGTTTACTATCTACCTGTGTCCCCAGGGCCATAATGACTTTCTCCATACATACCGGATTACCACCTATGTGGTAATTTGTGTGCACTTTGTTTTATCCAAAGGGGATGACTATGCATTCTTTGGCATTCTGCTTGAGGACATTGTTTTGACACCAGGTATCTGTCTCTGTAAGACCCTTTGGAGGATGTCTGTGTCAGCCGTAGAGTCGATTATGGACCACAGTTAGCAGTCATCTGCAAACCTGTTCAGCCATACTCCTCCCGTGCTTGCCTGTACCTCTGAGCAGTATCTACTGAACAGATGGGGTCCCAGGACCAAGACCTGTGTGATGCCATTTGTGACTGGTTTAGAGTCGGACATGGCACCCGCAACCCTGAACATGTGTGTTTGATCTGTGAGCCACTTAGCCACCCATCCTGTGACATAGCTGTTAATGTTCAAGCTGGTAAGCTTGTCCATGATGACAGGGAATGGTGTAGAAAGTCCTTAGAGAGGTCCAGGCGGGCTGTGTGGACTACTTTCACCTCCATATATGTCCTTGGTAACTGTTTCAAATAAGTCAACTAGGTTAAGGAGGCAGGATGTGCATTTAACAAGGCCAAGTTGGGTAGATTCCAGTGTCTGGAGGTCCCCAATGTCTCTGTTTATGGGTTCCATGATAATTTGCTCCATAGCTTTGCAGACCAGGCTAAGTAGACCTATAGGGCAATAGTTTTTAGTTTCTGCTGTGGCACCACCTTTGTGGAGCTGGATGACTGTTGGTGTATGCCATTCTTTGGGTACATAGCCCGTGGTACGATTGAGTCTGGACAGTGAATGTAGGTGAGGGTGTAGTTCCTTTTGGGGCTGGTGTAAGACACAGCCTGGGACACCATCCAGTCCCATTGATGCTGTGTTCTTAGCTTTGGAGAGGGCTGTCTTTACCTGCATGTCCATGAAGTCTGGGGCTCTGCATTCTTCTGGGATGGACACAGGCCCTTTTGGGGGTGATGGGGGGAGTTTGCACTGAACCTGTCCCCCAGGATGTGGGCAATGTAAGTTGGTTCAGTGCATTTCTTGCCATTTTTCAGTAGCTGACAGCATATTTGGAAGTTGCCACCTACATGTTTGGTATAGCTAACAAAGGCTTTGTGGTTGTTATTCTTACATTCCTTGGCAATTTGTCTTTAGAAACTGGCCTTGGATTATTTTATGAGCTATCATTGCTTCTTCCTAATAATGATCAGTGATGCCTTTCCTTTTGTGAAGTTTGCTCTATCATGTGTTCATTTCCTCCTGCTGTTGTCTAGTTTATTCATGGGCGACCACCACCAGATTGGTTTCTTATTTTTGGAGGAGTGCATCTTGGTTTTATTTGGGATGTCTCAATCAATGCATCTCTGTAGATGCTCATAGGATGCACTTGTAAATTATTCGGCAGATTGTATGGCATTATCCTATAGCAAGGGGGCTTTGGAACTTTCCACTTTGGTCTTGGGAAGTGTGCAGTTTGCTGTGGAAAATGTCTTCACAGTGGTTTTATTGACTGGGGGGGTGTGGATGTCCAGTGTGATTACTTTATGATCTGATATTACCAGCGAGGGGTTTATCTCTGTTGTGGTACACTGGTACCCCATGTTGGTGATGATCAGGTCCAGTATGTTCTCACCTCTAGTGGGCGTGGTGACCAGGTGTTCCAGGGTTTTAGAGTTTTTAAACTCTAGGGAACATTGGGCAAAGGACGTTGTACACGAGCAATTCTCCAACTCAATGTTTGGGGAGTTGTAATCTCCTCATATAATGGTGTTTAATAGGATCTTTGTATTTTCCACTGTTCTCAGTACTACTGAGTGAGGTTCCTGAGACAAGGTAGGTGATCTGTAGCAGGCTACAATCTGATAAGCAGCTTTGCCCAATTTTAGTTGCACTTGCATAGTCTTCAAGGCCTCATGCTGTGCCACTAACCTGTAGGTGTAGGTATCCATAAGGTAAATGTATACACCCCTTCCTTTGGTATTTCACTCGTGGTTTTGGATCCGAAGATCAGAGGGAATGTGAGTATTTTACATGGAGCGTGTCCAACAGCTCTGTGTTTGACATAGCTTTGTATATTAGGCAGAGAACACCTGCAAGGCAGTATGGCTGGAGCATTTTGAGATGGTCTGTGTATGGCATGTATTTCAGGCCGCTAATGCTCTTTGTGAGGTATTGCTGCAAGCTTTCCAGTTGTTGTAGTTGTCTTGTGAGGTACATAGCAAAAGGGGCATTGTACTCTATTATGGTTCTAGTGAGTGATGAGTAGAGGGGAACAATGTCCTCTTCTAATCTGCATGAGACACCTTTTGTGATGAGGTGTGAAACATAGGAGGATTTCCTGACTACTGTGGGGATGTGATTATCACAGTTGTGTCCACTGTCTACCTGTGACCCGAGGTCTCTTGTCACACTTTCAGTGTTAAGTATACTGCCACCTAAGTTGTAGTTCATGGCTACAGAGTTTTTAACAAAGGGGATGACAATGCACTTTTTGGCATTGAGCTTGAGCCCATGGCTTTGACAACAGCCCTTTATTAGGATGTCCACATCTTTAGTGTTTACAATTATGGCTCCTAGTTTGCAGTCATCTGGAAACTTCAGTAGCCACAGACCTTCCATGTTAAAGTTTACTTCAAGGAAGTAGATACTGCACAGGACATGACCCAGGACTGGAGCCTGTGGTACTGCACTCATCACTGGTCCAAAATCATACATGGAATCTGCTACTTTCACAGTGTGTGTTCTGTCAGTAAGCCTGTTGGCAACCCATCTTGTGACATAGCAATTTATACCTCATTTAGTGGGTTTATCTGTATTTACCGAGTGTGGGGTGGTGTTGGAAGCCATGGTAGGATCTACATAGGCTGTGTGAACCACCTTACCCTTGTCTACGGTTCTGGTGACTGCTTTAATGTCATCTGTCAGGTTTTGGAGACATGATCTGCATTTTACAAACCCAACATGGTTGTGGTCCAGGGTTTGGGGATTACAACTGTATTTTTTATAAGTTGTATGATGATTCCATGGCCTTGAAGGGCAGACTCATCAGGCTAATGGGGTGTTAGTTCCTGTGGTCCATGGTGTCTCCACCCTTGTGTAGTGGGATAACCGTCACTGTGCACCATTCAGCTGGCACAAAGCCTGAGGTGTGGCTATGACTGAACATGGTACGTCAGTGTGGTGCCTGTTCATTATGTGGTTTGTGTAGAACACAGGCTGAGAAGTTATTTGGTCCCATGGCTGCTGTGATACTGGCTTTGGAGAGTGTTTTTTACCTGTGCAGCCATGATGACAGCAACTTTGCAGTCTTCCATTATAGTGATGTGCTCTTTCATGGGTGAGAGGGGGTAAAGTTAACACTGATCCTATCTGCCAGGATGTTGGCAATATCAGTTGGATCTGTATATTTAGTGCCATTGAGCTGTAACTCAGAACAGATCTGAGTGATGCCATGACATGGACCTGTCTGTTGTGCAGAGATCTCCTGAGTAGACAGTATGCAACAGAGTACAGATTGGGTTAAATTCAGTCTTGTTGCATGGGGCAACTGTTTAAGGTCAGTAATCCTCTTGTTGAGGTACTGCAGTGGTCTTTCCAGCTGCTGACAGTGCCTAGTCGGATTCATCGCAAGTGTGTTGTGGTACTCTCTGACGGGTCTGATGACTGATGAGTGGAGGGAACCTCCTTTGACCTACATGCACAGACTTTGGCAGGTTGTGTGAACACACAGCATGATTTTCTGAGCACTTTGTGAATGTGTTTCTGGAAGTAGAGATGACTAACCACATTTGTCCATAGATCCCTTATTATCACCTCCATATTTAGCGTAAGTGAGTGAGCAAGCCCAGTATGACCTTTCAGTATGTTGTTGCCTGACATTTGCTTTATTTATTTAAGTATGTGAGCATGCCCAGTATGACCTTTCTGTGTGATGCTGAATGAAATCCACTACATTTGTTGAAGTGTGTGAGCACAGCCGCTATAGACATTTATACTATATGTGTGTGGAAAATAAAGTTGTATTTTTAAAGCAGGGCTCACCTTTGTGTCATAAATCAACAGGGATCATGCTGTGCCTGCAGGGCTTCCATGAGATACTTTGCATAGACTTATCAACATTTCTACATACAGGGGGGGCAGCTATTCTTTGTAAATTTTTATCCGGGGGGAACACCTGATTGTTATTGTGGGTGTACATAGAATGAGGGGTTCACCTGACACTTATACACATTTGCTAGGCCTGCACTGCTATGCAAGGTACTCCATTTCAGTCTGTACTATTGCCTATTGTACTGGCTTGAGGCATACTACTGTACTACAGATCTTAGCATCCATTGTCACGTATATTAGATTGCGACTTCATAGCCTACGCAACCCACATCACACCACCTGGCCTTATATTCTCTGTCTACATAGGCCTGTGGGGGAAGTTACCCATATGCCTCTTTAGGGGCATGCTACAGCATTTCTTTGTGTTTGCATTAGTGTGCAATTGTCCTGCTGTGGCTGTGCCAGTGAAATGCTGTCAGGGCTTAGTGGTTCAGTACTGTGACTATAGTGCACAGTATCCTGGGTTCAAGCCCTGCCACTGCTTTTTATTTTCGTGCTGGGCAGACCAGACTGCTTAAAGAACAGTAAAGCAGATATGAGCATGATTACCTGACTTTGCCCGACCTTGCCCGACCTTGCCCAACATTGTTCAACGTTGTCCGACGTTGCGCTAGTTAGTGCGGGCAATTTTGTTTAGATATACTAAATAGTGGTAAACGCTGCTTAGCACTGCTTTATATTGCCTAAAACATGGCAATCATGCCTCAGGTGGTGCTGCAGGGATACCTATGTCAGATGCACATAGTACACTCCCTATACATGTGTGGAAACAGGTAGTGTCAAGTTAAGCATCCCTTTTATTTTATGTGCGAGTCAGAGAGAGGTATCATTTCCAGAGTTCCTACTGAACCAGTGTATGTGCTATGCGTTGCCGCTTTGCCAAGGCCAAGGCATACTGGGCACACCTCCTTCTGCCTACTGGGGAAGGCTCAGGTTTTCCTCCTCTGAATCACGCTGTGCCTGTGCAGGCCTTGGCAATGTTTGGCCCTCCCCCATGCTGTTCCTGCTGCAGCTGTTTTCGCCAGATCATATTGTGTAGCATGGCACATACCATGACAATTTGGGTACATGTAGTTGGTGAGTACTACAAGGCTCCACCAGATGTGTCCAGGTACCAGAACCATGACTTGAGCATCCCAAACACACGCTCGATTACATTTCATGTTTGTGCGTGTGCCTCATTATGGAGTTCTTGTTCAGTTGTGTGTGCATTTCTGATGGGTGCCATCAGCCATGGCTCCAGTGTGTATCCAGCATCCCCCACTAGGTGACCATCAGGGATGTCCCCATTGGCAAATGTCTGGTACAGCTGCATCAGATGCCAGATATGGGAATCGTGGTAGCTTCCAGGGCAGCCAGCACACACATTCAGTATTATGTCCTGGGCATCGCACATGACCTGGCAGTTGATGGAGTGGAAGCCCTTGCGGTTGATGTAGGCTCTAACCCCCTCACCAGCTGGTGCTTTGATGTGTATGTGCGTGCAGTCAATTGCACCCACTACCTCAGGGTATTCTGCTATTTGCTGGAAGAGATGCATATTGCTGGCCAATACCTCAAGGAAATTGGGGAAATATACATGATCACCGACATGTGCTGACATGGCATTCAGGAACTGGTACAGTACCCTGGATGCTGATGCCTGTGAAATCCCCATCATATCACCAGTTGGTCTCTGGAAGGTACCTGTTGCTAGTATTCTTAGGCCAACACATACCTTGGTTTCCACTGGGATGGGTTCCCCTCTGTTGGTTCTGTGTGTGAAGCGTGGCCTGCACAGCTCAACAATTGCTGCAGGAGGTCTCTGTTCACTCTATAGCGCTCCACTATCTCCAGCTCATGTAGCACCTGGTAGGTTACCCTGGATCTGTACACTATTCTCCGTCTCCTCACGGTGGGTTGCTCAGCAGAATTCGCAATAGCACCACCCTCAGCATCTTGCACATGTTGCCTTATAATAGCAATGGCAGCCCCTAACATTTTTTGGTCTCAGTTAAGCTTTTTAAGTTTTCACTTCTCTTTGTAGACTGCAGTGTTGCAGTGTTTCTGAGAAAAACATGGGGGAATGTTGTTTACAGAGTTTTAAGTGCTGGGCTGGGCTAGTGTACTGCCTGTATAATTGGCTGATTCTGATTGATTTCACCTGGCAGCTCTGCTAGTTCTCCTTGGTTAACTTCCTACTACTTCTTTTCATTCTTTTTCCCTTTCTGTTTCCACAGGGGGCAGCACCAAGCAAACAAGCACAAACACGCACACACAAGCACACACACACACACGCACACAGGCTTACACAGGCTTAGGCGGGTGCACATGCGCGCACACAGGCTTAGACAGCTTTACACAGGCTTACACGGGTGCACACACATGCACACAGGCTTAGACGGCTTTACAGGTGCGCACATGTGTGCACACTGTGTAAGCATCTTTGCAAGAAACTTTAGTGATATCCACAGCGTACACCTTCGGTTTCTGGGTTTCAGTTAAGACAACTGTAGACACGCCTCTTCCAATCCTGAGTAACTCACAGCAAACACATGCCACTCTGCTCCAATAAGCTTACAGTCTTTGATATGTACCCCCTCATGATGTCACCTATCTTCTACTCTGCTCCTCCTCTAATCCTACACTTACACTCTAGGGACATGGTTCCATGGCAGGGAAAATTGGGTTTCACTATCCTTATCCTCATTTGCATAGGATTGCCTACTAATGCTTGGTTACATCTCTCAAACTGAGTTTCCCCCCTTAGCAACCTCTACTCAGTAGCCATGTTGTCTTCAGCCTGCCATTCACCTGCATGGCAGAGGAATATTTTTAATAAAATGCCTATTTTTGGCTTTTATGTTTTTATAGCACTACACGTTTGCGTGGCGCTGCGCTATGCTTAAACATCGGAGATCGGGGAAAAAATATTTTTAATATTTTGCAACAGATTAAAATGCCAATGGCCTTATATTTGGCCATTGGCATGCTTCCTCAACTGGATGCACCCTTTATTTGGAGCTGCCATAGCTCCGTTTTGCTATTTCCATAACGGTACTCCGTTACCAACGGAGTACATTTCTGCAAATAACTCTACTCTTACTCGGACAGATTAGTGTTTCCTGGATCTCAAATGTACCTCATTTGCATCGCTTTCAGCAGCAAATGAGGTAATTTGCATAACATAACACTGACCGTGCAAGAGTAGTTTTAGGAGCTCTCATGCACGCCCCTGCTGGCTGTTGCTGGATCACTCGGCAGACATATTGGATGTCTGGAGTCTTACTCTACTCTTAGACTCTGTGCAAGCCTTCGTGAATCCGGCCCTATATAAATCTTTTTATACAACCCATAGTTCTATAACTATTATTAACCAAATGGTTGATATGATTAGAAATACTCAAAGCTGGATTTACCCATATACAGAGGTCCTTAAATTAATCTACAGTTTCAATCACTGTGCTCTGTATTACATATTCACCTTTCAGTTTTTATCTCTCAAATCTCATATGTTTAGTTTTTGATGTATTTAGCAGCATATTATTCTCCTGTGCCCAAATGGCCAATTTAGTCAAGTTATTTTGCGGATGTGCCCTATCTGTAACACATGTAATCAGTTTACCCAGTTTCAAGTCATCTGCATAGAAATATGTAGACTACCTCAGATGAAAAAGATAGATCTAAAGGTATAATCCAAACAGGTATGGACCTAGGACACAGCCCTGTATGACACACTGACTGTAACCTCAAATTTCACCTGTCCAGTTGCTGTATGATACTTGTCATGTTGTATTTGTAAGCCATACAGCTATCCATCTTATCAAGATTACATCAGTACCTAGTTGTTCTATTTAATTTATCAATGTTTTGGGTATGACCATGTTAAATACTGAAGTTAAATTTATATAAATTATATCACAGCACAATTTTTATTCTTAGCTCTTATTACATTGTATAGAACATCATGTTGCATGTGGTAAAAGACCTATTTTCAACATATAGTTGCTGACAGATTATTTCAAATCTAAGTATTTCCAATTCTGACAATACATTATCCAATATTGCCTTCTTCATTACTTTTCTACAACATGAAAGTAGACTTGAAGGTCTGTATGACTCTGGGTTTGTTCTACTCATAAACATCATCAGCACCCACCAAACCAGCAGCTGCACAGAGCCCCCATGCATACAATGGCCCCCACTTGAAGCACCCATGCATTTCTCAGTTTCCCCCACTCCTTGCTTGGTGCCTCATGGGCGTTCGCACAGCTGTGTAATGTCACTGGGAGATTCTGTTTTTTTTTTGTTTGTTAAACATGCCTGTATCCTGCATTCAGTCAAGTCCGCTTCAGTAAAGTATAGGACCTGATTGGCTGTAGCAGCCAGGGAAGTAAGTTTTTACTTTTCTGATTAGTTGTAGCAGCCGGCCAGGAAATTATTTATTTATTTATTTTTTAATTCATGGAGGCAGAAGGTGGTTGTCATACCTCTCATCTGTCAGAGATAACCTTAATATTATGCCAGTTGTGTCTACTGCATAATCTTACTTCTCTTTTAAAACAGCAGTATCATTATCTTCCAGTGTTTCCAGAGATTTCTGCCCTGTTAAAAAATATAAAAACAAGCCAAATCATTGCAACAAGCCTCCTTTTGCTAATGCATATGTATATTTACACATAATCACTGATTAGAGAAAAAAATTAACAATACACACAGATATGTTTAATATAGATAGAGTGGTACTATACCTCAATCACAGGCAATACTTTTCTAAAATATATTTTTAACAGTGTTCCTTTATAAAATTAAACATAAAAATGTACTGTCAAAAACAGTCTTGTTCTATCAAACATGTCCAAGCATTGCTGGTAATCTCTAATGCTCACATAATGTGCCCAACGTGGTAGACTATGAGTGGCAAAATGTGAGAAAAGGAAAAAAAAAAAGTAATTTGCATGGTATGGGGAGCCCAAGATGGAGGGGAAACAGGGGGCAGTACTGGAATGTGTGTGTGTGCGTGTGTGTGTGTGTGGGGGGGGGGCTGGGAATGAAACATTAGGCAATGCCTAGGACACCATTTCACCTAAGTCTAACCATGTACATAGACTTGTTGTAAAGTAGCATTGTTGCAAGTAAATGGCAATAACTGTAAGTGTCCCTTCATGAGATGGGCTAACATAGGCCTGTTGTAATGTAAGAGCATTGTAGCTTACAGGTCAGTCCTTGCGTACTATTTCTAAAATTTTGCAGCATGAACTAACAGGTTGGTTGGAAGGGGTGGCAGTGAGAGGATGATACAGACTGGAAGTACCTAGGGGGCCCCAAACTTCACATTTGCTAGGGGCCCCCAAAATGATAACATTATCTGATGTCACTAGGACTGTGAAGCCAACTTACTTTGCATAAGATTTTGTAAATATATTTATAATCTGCTGTGTCTGAGATTTAATTTCAGAATCTATACACAGTATATCAATATCATATGCATCTATAAAATGGTTTCCCGTTATGCTCAGTATCTTTATATAAAGTTTCTTCAAAATTTTCTTGTCTCACACTATGGTTAATTTGTTTGTCCAGCTTGTTTTTTTTTTTCAGTTTTTTAAAGTTGTAGTTTGACTTCCTTTCCGTTTCCCATATTTTTTGTCTCTCACCATAATCTGGTATCTTGTTCTTATGGAAATAGATCCCCCTGATGTTGTATGTCTCAATCCTGATTGTTTTTACTTTTTGCACTCAAACAATTATTTTTCTTTCAAAACTCTAGACATCCCTTCTGCAGTTTTTCCCCTGAATGTATCACTCTAATTAGATTTATATAATTACTATTTTGCTTCCATATAATCTGTAATTAATCTTCTTTGTATTGCTTTAAATTTCACTTTAGCAGAATTATCTAGTAACACATTAACCTTTACAACCCCATCGTCAGTCACATCAATGGTGGTAAAACTTGACATGAAGTAACAGTAATTTCTTTAGGAACACAAACAATATCTAGTATGTTCCGTTCCCTAGAAGGTTTTTTTACAATCTGAAACAATTGCTGTATTTGAACATATGTTGTGATTAATGTCTTTACTGATGGTGTAGATTCAATATTATTCCAGTCTGTCTGCGGTACATTTGAGTCCCCAGCCACAATTGTTCTTTCCTGTTGTGTTTCATGCAAGAAATATATGAATTTCTGTAGGTCATCTGCACTTGACTTTGGTGGTCTATACACTCCAACAATTGTTATATGTTCCAGTGTTGTCTTTATTCTCACAGTTACACAATCTTTAGTACTGATGTTATCATTGAACTTGTAATAATCACAGGTCTCATAACTCTCTTTAATCCTTATCATAATGTGCCCACCTCATTTTTTTGTTAGATTGTCTGTTAAAGAAAAAAACACATTTATGATCTGACAAAACTGTTTTCCATTCATTGTTCTTTAAACATGTTTCACAAACAATAATAAAAATCTTGTGGGAACTTTGCAAATTTTCCAATAAAAAACTTATTATTAGTACTCCTGGCATTAACGACCATCAGCGATGCATCAAATGTTGCTGTCTGGGAACTGCTAAATTTTTGACTTGGCAAAAATCCTGCCTTGTGTTTGTGAAATATTGCAATATATCCGATGCAAAAATTCTCTTTCCTGATTTTGACAAGTGCATGCCATCCTGCCAGAGAACATGTGAGCCCAAAATTTGGTTTTGATGGTCTACACATTTCCATTTTTTTTAAATCATGACATTTTTTCATGTAGGTATTTACCAAAAATATTTTAATCCATGGTGACTTGACTCTCCTTTCTATATGTGATTTGTGAAAAATACATCTCAGCACCTCTTCAAGCTATGCTATGGATGTGCGCTGTAAGTTCCATACTAACAGTAAGAGAGTCCTTGTGGATGACATCATTTGTAAAAACAGATATGTACTTCCTTTCATTAAGGCATAATGAGGCATGTTTCACATCCTGCAGTTGTGCTCCCATTTAGCATGTTATTTGCTATTAAATATCTTCTCCACAAATTTAAGTATCAGTTCCAATAATTATTGATTCTGTAGTTACAAGAATATCTTTTCTAACCAAATCTGAAGAATCTTCAACTTCTAATTCAGTAACATCTACTCTATAAATTATTACAAAGGAATGATCTTCACCACCAATAGTCTTATTAAGCCCAGTGTTTTCATTGCTTGGTGCATTTGCAAGCATACAATTTTCACACAGCTAGTTCTGTACATTCACAGCTTGAGCCATGTTGTCAACATCTGTCTTTCTCCTCTTTTTTCTTACAAAAGTGTTCTTCAGTCTTTCCATGTTCAGTTTTGATTTCTTCCTTTTCATCTGCTCCTTGCCTCTTTGGTCTGCCTTCTCTTTTGGAAAAACAGTTCTCCAAGCTGTGCCAATTCCACAGTTGCAATCATTATCATCATGTCTAGATTTTCTACTAATAACAGTTAGCAAATCATCTAACATTTGACATAAGGGGCACATATCACCAGTGTTATCAGTACTAACATTAAATATATATAGTATTTATTACATTTGCAAGATACTTGTGCAATGGAAATCATTAATGATATCCAGGGTAATTAGGACACCTCAAAAGTCATTGTGTCATTGTCTTCTGGCCCTGGCAACACTGACTCTCCTTTCTTATGAATCTGGTCAAGGGCAAATATCACAAGCTTCCTCACAGATTTAATCTACTCACGCAAGACAGTGGGAGTTTGAGACATCCCATTGTCAAACAACTTCAGCTGACTGCCTGGATGATTCAGTTTTGATACCTTTATAAACCTTATTTCTGAGGACATGCAGCAAGTACTATTGGATGCAAGAAAACCTGGAACTAGGAAATCTTATGTTAGTAAGTGGAAAAGATGTTCTTATTGTTTCCACATTGATAACCCAGACCCAGTTAGGGACTATCCACTATTTGTGTGAGTTACTATGCTCTGGTCTATCTTTCTCCTTTAGCAAGGGATATTTGTTGGCCATTTCTGCATGTCTGCCCTTGGATCATCTTTTTTCTTTCTTTCTTTCTTTCTTTCTTTCTTTCTTTCTTTCTTTCTTTCTTTCTTTCTTTCTTTTCAGACCTTGCTCAAGCTATTCTACAAAGTGTTTTCACATCTAAGACCAGCTACTAAACAGGCGACACTTTGCTCTGATCATTATTTTGTGCTGATAAAGTTAATTCTGTTTACCTTTAAACTAACTCTTCTAACTGTTTTTGGTTCATTAATTGTTGGACTGTATTGCTTATTGTCATGATATCTGCAAGAGAGTATCCAAGTTGTAAGCTCTTATAGTGGTTAAGGCCTACTTGGTTTTCCATAAATATAGGGTTATCCATTAGTAGTTTAAAAGTTTTCAATAAATCTAGGTATCTATCTCCTTGTATTCTTACCAGAAATTTGTAAACAGTACTCTGGACATGTCTAAGCAACTTGAGTATCATCTTGTCAGCACTGTAGCCTTTAGGAAAGCTGAACATCTGCGAACTTCCTATGATAGGACAACGAAAAAACAACCCATGTCAATTCAGATAATTACCAGATCAGTATTCTTTCTTATGTTTCTCTTGTTATTCCCACCATGGCAAAACACTTCCAGGTAGGATTAACGCACATTCAGCTACAGCATTGTTTTCTTCAGTGGAATACTGGAAAGCAGTAGATTCCATATGTAGTGTAGAAGCAGCTACCCTGTCCTCTGTACATACTTTTGCTAAGTATTACATACTGAATTCCTTCTCCAGGTCCAGGACAGGTCTTACTAGGACCATACTCCATGGGTTCCTGCATTTTAATCTTTCTTTACCCCAGGATGGATAATGTAGAATAGTGTGTGTGTGTTGTACCTTTAACATGCATTTCAAGGTTGGCACATGCATATAAATAGCAAGCACATGATAGCTTCAGTGCGATTTCGAGAGTGCAGCCAGAGAGTGAGCATGTATAAGTGTAATGGCTAGTTTGTTTATAAGTTTATCTAAGTTAAAGTTATTAAACCTCATTCCTGATGTGTTTATACATAATAAAGTTTCTTAAACAGAACCCACAAAGACTCATCCATTTCATCCTGACTGACGAGTGACATGGTGTTAGAACCATGATTTTACAGACTGCTTTTCAAAATCACAAGGTGGAGAGATAGCAGTAAAGGTGAGCTAAGAGAAATGAACATGAAAAAGGGCCAGACATTAAACAAAGGTAATGAAAACTTTCACAAATGATTTATTAAAAAAAAAAAGATAAAACAGAGCATTGCAAGGGCACAAACTTCCTTATTAAACAAGCAGGAGGCACAAAAGGTTAATTAATTAAACAAAATCTTTAAAATTAAGATATTTGATAAAACAATTATCGCGAAAGCACACAAGGAGTTCAAAATTACCTCAGAATTGTAAAATGGACATGTTTAAAGCAAAACTGGCACATTAAGCATAAATAAAGCAAGGCGACTCCATCTTTTTGGTCAAAGTACTGTGTTTTGGCATAACTACTATTTTGCGTTGTATTGGGAGCATTACAAGAGTTATTTGAAGTATCTCAAAGTGTGTAAAAGTGCTTACAGTGTGTGCTTATTACTGTGCATTTATTTCAGAGTTTATTTGTCTGCAACTATTTTGTGAAATACAGTCAAAATATAGCCATTTTGAAAAGTTTCTTGTGCTGGGTGTGTCTTTTCTCAAAGTGTCACAATTACAGAATGTTTCTTGCACTGTACAGAGGTATTTAGCAAACTACAGCCATTTGGGGAAAGTTTCAGTGTGTTGTGTACTGTTTATTTGCCAAGTGAAGTTACTTTGAAATGTTTCTTACTCTGAGCTTCTTCTGCCCAGTTTATTCGTACAGTGCAGTTGTTTTGAAATGTTTCTTAAACTGATAAGAGGTGATTTCTTACAGTACAGTAATTTCAAGAGTATTACAGTGCCAGAGAGTCTTATTTCACAAAGTTCAGTTATTCAGAGGCTTGTTGTACTATTGGGCATAGTTAGAAATACTGGCATAAATTTCTGGCATGTGTATATGTGTGTGTGTTCATCCATACTTGCAAAAGCCTTCACTGGTATGACTTAATTTGGCAGATGGATTTTGAAAACCATCACCATTGGTGTTTGATCAGAATGTTACAGAAAATTGGAGAATATCTGAGCAAGAGTATGATCTTTTTATACATGCAGCTTATTCTGACAAAGATGCATGCACCAGGGCATTCATTTGCTAAACCTAGCTGGGTCAGAGGCCATTGAAAGGGAGTGTTCATTTGTGCATGCACCAGCAGTATATGAGGAAGAAGGTGAAAACCATCATACTGCTGTACAGGCCAAATCAAGAGAAGACCCTGAGTGTTTGAAGCACAAATTATGGGAAATGTGTAACCCAAACAAATATTACATTATTGAGGCATTTGTTTTACACAATAGATCAAAAACCAGGGGGAACTTTTGCAGCTTATATAACTGACATGAGAAACAAAGCTAAAACGTGTCATTTTAATGACTTAAAAGATGGGTTGATAAAGGCCATGCTTGTGTGTGGTATTACTAGTGCTGCAGTGAGAAAGATTTTGCTTCATGACAGTGATTTAACACTGAGCAAAGCTATTGATATTTGTCAAATCCATGAAGTTACATAAAGTATGTTTGCAAGTGATAAGAACATGATTTCAGCAGGCTCCAGAGCAAATGTAGACAGCATGCAACATGTCGCTAGTAGAAGCAAGCCAAACCACATGCCCCTGCTACCCTGCGGGTTTTCCTGGGAGATCCCTTAGTTTTCCAGCAACTTCTAAGAAAAGGACATGCTCAGTGCAGTACAAGGGTGAGTCAGCAAAACCCAAATCCAGCTTTATTGTTAACTGTCAAAACTGTTGTGCCAGTCATGGGTCTAAAAGATAAAAATGCTTAGCATTTGGTCAGCAATGCCGCAAGAGTAAAAAATGGAACCATTTTCAAAAATGGTGCAAATCAATTAATCCTCACACAGTTATAATGAAGGGTTACTTGAAAAAGCAAGTTGATCACATAGAGAGCTGCAATTCTACTTTCTAACCAGATGGTATATTAGTAATTGGCAAAAAGGTTGATGCTGTAAATTGAATGTCAAATAATGAAGTGTTTTGTACTCTCCAGATCAATGCTAAATCCACCGAGCTTAAAGTAGACACTGGCTCAAAGTGTAATGTTATGTAAGCAGACACATTTGCTAAGGTGAGAACTAATGAACAACTCAATGTGGTTAGTTGTGCGAAACTCATTGCTTATGGTGGTGAAAAAATTCAAACTGAAAGCTCAGTAGTGCTTTCATGTTATTTGGCTAGCAACTGTTACAGCTTGTTACTGTATGTAGTCTGAAGACTTGTGCAGTCATTACTGGGTCTCAGAGACAGTTTGAGAATTAATTTGCTTTCTTTTACCAAAGAAGTTCATTATATAAGCACATATCCTAGTTCCAATTTTACTGAAGTTATTTTCTCAAATTATGCTGATATTTTCGATGACAAGTGGGGCGAATTTCCAGTTGTATATTCTATGAAGTTAGACCCAGTGGTCAGACCAGCAAAAAACGTTCCACCAACTATGCAAAACAA
Source organism: Protopterus annectens (assembly GCF_019279795.1). Taxonomy (NCBI): domain Eukaryota; kingdom Metazoa; phylum Chordata; order Ceratodontiformes; family Protopteridae; genus Protopterus; species Protopterus annectens. The sequence continues at coordinate 613,959,953 of NC_056728.1, read as the reverse complement.
AGTTAAAGCTCAGCTGGATAAAATGGTGCAGCAAGCTGCAATTTGTCCAGTTACAGAGCCAACTGAATGGGTATCATTAAGGCTCAGATGAAATCAGAATATGTATTGACCCAAGAGATTTGAACCAAGTAGTAAAGAGACCACATCATCCAATGCATACAGTTGAGGATGTCCCAGCCCTAATACCAAATGCCAAATTTTTTCTGTCTTAGATGAAAAATGTTCATTTTGGCAGTGATGCTAGATCAGAAATCCTCATTACTGACTACTTTCAGCACCCCATTTGGCAGATATAGATTCCTCAGGATGCCATTTGGAATAAATTCTGCAAATAAAGTCTTTCAGCATGTAGTGGAGCAAATTTTTTCAGGTTACCCTTGTGGCATAATAGTAGATGATTTATTGGATGGAGGCAATGGTGAAGAAGAGCATGACAGAAACCTTAAGAAAGTACTAGAAAGAGCATGTGAAGTGAACATAAAGCTCAATCCTCTGAAATGCAAATTCAGACTACCAGAAGTTATGTATGTAGGTCATTTATTTACTAGCACTGGCTTGTGACCAGATACATCCAAGCAAACAACCATTCTTGAGATGCCAGCACCAGATAATGTGCAGGCTCTACAACATTTTCTTGGTATGTTCAACTATTTAGACAAGTTTATACCAGACTTCAGTGAGTTGGCAGCACCTTTGAGAGAGCTGGCATGCAAAATTGTTATATGGTCTTGACTGGAAAAGCACCAGAGAGCATTCGAAGACTTTAAGCAGAAAATTGCCACCCCCCACATTAAGATACTATGTTGTCAATAAATCAGTAACTCTTTCCTGTGATGCTTCAAAATTTGGTCTTGGTGCAGTTATTCTTCAAAAAGGCAGACCAGTAGCCTATACATCTAGAACTCTTTCCCAAGCGGAAATGTAATATGCTCAAATTGCGAGACATTTTGGCAATAGTATTTGTATGTTCAAAGTTTCATGATTATATCTATGGTTGAGCTATTCAGATTGAAACTGATCACCAACCTTTAGTTACTATTCTGAAGGAGCCTATGCATTCAGCTCTAGCGAGATTATAAAGAATGATGTTCAAATTGCAAAAGTACAAGTTCAAAGTGGTCTATACAAAAGGCAAACTTCTTTTCCTGGCTGATACCTTATCCAGATCACCCAGAAATACAATGGAGCAGCTTCATGCAGAGGATTTTGACTTTGATGTCATGGAAGTGCATAATTTTTCCACCACAAGACTTGATGAGCTGAGAGATCATACAAAGACTGATCCTGTTTTGGAAAAGGTCAACCACTACATTAATGTTGGATGGCCATCAAAGAAATATCGTGTACCACTTGATGTGCAGATTTATTTTCCTTACAGAGATGAGATGGTGGAAGATGGCATTATTTTCAAAGGTCCTAAAATTGTTGTTCCTGCTTCCTTACAACATGAATATATCCAGATTTTGCATCGTGGTCACCCAGGTTCCGAATCTACCAAAAGAAGGGTGAGAAAACAAATATTTTGGCCTTCTCTAGTAAAAGACATTGATAAAGTACTTTCTTCTTGTTCAGTATGCGATACTATTAAACCACATTTGCAAAAAGAACCACTTCAGCTAAGTCAAGTTCCTGAACTACCTTGGTTAACAGTAGCCACTGATATATTCGGGTGGAACAATCAGCATTACTTAGTGTTGGTAGACTCTTATTCGAACTGGTTTGAAATTGATTTACTACCTAACCTAAAATCCACTGCTGTTATCACCAAGTCACTTGAGAGGTCAAAGCATGATAATACAGAGGTCTTTTTGAATTTACTTGATCTCAGAAACATGACCCATGATGAGATATTTGGCTCGCCTGCTCAGAGACTTCTGTCTAGGCAAACCAGAACAACATTGCCTATTAGTTCCAGTTTGTTGACGCCTAAAGTTATGAACAACAGGACAATTAGAGACCAATTATTCAGAAAGTGTGTTTTCCAGAAGTCCAGTTATGATAAATCAAACAGATTTCTCTGTTCATTGAAAGAAGGAGAGACAGTGAGGATACAAATGGGGAAATATTTCGACTGGATTGGTCAAATAACAGGTATATGTACTGAGCTGAGATCGTACTTTGTAGAATCTGAGAGTGTAGAGTACAGGAGAAATTGTAGACATCTTCTTGCTGTACCAGAATCAATATCACACCACTGTTCCTGTGATACAGACTCTAGATCTCAGAACAATCCAGACAATGTTCCTGTTGTAGAACATTTCTTAAGTTATACTTACATTCCTGATGGTGTTCCTGATGTCCCTAAAGTTGACCATTCAGCAGAGACAGTCCCAGTTGCTAGACCTAATTCTAATTTCTATGTCACATGATTTGTTCGCATTCCCAGACCTAGTATGAAATACACAGCAACCTGGACATAATTGTCTATATAAAAAACAAAAGTACCAAAACAACAACCAAGAAAATCCAAAAGGGCAAACAGCAGCTGAAATGACACCAAGGAAATAGCGTAACACACTTTATTTTCCGCTTTCGTCCGTAGACTTCATCAGAATAAAATCTTTCTGAAGTCAAAACCGAAATATAGGGACCAACCGATATGTATTTGCACATGTTGCAATCATGACAACAGTACATTCCCCTCTTTGTTGTGTTAACACTAAATTTATTACCATTGTGTTGTTCTAAAATTTTCTTTAAATTGTTATCACTCCTTTGAACAAACAATGGTTTCTCACCTAAAACACCATACATATCAGCATTACCTTTGATAACTCTCCAATTTTTTGTTATAATGTTTTTAATATGTTTGCTGTCAGAATTTATTCCCAGTGTACAAACCATACTACTAGTTAAACTACTACCAGAATTAATAACCATGATATTGTTTTTTTCGATGGACAAGCTTAATAATGGTAAAAACTGGCTGGTACGTCTATTATTTTGACTTCAGAAAGAATTCTTTCTGTACCTGGTTATGTCAATTGCCGTACCTCAGGTATAGTGTACATAGCACTTTGTTCGTCATGTACCGCATTTTATGTGGGCATGACGACAAGGGAACTTAGGACACGTATTAGGGAGCATTTATATTGTATTAAAATGAAGGATGAAAAAAATGCTCTTTATAAACACAGTTTAGTGTGTACGGCTTTTAACAAATTTTTATTTTCCATATTGGAGGTTTGTTATAAAGATATGAGGGAGGGTGATTTTAAAAAATTTTTTGTTACAAAGGGAAACCCAGTGGCAGATTAAGTTAAAGTCAGATCATCCACCTGGATTAAATGAGTCAATCAATGTAAAATGTTTTCTTAAACACAAAAAATTAAAGGTTGATAAAAGTAATGATTTAATATGCCTTCATATCACATAAAAATGTCTTGTTTTTAAATGTTTTTTTCGAAATGTCTTTTTAAATGTAGTAATTGTTTAATTGAATCAGTAGTTTCAATTATGTTGAATTGATTATTGATGTATTTAAGGTACAATTTTGTGAATGATTTTATTCTGATGAAGTCTACGGACGAAAGCGGAAAATAAAGTGTGTTACGCTATTTCCTTGGTGTCATTTCAGCTGCTGTTTGCCCTTTTGGATTTTCATAATTGTCTATATGTATTTAGTTCTCTATAATTGCATGTCAAAGAATTGTCTGTATTGATTGCATGTCAAGTAATGTTGTCAATATTGCAAGACTTATTTCTCAAAGAGGGAGAAGTTAGAATAGTGTGTGTGTTGTACCTTTAAGATGCATTTCAAGGTCAGCACGTCCATATAAATAGCAAGCACGTGCTAGCTTCAGTGCCGTTTTGGAAGTGCAGCAAGAGAATGAGCATGTATCAGTGTAATGACTAGTTTGTTTATAAGTTTATCTAAGTTAAACTTATTAAGCCTCAATCCTGATATGTTTGTACATAATAAAGCTGCATGAACAGAATACACAAAGACTCATCCATTTTGTCCTGACTGGCCGAGTGACAGATAAACTATGGTAATTTACCCAAATAGCTATAGGTTACTGCAACAGTGAGAGTGGTGAACATAATGTTATTGTATAAGTTGCGCTTAACATTAGAATAGAATTTCAAATTCTTTACTGTTGCAGTAGCTACCCCCTTCCTCTGCCATCCAAACCCTTTTATGCATATAGTTACCTTTTTGAGAGAAAGGTTATAAGTTCCTAACATTTTGAGTTTCCAGATGAGTAGACTGTCTCTCTCTTTTTGGGGGGGGGGGGGGTAGTTCAAGAAAGTCCTCAACACGTTGTTGACCAGGTTACTCTCTTTTATCTGTGAATCTTGAGGCAGAACAGCTAGTAGCATGTGTAGAAGGGAGCCATAACGTTTGAAGACTGGCTGGCCATTATATCTTTAGCAGTATAACCTAAATAGGTATCGGCTACAGCAGCCGTGCAGAATTCGAACATCTACTCTTATGATAACGCTAACTTACACAACGGTACTTTGCTGCTGCACAGTTTGATACTTGAGCCAGAAGCCTCACAGATGACATGTTCTGATGAAATAAAAAAAAAGTTATGTTTTATTTTAAAATGTGGCACATTTTTGGGGTGTTTTGGAATGCATTAAGTTTAATTAGACAGTTGAGGAACAGTCAAAATAAAATAAAGTTTTAAAATTAAGCACAGAAGAGGGAAGTGCAAAGAAAGAGCAGTAATGATGATACAAATTCATGCACACAGGTCACATCACATGCAAAAGGGGAGACATGAAAAATGGTAGCACCAGCAGAGACAGATCAGTGAATCTCATGACTCTAATAAAAACATAAACATGTTTCCCCATCCTTCTTCAAAACTGTTGTGTCACTAGGTTAGGTTACTGATGTTAAAAGATTAATAGCACACATAGAAATAAATCAGGATACATGACATAATTGTGATGTCATTAGGCAGGATCACAGACGCACAGTATGTAGGATCTGCAGTGATACTGTATTGTGGAAGGTTCTTCCTGCTCATTTTCAACTTTTTATATTTTTGGCATGTTTACTGGCATCACTCGATTATTTACCTACATATACATCCCTTCAACCTGTCATACATCTCGGTTATTTGGAATTGTGCAGAATCTCCAGATTTCTTACTCGTATTTTTGGTCTGTCCCTCATCAAATGTGTGATTTAATGGCAAACAGTTGAGGATTGACTTTACTAAATAATGACAAACATTTGTGTTTCAGATGTCATATTGTTCAGAAAATGCATGTTAAGTCAAAACCAATTCTACCAACTATTTAAGATTAAACTAGTAATATTTAAAATTTGCCCCTGATTGTGGATCTTTCCCCCCATTACTTTTGGTTTTGTGTAGAATTATTGTGCTAAGAGGTTGAGGTATAGAGACTAAATTTATTTACATAGCTGCTGAATGAAAAGGCAGGGTCACTGATATCACCAGATGAGTCCATCATATATGCAACCCCCTGTAATCCTGCACATAACCACGGGATCTTGTATTTACTTTATGTAACCAGATCTTCCCAACTAGTTGTAATGTATAATTATTAGATGATTAGTTAGAGCCATTGTCACTTTTTGATTAGTCTAACAAAGGCAGAAGACACGTTGCTCATGTGTCTACAATAAAAGAAAAATAAATCACAGGATACAGTGATATGGACACTGGGAATAGCATGTTAACATAAAGGATGAATAGGAAAGAAATGATCTAGCAAATGATTTAGTAGAATAGCACATGCATAAGTAGATTTTATATGGTTTTACATCCAAAGAGTAAACATGATTGAAAGCCTTAGCAAAGTAAGGAGCTTGCAATTATGTCAACATTAACTTCAATGAGATATAAAAAAAATGCAACACTGAGCTTTGATTATTCAGAAGTCTTAGTCCAAGATAACGACACAAACAGCATCGTATAACTTTATATTTCTCAGGGAAAATACAAAATACTTGGCCAACCTAGTCTTCACATTTACTGAGTAAGATACATACAATACTTAATCAGTAGTTTAGCAATGATGTTTCTTTGCATTAATGGACTCCATTATTTATGTAGTTAGTGATTAATTACCCTGCTACCTCTTGTAGAAAGCTGTTCTAATGCTGACTACCATTCTTGTGAGACAGTACGTCTTTACATCCTACATGTGCCTTCACCATGACTTGTTAAACTAAGTCAATTTTAACATGAAACCTGCCTGGATGTGACTGAGTCCTTTAACATATTTCCACATTTATGTCACATCTACCTTTGGCATTGGAGAAAACTTTTGAGAATTTTATGGACTGCAGGTAGACCAAATCACTCAGTACATAAGGAAATAAACACTGACAGATCACCGTAAAGTCTAAAATTAAAAGTAAAACTCACTTTGGCCGCATGAAGTAAAGACATGACTCACTAGAGAAAATAATGATGCTGGGAACGACTGAAGGCAGAAGACATGTGTAAGACAGAGGTTAAGATGGATAGACAGCATTACAGAATAAATGAATATGAATTTGCAAGAACTAAAAGTAACAATTTTGAAAGACAGGCCTGATGTGCTAAAGTCCTTGAAGTTGTAAAGAGTAGGACATGACTAAATGACAACAAATCTTGACATTCTTGCTTAAAGGCTACTTGCATTTTAGTACTTCTTTCTTTTTGAGACTAATGCTGCAGGCCAGGCACTACTTTTTATATTTTCCTCTCCCGAGTCCCCAGTCTGCATGTATGCTTTATATTTAAAAGATGAGATTTTCAGAAATGCATAGTGCTGTTGAATGAATCATAAAAATAGTCAGCACAGTGGTAAATTGTTTCCTTTTTCCTGATTGCAGAACATAGCACCTTATGTCCCAGTGTTTAAAAAGCCTCTCTTGCAATGGTCACATATTACCTATTTTTGCTTTTGGGTTCCATAACTGGTTTTAGTCTAGTTTCCCACTAGCTGTTATTTCCAGTCCCTGACAGGCTGTTTACTTCCTGTTTGTATTGTTGCTTCCAATATGCTTTAATTTGAAATTTACCAAACTTAAGATTCTTATTAAGACTATAAGCATAATTTTAAACAATGTATATAGCTGTTTTGCATACTTTTTAATCAATAGCAAAATGCAAACATCCCCTTTTAGATATTCTACAATATCAGTTACAATAATGAAAAAGACTAGTTCAAGTACTTATCGGTGTGTTACCTCAATAGACACAATTTCTTCATACAGTGTGATTGCCTTACTATAATCCTATGTATCCAACTATCTAACCACTGATTTAGTAATATCAATACCGCAAAAGTCATTCTACGTCATTCTGGTTTTTACATGAACCTTTTGGACATTACCATGAAACATGTTGCTAGAGCTTAAGCATGCCATACTCACCCAGATTAATTTCAGTCTTATATCCTGGTTTACTGGTAGTTATATTTAATACATGTGGCACGCCTTCCATTGTAAGTCCCTACTGACTTTTCTTCAATGCCACAATGCATTCCAAGGATATTATAATGTTTCAATATTTTGATTGCGTAATTACACGTTTCCTTATAAAGGAAAATAGTTTATACCCTCTATATTTGTTCTCTTTTTTGAAAAGGGATCACACATACTGTTTTCTATACATCATAAGGCTTATTCTCCTCCTGTGATTAGTGCAAAAGTTTATTTAGCTAGTAGTATTACTATTATCTGTCATCATTTGTTTAATAGTGTAAGTCCCACAAAGGATTACTGCCTTTTGCACCCTAAATTTATGGAGTTCATTCAGGGCTTTCCATCTTTCAGTATCTGGGATGGGCACCCCCCCAAATGTACATGCACAAGCACATGCGCACACACACACACACACACACACGCACGCACGCACGCACAATCCCCCAGATTCAGCAAGCCCTGCACGGTGTTCCTGTACTAGTCCTGCATGGACTCAGCCCCTGTATGCAAATTACCCCATTTGCAGGAGAAATCCATGCAAATGAGGTGAATTTGTGATCCAGGAAGCTGGAAGCTGGCTGTGCAGGACTAGTGTAATCTGCAGAAATGTACTCACCAGTAACGGAGTACATTTCTGCAAACTGCAAAACGGAGCTATGACAGCTCCAAATAAAGTGTGGATATTATGTAGAAAGCATGCCAGTGGCCACATATAAGGCCATTGGCATGGAAAACAGTTGCAAAAATAAAAAAAAAATCAACTTTTATTTTTTTTTTTAGCCGATGTTTGCTGTTTAAGAGTAGGACAGCTGTGCGCAAATGGGACCGGGCAAAAAATAAGAAAAAAAAAACTAAAATAAGTTCGCAGACAACTGCAAACTGGGGGCCATAATTGACTCTCCAGCTGATACAGACATCCTCCAGAAGGGTCTCACTAAGACGGATACCTTGTGTCAAAATCAAGGCCTCAAGCTAAATGCCAAAAAGTGCATAGTCATCCCCTTTGGGAAAAACAAAGTACCTGTGAACTACTACATATGTGGTAGTCCCCTAAACAGAGAAAATGTAATAAGGGATCTGGGGACCCAAGTAGATAGTAATCTCTGCTTTGATAATATATTTGCCAAGGTGGTTAGAAAATCCTTCTATGTGGCCCACCTAATCACAAAATGGTTCGTATCTAAAAAAAAATGGTTCGCAAAAAAAAAAAAAAAAAAAAAAAAAAAAAAAAAAAAAAATATATTTTTTACTACTTTTTTCTAATTTATCCATATTAGAAACTTATATCTTAGAATCTGTATAGCAAATATATGTTATAACTTTGTTTTAACTCGCCTCTCTCTAAAGATTTTATGTTCTGTCTTAATGTTTTACTAATTTTAACTTGTTTGTACCATTACTGTGCATTATTTGTAAATTTCATTGGAGCTTTTCTCCCCGGGCCTCCACTGAAAATAGACATATATCCAGCTGGACTAGCCCGGTCAACAAATGTAAAATAAATAAATAAAATCTAGAACAAAAGAAGTTATTGTTTCCCTGTACTCATCACTCATTAGACTCATCATAGAGTACAACGCCCCATTTGGGATGTACCTTACAAGACACCTGCAACAGCTGGAAAGACCACAGAAGTACCTCACCAAGAAGATTATTGGCCTAAAACATATTCTCTATGCAGCTCGACTGAAGAAACTCCAGCTGTACTCGGTTGCATACCGCTTACTCTGAGGTGATCTCTGCCTGACATACAAGGCAATGTCCAACTCAGAACTGATGGACATGCTCCACCTAAAAAAAAAAAAAATCCCCAAGAGCCACACGCTGTTGGGATCTAAACCTCACCACAATGATAAATAGGAAGTACTGGAGGTATAGATTCCTGTCCCAGGACTCCCCATGCTTTGGAACAGGATTCCAATCTACATTAGGCAGAGCCCCTCACTAACACTCTTCAAGAGAAACCTTGATGAGTGGATGGAAAATAGAAAATTTACCCCGGGGATCACTGCAGTGGCTCTGCTGGATAGAGGCACAGGGAACTACTGGCTCTGCTGGACTTAGGCACAGGGAACTAATCTTAAGGAGGCGGTGAAAGCCAACACATTCTGGCTAGGCTTAAAGATGCCCTTAGACAGATAGCCTAGTACTTACCTATGAACCTATGAACCTATAAGCTTTCCAACCAAAATCACTATTTTGCCATTATACTCAATGGCAGGCAGAAGACAGCATGGCCAGTGAATAGTGATTGCTAAGGGGGGAGGCTCAGTGTGAGACATGTAACTATGCATCAGCAGGCAATCCTATGCAAATGAGGGGAATGATACTGAATCCCAGATTTCCCCTGCATGCTAGTCAGCACCCAACAGTGTAAGAGCAGGAATAGCTTAGTGCAAGTCTAGGAGTTAGCTGACATCATAGGGGGTGTGACAGGCATACTGTAAGTGGATTGGAGCCTTATGGCTCAAGATTGCCCTTAGCTTAGCAGAGCTAAGCAAAGGGGTGTGTCTGAGGCTGTCTAGCACGCTTTACATTGCCTAAGCAGATGTGCGTGCCACACATTGGGTTTTAAAGGAAAAAAAAAGTAAACCAGGAAATAGCAGCTCTGTGCACATTTGAACACTTTTTTCTTGAGTGGTGTGCCCCTGGGCTTAAGCAGAAAGGCATTGGGAAGGGAAAACAGCAGTAGGAAGGTAATGTAGGAGAACTAGCATAGCTGGCAGGTGAAATGTATCAGAATCAGCCAATTACACAGGCAGCAGACCAGCCCAGCCCAGAACACTACTATAAACTATGCAAACATGTATCCCTCTGGTTTTTCCCACATAGTCTACACCAATGGTGTATACAAGTGGGGAACTTTTAACAAACAAAAACAACAAAATGATAGGGGCTGCAATAGCTATCATACAACATGTAGAAGAGGCTGATTGTGGTGAGGATGTGAATGCTGTCGACCAACCCACAGTGAGGAGAAGGAGAAGAGTGTACAGACCCAGGGTATCCTACCAGAGCCTACATGAGCTGGAGATAGTGGAGCACTATAGGGTGGACAGGGACCTCCTACAGCAAATTGTTGAGCTGTGCCTCACACACAGAACTAACAGAGAGGAAGCCATCCCAGTGGATACCAAGGTATGTGTAGGCCTAAGAATACTAGCTACAGGTGCCTTCCAAAGTCCAACTGGGGATATCATGGGGATCTCACAGGCATCAGCATCCAGGGTACTCCACCAGTTCCTGGATGCCATGTCAGCACATGCCTGTGAGTATGTATATTTCCCCAACACCCATGAGGCGTTGGCCAGCAATATGCATCAGTTCCACCAAATAACAGAATACCCTGAGGTAGTGGGCGCTATAGACTGCACGCACATACACATCAAAGCACCACATGGTGAGCAGGGTAGGGTCTACATCAACCACAAGGGCTTCCCCTCCATCAACTGCCAGGTCACGTGTGATGCCCAGGGCATAATAATGAATGTGTGTGCTGGCTGCCCTGGAAGCTATCACGATTCCCACATGTGGTATTTGACACAGCTGTACCAGTGATGTGCCTTTACGGTCATCTAGTGGAGGATGCTGGTTACGCACTGGAGCCTTGTCTGATGACACCCATCAGAAATGCACACACACCCAAACAAGAACTCCATAATGAGGCACATGCACAGACCAGAATTATAATAGAGCATGTGTTTAGGATGCTTAAGTCACGGGTTCCGGTGCCTGGACACATCTGGTGGAGCCTTGCAGTACTCACCAGCTATATGTACTCAAATTGTCATCATATGTGCCATGCTACACAATATGATCCTATGAAAACAGCTGCAGAAGGAACAGCAGAGGGCAGGGCCACACAGCCCCCCCCCCACCATTGCCAATCCTGCACAGGTACAGAGTGACTCGGGGATGAACAACCTGATCCTGCCCCAGTAGGCAGAATGAGGCATGCCCAGTATACCCTGACCTTGGCAAAGAGGCAACACATAGCACATACACTGACACAGGAGGTACCCAGGGAATGACACCTCTCTCTGACTCACACATACAGTAAAAGGGATGCCAAACATGACACTACCTGTGCTCAACCATGTGTAGGGTGTGCACTATGTGCATCCAACATAGGCATCCATCCAGCACCATCATCAATACTGGCACACCCACAAGATAAGTCACTCAACTTACCAATTGCCAAATGTAGTAGTATGTATTGTTACCGGTATCTATGGTATGGATGTGAGCATGCAAAGGAATCAAGTGGCTGAATGGGATGCCAGCAGATAGTAGATACCTATAGTGGCAGCATGAGATCTGTAACAAATACTGGTGTCACCATAGTAGCCAGTATTACACATGGTGACAAAACCCTCTGCAGGAAATGTGCTGGGCAACATGTGTGTCCATATGACACACACATGCTAGTCAGGGATGCTCACATACCCAATAACAGTTTCAGCCAGCAGGACAGGTGTAGACAAACAAAAACAAAAGGCTGTGCTAAAGCCTCTGAATGATGCCTATGAGTAACCCCCCACCCAGGCCTACACAGACAGACTCCATCAGGTCAGGCAGTGGGATGTTAGTTCTGAAGGGTAGGAAGTCAGAAAATAATATGTAGGTCAATCAAATGCAAGACCTGTAGTACACTGATATGCCACTAGTCAGCATGATTGGTTAGAAAACAGAATGAAATGGAGTACCTGATATACCAGTACATTCTTAGAAAATATGTACAAGTGTCAGGTGTGCCCCCACAATCCTGTGTAGCAATGTGGAAACAGTCAGGTGTGCCCCCCTATATCCAATGTAGACATTGAGCAACAGTCAGGTCTGCCCCCCCAGTCCTATGTAGAAATGTAGTAACAGTCAGGTATGCCCCCAATCCTGTGTAGCAATGTAGAAACAGTCAGGTGTGCCACCCCCATATCCTATGTAGACATGTAGTAACAGTCAGGTGTGCCCCCCCCAATCATATGTAGAAATGTAGTAACAGTCAGGTGTGCCCCTCCCCAATCCTGTGTAGCAATGTAGAGACAGTCAGGTGTGTGTCCTCATATCCTATGTAGACATGTAGTAACAGTCAGGTGTGCCTCCCCAATCCTATGTAGAAATGTAGTAACAGTCAGGTGTGCCCCCAATCCTGTGTAGCAATGTAGAAACAGCCAGGTGTGCCCCCCATATCCTATGTGGACATGTAGTAACAGTCAGGTGTGTCCCCCATATCCTATGTAGACATGTAGTAACAGTCAGGTGTGCCCCCCAATCCTATGTAGAAATGTAGTAACAGTCAGGTGTGCCCCCCAGTCCTGTGTAGCAATGTAGAGACAGTCAGGTGTGACCCCATATACTATGTTGACATGTAGTAAGAGTCAAGTGCCCCCCCAATCCTATGTAGAAATGTAGTAACAGTCAAGTGTGCCCCCCAATTCTGTGTAGCAATGTAGAAACAGCCAGGTGTACCCCCCAATATCCTATGTAGACATGTAGTAACAGTCAGGTGTGCCCCCATATCCTATGTAGACACGTAGTAACAGTCAGGTGTGCCCCCCCCAATCCTATGTAAAAATGTAGTAACAGTCAGGTGTGCCCCCCAGTCCTGTGTAGCAATGTAGAGACAGTCAAGTGGGTCCCCCATATCCTATGCAGATATGTAGTAACAGTCAGGTGTGCCCCCCAATCCTATGTAGAAATGTAGCAACAGTCAGGTGTGCCCCCCAATCCTGTGTAGCAATGTAGAAACAGTCAGGTGTGTCCCCCCATATCCTATGTAGACATGTTGTAACAGTCAGGTGTGCCCCAAATCCTATGTAGAAATGTAGTAACAGTCAGGTGTGCCCCCCAATCCTGTGTAGCAATGTAGAGACAGTCAGGTGTCCCCCCCATATCCTATGTGGACATGTAGTAACAGTCAGGTGTGCCTCCCCAATCCTATGTAGAAATGTAGTAACAGTCAGGTGTGCCCACCCAATCCTGTATAGTAATGTTGAAACAGTCAGGTGTGCCCCCCTATATCCTATGTAGACATATAGTAACAGTCAGGTGTGCCCTCCCAATCCTATGTAGAAATGTAGTAACATCCAGGTTTTCCCCCCAATCCTGTGTAGCAATGTAGTAACAGTCAGGTGTGCCCCCCCATATCCTATGTAGCAATGTAGAAACAGTCAAGTGTGTCCCCCATATCCTATGTAGACATGTAGTAACTGTCAGGTGTGCCCCAAATCCTATGTAGAAATGTAGTAACAGTCAGGTGTGCCCCCCCAATTCTGCATAGCAATGTAGAAACAGCCAGGTGTGCCCCTCCATATCCTATGTAGACATGTAGTAACAGTCAGGTGTGCCCCCCATATCCTATGTAGATATGTAGTAACAGTCAGGTGTGCCCCCCATATCCTATGTGGACATGTAGTAACAGTCAGGAGTGCCCCCCCAATCCTATGTAGAAATTTAGTAAAAGTCAGGTGTGCCCCCCACAATCATGTGTAGCAATGTAGAGACAGGCAGGTGTGTCCCCCATATCCTATGTAGACATGTAGTAACAGTCAGGCGTGTCCCCCCAATCCTATGTAGAAATGTAGTAACAGTCAAGTGTGCCCCCCAATTCTGTGTAGCAATGTAGAAACAGTCAGGTGTGCCCCTCATATCCTATGTAGATATGTAGTAATAATCAGGTGTGCCCCCCAATCCTGTGTAGAAATGTAGTAACAGTCAGGTGTGCCTCCCCACTCATGTGTAGCAATGTAGAAACAGTCAGGTGTGCCCCCCCATATACTATGTAGACATGCAGTAACAGTCAGATGTGCCCCCCAATCCTATGTAAAAATGTAGTAACAGTCAGGTGTGCACCCCCAAATCCTGTGTAGCAATGTAGAAACAGTCAGGTGTGCCCCCAAATCCTTTGTAAAAATGTAATAACAGTCAGGTGTGCCCCCCCCCACTCCTATTTAGAAATGTAGTAACAGTCTGGTGTGCCCCCTCAATCCGATGTAGACATGTAGAGACTCTGAACACAAATCTCTGCCCTGCATCTGGATAGACAAACTGGCCACTATTATCAATGATTCCACAAAAATTACACCTACCACATGGGTTAGTAAAAGACCTCTCCATCGTTGTATTAACAATGGCATCTCTAGGGTAACATAACATTCTCTTTAAATCGTCTGTTACACTCAGCATGTGGTTTATCTAGCCTACTGCATAGTGTGTAGCGCATACTATGTAGGATAAATGGATAGAATGTTTAAAGATAGAATTAGGGAACACTTATATAATATCAGGGTATGTTCAAATAATAATGCCCTATCTAAACATGTCATGCAGATGGGAGATGAACATACTTTTACATTCATGGTTATAGATGTTATTTCACTTAGCTTATATTAAGGGGATACTAGGAAAAAATAGGGAGGTTAGGTGGATAATAAGGCTGGTAGATAGACCTAAAAGCTTAATTCAAAAAGCTTCCCTGAAACCAATTTTAAAATCTAGAGGCTTTAGGGTTTGATGATTTTTATATTTGCATATAAACAATATTATATGCATATGTGTTTCTCACATGTGTGCGTCTATATATATATATTTGTGTATATATATATATATATATATATATATCTATATATATATATATATATATATATATATATATATATATATATATATATATATATATATTATATATAATTTTGATGTTTTTAATATATATTTTTGATGTTTTTATGTTGACACTATTGCTATTATGTAATGTGTTTGATATGTTGAACTTACATGTTATTGCTTTAAGGGCAGCCTATTATTTTATGTCAGCTGATTTTTGATTGGCCCTGTGATTATATTTATCTGGGTTATGGGGGATCGTTTTTTTATATGGTCTGAAGAAGCTATTAGTGAAAGCACTTACATCTCTTTTATGAATCTGGATTAAACATTTTTTATAGTTCTTCATGCCTGTGTTTGTTCCATTGCATGCATTTTTGTTGTGATTTATTTTTATTTACCTATTGACAATGGTACATTTACACCTTGGAGTGTTTTAGTGTTTTACATTATGTTTTATGAACCAGTAATATTTATTTTGCAGCCCCGATTTCTCACCATTTTTTCCCCACTCATGCTTTTTCCAGTTTATTTAATTTTGTTATCTTGACATCTTTATTCATTCTTTGCTTATATATTTATAAAATGTTTTCTACTTTTGTATTTTGAATATATATATATATATATATATCTACGCGTGTTTTTTCTGACTGTCATAACTGCTTACCTTGGATTTGACTGATATTTCCATTTATTCTTCTGTACTATATTGCATTACCCAAAATCCGTTTAGTTTTAGTATTGATGCTATATTTTATGATGGACTGAAAGTGATAAATCATCAAGTTCAGCTTCTGGCTAAAATCATTGTTCTGACAAAGGTAAAAACTTGGTTCCCCAAAGCAGTGCCATTAATCAGCTGTGTACCAATGGGGATTTATTAACTTCTGTATATGTCATGCGCACTTCTCTTGTATATCATTTTCATACTTTCATGTCACGTGTTTTCTAGGCCACATTTTTTTAACAAGATCTGACTTTATTAGTTTAAAAAAATTAACAATACAAATCAATAAAACTAAGGAAAACATACAGATGACAAACAATACCCTTGCATGGAACCATTAACATATAAGTATTGATTCGACACACTTGTGCATCACTTTTCTTGAAATAACACGTCAAACTTTAAGATCAATCAAACTAGCAAAATGAAGAAAAAGTTGAAGAAAAGAAAACTTTAGTTTATGGCACTATTCACCCACAATTTGAAGAACTGACATACATCACTTCTTCAACTGGGTTATATAAACAGAACTTGTATTATGCATGGTTTAATAAGAAGATTGCAGAATCCAAAATATTTTTGATTGTCTATCTATTATTCCATAAAAAAGCTTACTAATTTGAGAATACATAATGCCAGTTTAACCACTATAATATTTCCTTCATAAGTGACAGCAACGAGCAAATGAAAATTGGAAAGCTCCAAATGAACCATCCTGAATTTTGTCATTACTAGACTGCCTATGCTCAGTTTATCTGGGATGCCATAGATTAGTGTTTATGGAAAGGGCATACATAAAATGACCCATCATAAATTCAATGCAGTCTTATCAAGCTTGGGGGGAGGGAGGGGTCCAAGTTGTGCATATGTCAAGATGCACTATACACTGGGAATGCAATTGACTAAGGATGTTCTTCCAGTTCTTAAAAAAGAAGTTGATGAAGGAGTTAGTCTAAGCCATACCAGGTACTGTTTGGCAGGTCATAAATTATTATTTTGGAATCCAATCAAGCAAAAAGAATAAATGATTAGACACATGTAGGGGAGACCTAAGCTTCAATAATCATCTTTCACAGTGTCTGTGTCTTGGCACACATCCACACTATATGCAAAGTAATCATTATCTGGAAAACTACATTGACAGCAAGAATTGTTATGGGATAGCCCCCATTTATACAACCTAGATGGGCGGCACAAATTGTTATGGGATAGCCCCCATTTATATAACCTAGATGGGTGGCAAGAATTGTTATGGGATAGCCCCCATTTATATAACCTAGATGGGTGGCAAGAACCATTATGGGATAGCCCCCATTTATATAACCTAGATGGGTGGCAACAACCGTTATGGGATAGCCCCAATTTATATAACCTAGATGGGTGGCAAGAACCATTATGGGATTGCCCGCATTTATATAATCTAGATGGGTGGCAAGAACCATAAGGGATAGCCCCCATTTATATAACCTAGATGGGTGACGCGAACAGTTATGGGATAGCCCACATTTATATAACCTAGATGGGTGGGAAGAACCATTATAGGATAACCCCCATTTATATAACCTAGATGGGTGGTGATACTATTGATGAAACAGCTTGAAAATTGTGAATTGATGAAAAAAAGAACATCAACCTCCAAGTCCCATATGTCTATTAAAGAAGAATGTCTGTTTCATGTTTTAATGCAGTTACTCCTGTACTGTTTAACAAAACATGCTGCTATCACATAGGTTCATAGGTTCCTACTAGGCTATCTGCCCTAGGGCATTTATAAGCCTAGCCAGAGTGTGTTTGGCTTTCGCCACCCATTTTAAATTAATTTTGCTAGGCCCTTTTTCAAGGTTAGTATACTGTGCCTCTGTCTAACAGTGACACAGAAGTGATACCCAGGGTAAACCTACGATCTCCCATCCACTCATCAAGATCCCTCTTGAAGAGAGTCAATGAGGGACTCTACCTAACCTGGACTGGGATTTTATTCCAGAGTGAAGGGAGCCTCTGGGTTATGAATCTGTCCCTCCAGCATGTCTTATTTATTTCAGTGCTGAGGTTCACGTCTCTCGAGCACGTAGCTCGATGGGATTTGGATTTTCTGAGGTGTAGCATGTCCATTAATTCCGGGTTGGACATGGCTTTATACGTCAGGCACAGATCGCCTCTGAGCAGGCGGTATGCCACTGAGTAGAGCTGGAGTTTCTTTAACTGGGCAACATATGGCATCTGTTTGAGCCCTTTGATCCTCTTGGTGAGGTGCTTTTGGTGTCTTTCCAGTTGCTGCAGGTGTCTGGTAAGGTACATCCCAAAAGGGGCATTGTACTCAGTTATGGGCCTGATGAGGGATGAGTAAAGAGGCACAATGACCTCCCCTGATCTAGATGTGAATCCGTTCATCATTAGGTGGGCTATATATAATATTTTTCTAACCACATTGGCCACGTGGTTGTCAAATGAGAGATTGCTATCAACTTGGATCCCCAGGTCCCTAATTACTTCTTCTGTACTTAATGGATTACCACCTATGTGGTAATTTGTGGGCACTTTGTTTTTGCCAAAGGGGATAACTATACACTTTTTGGTGTTTAGCTTGAGGCCATGGCTCTGGCACCAGTTGTCTGTTTCTATGAGGCCCTTTTGGAGGATGCTTGTGTCGGCTGGAGAGTCGATTATGGCACCCAGTTTGCAGTCATCTGCGAACTTGGTCAGTCACAGTCCTTCTGTGTTGGCCTGTACCTCCGAGAAATATATACCGAACAAGAGAGGTCCCTGTACTGAGCCTTGTGGGACGCCACTTGTAACTGGTTTGGAGTCTGACATGGCTCCAGCAATTCTAACCATGTGGGTTCTGTCCTTGAGCCAGTTTGCAACCCATCTAGTGACATAGGTGTTTATATTTAAGCTGGTGAGCTTATCTATAATGCCCGAGTGGGGTATTGTATCGAAGGCTTTTGCGAGGTCCAGGTAGGCTGTGTGGACCACCTTCCCCTCGTCAATGGCCTTGGTGACTGTTTCAAAGAAATTGACCAGGTTTAAGAGGCAGGATCTGCACTTAACAAAGCCAAACTGGGTAGGATCCAGTGTCTGTAGGTCCCCAATATCTTTATTTATGAGGTCCATGATGATCCTTTCCATAGCTTTGTAGATCAAGCTAGTCAGGCTTATGGGGCGATAGTTTCCAGGATCCGTTGAGGCACCACCATTGTAGAGAGGGACCACTGTTGCTGTACGCCACTCTTTGGGTACATATCCTGTAGTAAGCCTGAGATTGAACAGTAGTTTTATGTTTGGGTTTAGCTCTTCTTGGGGTTCATGTAGGATGCAGCCTGGGACACCGTCTGGTCCCATTGATGCTGTGTTTTGTGCTTTGGAGAGGTCGGCTCTTACCTTAGTATCTGAGATGTCAGGGGGGCAGCACTCTGCTGGGATAGATATTTGCCTTTTTGGTGGGGGGGGGGGTTTGCGCTGAACCTGTCAGCTAGGATGTTGGCAATGTCTGTGGGTTCAGTGTATGTTTTGTCATTTTGGACTAATTCTGAGCATATCTGGGAATTCCCATCCAGGTTCCTAACATAACTAAAGAAAGCCTTGTGATTATCCTTAGTGTCCTGTGCAATTTTTCTCTCGAAGCTGGCCTTAGACAATTTTATGAGTTCCCATAGTTTTTTGCTAATACTGTTCAGAGATGCCTTCCCTTTTTGGGATTTTGCTCTATCATGTAGTAGCTTCCTCCTTCTATTGTATAGTTTGTTTATGGCTGGGGTCCACCAGACAGGACATCTGCCTTTGGAGGATTGGGTCTTGGTTTTATTTGGGATTGCATGATCCATACATTCCTGAAGGTGTTCATAGAATGCGTTTATAAAGGATACTGCAGTCTGGGCCGTATTTTCCACAGGCCCAGAGGCGTTATTTGCATTGTTGCCACATAACCTTTTCCATATGAATGATCCATTCAAAGACCTTGTTTATTAGCCAGTGTTCCCATCCACCCTTGTTCAAGAACTTGTTAGCATCCGTTTCGGACTTGGGATGAACAGATTCCTGTAATAATGTTAGTTCTACATGTAACCATATTGCGAACGGGTGTAATCTTGAACATATAAACTGACAGTGACTAATTCATTGTACATTTTTAAATTAGAGTAGACCTACTCTGCCCATGTTTTGAATACCTACTAATCCCTGATGCAAATTATCCCACAGTAAGTTTGAAAGCAATGTTTGCATCTTCTCATTGTATTTAGTTTCTAATACAGTATATGATGAAGAAGCTTCATTAGAGATAAAATGTTAGGTAGAATACACCTTTTAATAGCTTGTACTTGGAAAGGGAGGCCTATTCTCCTCCAATATGTACTTCTGTCTTTAATGAATGTGAGTAAAGGTTTGCTGCTCATATCCAAAATGTTACCAGGGTTAACAGTAAGTTCTTAGCTCTTTGGTCTGACTTAAGTATGTTATACATTTTTCTAGACAGAGGCAATAGCAATTTGTTTTTTACATTTAATCACAGACCAGTTTATGGTTTAAGGGACTTCAAACAGTTTACACTTTATGGTAGTTGATTAAAGGATTGGTAATCCACATGACGCAGTCACCTGAAAACCTGGAAAAGACTGAAGCTAATAAAGTGGGGGCACTAATATTACAATATTCAAACTCTGTCTTCAGATATTTTATATAATCATTCAATACTAGGATAAATAAAAGGAGAGTTAGGGTCTGACCCTTTCACATTCTCAAATGAAGCTCAAGTGGCTGAAACAAGACACCATTATAAAACAGTTGGGCTGAGGGATTATTATAGAGATATTTACATTTGTCAGTGATGATCACTGAGAATTGCAGGGTTCAAGGTAATGTCCAGATAAATTCCCATTTCACTGAATGTTTTTTTCAAATCTCCCAAAATAGCTTCTGCTTCTATGTCCCTCTTCCAACAGCATAATTATACATTTAGCCATAACCTAGCCAGATCAGGGCTATTAACTCTATAGTTAGTAAAACTGTGTTGAAAGTCATTGACCACTTTATTGAGTTTAAGGTTAAATTGAGTAGCTAAACTTTTTGCAAATATCTTCACTTCTAATTGTAATAAGGATACTGGCCTATAACTATCTGGAGATATCTTCTCATTCTGTTATTTGAGGAGAATTAGAACATTAGTAATAAGTGATTCTTGAGGAAAGTGTCCTAATTTCTCACATTTCTTCAGAAAATTATTTAAATGGATCTACTAATTGTCACTCTTGTTATGTGCATTAAGAAGACGTTGAGGCTTAGGTGTGCATTTAAGTAGTTTTAGTTTATTGTATACAAATACATAAAGATGGATGGCAGGAACATTAAACTTAAATTATCTAACTAACTGATGGACTATATACTTGCATGCTTTCAGTCTGTCTGCTCACTCAAAATGGCACTCTTGCTTGCACATGCTCAGAACTTATATGCACATGTCCACTGACTGGAATGCTCCTTAAAGGTATACCACACACTCTGATCTACATCCTCCCTCTCTTCTGAGCTGTCTCATATAAACAATGACATTTCAGTAGGCATGCAATTATACAGAGACTAATAAAGAAAAACAACAGTCATGTCCAGGTTGCCGTGTATCTGGAAGCAGGTTTCGAGATGTGACCTGATCTCATGACATAATAGTTAAGACGGGCTTTAATAAACAGGAACAGTCACTGTGGAATGTCCTGCTTACCGAGTCTCAGGGATTTTCTCAGGATCAGGGATTGCTAACGGAATGTTCTCTGGAACAGGAACATTGGTCAAGTCACTCTGAGATCTAGAGTCTTTGTCACAGGCAAGATGCTGTTACACTGGTTTGGACACTGGTAACAAATGCTTCCAATTTAGTCTGAACTCCACTCCTTCTGATTCCACAATGTAAGATTTCAGCTCTTGACACAAACTTTTCACAAATCGGATGTAAAGAACAGAGCAATTTGCTGGTTTTATTATAGTAAGACTTCTGGGACAAACACTTTTTCTACAGTTGGGCTGTTCTTAGCATTTAGAACCAATAAATAAGTACTGATTGGTAGTGTGGTTCTGGTTAGTCTCAACATAAGTCTCTAGGCAGGTGAACCAAGATGTTTATCACAAGGAATGTTTCTAAGATTTAACAAGTTGAGAAAAAACATTGGTATTGTCACAGCTGGATTTCTCTAACAGCGGTTTTTCACTTTGAACTGCACATTCAGCAAATCCATTTGACTGAGGGTATTCAGCACTACTCGTAATATGAGGAAAGTCTGGTCTACCCTGTTAAAGAATGACTGCACCTAGATCAGACTTAGAAGCATCACAGGAAAGAGTAACTGGTTTGTGAACATCATAGTAGCTGAGAACTGGCGGGTTCATAACTTTCTACTTCAGGACATCAAATACTCTTTGGTGCTGTTCTGACCTTGACCAAATTACATCTTTGTGTGTCAGCTCCACTAACAGAGATGAATGTTGACTCAAATCTGGATTGAACTTGCCTGGATAGGTGACCATGCCAAGAAAATGCTGTAGGGCTTAGACATTGTCTGGAGCTGGCATCTCGAGAATTGCTGATTGCTTTGAAGGATCTGGTCATACTGCTGAACTGGTAAACAGGTGACCAAAATAAGTAACTTCTCATAGCTTGAACTTGCATTTCTGAGGATTCAGCTTAATATTTACTTCACATGCTCTTTCCAGAACTTTCTTCAGGTTTCTGTCATGTTCGGCTTCACCACTGCCTCCTACTAGAACATCATCTACTATAGTAGCACAGGGATAGCCAGAAAAAAATGCTCCATCACAATCTGAAAGACCACTGGCAGAATTTATTACAAATGGCATTTTCAGAAATCATTTACCAAATGTGATTAACAATGAAGATTTTCAGTCAAGCAAAATTTGCCAAAATTAACTTTTTGCATCTAAGAGAGGAAAAACAGTGCTTTGGCATGAGGGCAGCAACCTCATTTACTGCGCATATTGGATGATGAGTCTTTTTTAGTGCTTTGTTCAGATCTCTTGGATCAATACATATTCTAATATCATCTAAAATTTTCTTATGAGCTACTGCCATGGAGAATACCCATTCAGTAGGTTCTTCTACTGGACAAATTACTCCTGCCTGCACCATTTTGTCTAGCTTGGCTTTGACTTTGCTCTGCATAACTACTGGGACTCCCTATGCTGGTCTGATAACTGGGCTGACCCCTGGGTCTAACTTGATGAACACACAACTAGTAGTTTGCCTAGTTTGTCTGCAAAAATATCAGCATACTCAGAAAAAATTGTTTTGGTGAAATTTGAACTGTTGTCATTCAGGCTTACATGGCGAACTTCATTATTAAGTGAAAGCAGTCCCATTCTCAAACTGTCTCTGAGGCCTAATAATAACTGCACATGTCTCTTGACTACAAAAAATTACAAGTCATAGCTGTTCCCAGCAGAGTTACATGAAAGCACTACTTAGCCTTTGGTTTGAATCTCTTCACCACCATAAGCAACAAGCTTCACTAATGTTGTCAAATCAAGTCGTTCTGCAGCTTTTACTCAAGCAAATGTTTTTGCTAACATAACACTGCATTTTGAGCCAGTATCTACTTTGAGCTCCACAGCACTCCCACTAATCCAAACAGTACAAAAGATATTTTTTGCCCAAAAATCTACTGCATTGACTCTTTCACCACTCACAAACACACCATCAGCATAAAAAACTAGGGTAGCAGCTTTCTAATTGATCAACTTGCCTCTTAGAATGCCCTCTTTTAATAAAAGAATGTGCCTTATTTGAGTTACAAAATCTTTTAAAATGATTCCACTTATTGCAAGAATGACATGCTGTCCAAAGCACTGTTCTCTTTTGAGTTCATGATTAACAGTTGACTATGAGGTTTGCTATGGGTTTTGCTGAGTCACCCCTGTGCTTCACTGAGCAAGCTCTGGAATTTGCTGGAAAGACTTGGGGTTTCCCAGAGCTGTTATGGGACTTGCAGTAGCTACCATGTGCTTGGGCCTGTTTCTTTTAACCACATGCTGCATACTATCAACATGAGCTTTGTCACTGTGACTGCCATTGCTATTCTCATTTGTAAGCATACTTGTACGCTTTTCTGTAAGCTCATATATCTGACAAAACTTAATGGCCTTATTTAACATTAAATCACTGTCTCAAAGCAAAATCTTCCTCACTGTGCCATTATTAATACCACAAACAAGTGTTTATTTTATCAACTCATCCCTCAAATCACCAGATTTACACATTTTAGCCTTATTTTTCAAGTCAGTTATATATGCTGCAAAAGTTTCACCAGGTTTTTGATCCCTTGTGTAAAATAAGTGCCTTTCAACTGTAACGTTCATTTGGGGGTTACACGTTTCTCTAAATTTATATTTTAAGCACTCTGGGTCTTCCCACATTTCTGTCAGTACCACAATACGGTGGTCTTCCTGCTCCCCTGTAAACACAGCAGGTGCATACACAAATGAATGCTCTCTTTCAAAGGCCTCTGAACCAGCTAAGTTAAGCAGAATAAATACCTTTGTACATTAATCTTTCTCAGAAATAGCAGCCTGTATGAAAATAGTGTATTCCTGCTCAAACACTCTCCAATTTTCTGCAATATTGTTATCAAACACAAGCGGTGCGGGTCTACAAAACCCTTCTGTCATGCCCCCAGGTTATAGTAAAGCATAATGCAAAATGGCCCTTGTAATTATGTATAAATATTCACACATACTAGGTACCTGTAATATTCAAATGCACAATACACTCTTTGAAATAGTGTTCTCTGCATAATATGCCTTGAAATAACTGTACTTTGTGAAATATCCTTTGAAACAACTTTACTTTGTGAAATAACTGCACTGCAGTACTGCACACACTTGCACACACTTTGCACACTTCAGATATTTTGAATAGCTTTAGTTAATACAAAAAAGTAGCACATAGTAAAGATATATGGTTGTTTTCCCTTTTTTATACATTTCATGCAATTTGTATATTCTTGCAAATGTTTTCATAATTATTTCATATATTTTTATCAATATTTTGCAATTTTGGACATTTTGTTTATTAATAAATTAATGTTGAGCATTCTGATTGCTTTGTTTTATATTTATAGTGAAATAATTCATTTGAGTATTATTACCTGGAATTTGTTTCTGACCTGTTTTGCAAGTCATTTGAGCAGTAGGGATGATTGACTCCTATATATTCCTACAACTTTAACCAGTTTCCTCATGGCTGTAACTCTGGATCCCATGCTGGCAACATGCCACATTTTTTATGAGCATTAAGAAGATGTTGAGGCTTAGGTATTCATTTAAGTAGTTTATTGTATACAAATACATCAGGATGGATGGCAGGAACATTGAAATTAACGGAACTATTTAAGTAACTTACTACATGCTTGCATGTTCTCACTCTGGCTGCCCACTCAAAATGGCACTCTTGCTTCCATGTGCTCAGTATTTATATGCACATGCCCACTGACTAGAATGCTTCTTAAAGGTATATCACACACTCTAATCTACACTAATAATGTCTTATATTTCTTATAAAAGTCTGAAGTGAGTCCATCTATATCTGGATATTTCCCCTGATGTT
Source organism: Protopterus annectens (assembly GCF_019279795.1). NCBI lineage: Eukaryota > Metazoa > Chordata > Ceratodontiformes > Protopteridae > Protopterus > Protopterus annectens. Next base: position 613,934,624 of record NC_056728.1, on the reverse strand, counting down.
AAACTTTCTGTAACCACATTTATTTCTCTTTGACATGGGTTTGCTTAAAGAATTATCTACTACAGGAGGCATTATTCTCATTTGTAACTGGGCTAACAGATCAGAAAGGTCTTGGTGATCATTCAGGTGATCTGGTCTTCTAGGACTAAAATGATTCTCCAGTAGCAAGCAATTAATCTTACTTCAGTCTGTAGTTAAATTGTCCTTCCTGTCCTTTAATACCAGTGTAGTCTTCCCCTCTTTCTCTACACCACTCTGTGAGCTATTACTTTTTGAGAGTTTAACCCCTGGGCCCAGTAAAAAGTTCTATATCTATCCCATTTGTCCTGAATGTTCTCATAGTGCAACATCCTAATACTTCTTTCTCATCAGTAATTTCGGTATTTAGTAACTTGTCCTTACACCCATTCTAAAAAATTCAGACTCCACCCGTTGTACCTCTGTATGTTCTTAAGCAATTTCTGAATTTCTATTTAGTGCCCTCTTTACACGAAGGATATTTGCTATATTTTTACTATTTTTACTGCATTTTCAAACCATTCTTATTTAGCCTTTGCCTTAGAATCACTATCTTCTTCTGATGCTCAGAAATGAATGAATGATGTTATCAGCCAATTCCTCAGTTAATAATGTAGATTTGAGTAGCAATAGGTCCAGTTTCCAATCAGTTAAGAGTGGAATGTATTTCTCTAAATGTAGCTTCATTATTAAGGCAGCATGATCCCAACAACACAGTGGGTGAGATTTCTATCAACTTAAGGTCTTTGACCAAGGCTCTTGGAAGTAGCCACAGGTCAATTCTGCTTCTGAGGATAACTTTATTTTGATGTCAGGGAAGAGTGCTACAAACTTTTCTACTTTCTCTACTGAGACAAAGTTCATATGTCCATATGATTAATACACAGTCTTCAGAACATAAGGCCATCTTGGAACACTGATTCCTAGAAGTTTAGGACATAAACCCAATCTCCCATCCATTTGTCTAGATTTTCCTTATACACCTTGATTAAAGGTGAACTTTGTATTTGAATTGATAGTCCCCGGGATTCATGAACCTTGCGCCAGGCGCCAGCATAGCGTCGGCGTTATAACGCCAAATATGGCTGCTTAGCGATTCAGGTATGAATGAATTCCACGTGCACTACCGGCGTGCGCCGGACCGTCCCCGCCCGGCGAGGTATGCAAAACACACTGTGTGCGGTATTGCACCATGCAAATGAGGGCAAATAGCGATCCACGGCGGCGCAGGCGTAGCGTAAGGCACGGCAATGTAAACCAAAAAAAAACGGTTTACATTTACCCAAACATACCGGAGGAGTAACGGAAGGCTGTCAAAGTCAGGTATCATATAGGTGCAATATGCCAATGTGGAAAGGCACCGAGAATGTCCAAAGAAAATATGCACAAAATGTAAAAATGACATAAATGGCACGTCGTAGAAAGAACAGCAGACCCCGGATGTGTGCACAGAAGTTGTAAAGCAATGAAATAATATGATAATGTCCGAAAAGAGCATTAGAACACAAATCAGCTGCACAGCCACCACACACCATAGTATGTATGTAAAGCTGCAACCCCAGCGCAATGGTTGTCAAGGAGTGGAGGCGGTGTCCGCGCCGTAACCAGGTATTAGTAGTCAATTCCATGCAAATGAGGCAGATAATAGTGAATCGCAAAACGGCGCCAGCGTAAGGATGGAGCAAACGGCGAGCGGTACTACACCGAGGAGTGGCCTACACGAGATACATGTCAACCACACAGGGTGTGCCACTGTAGGAGGAAGGATATTGGAGGACAGCAAATCTGGGCTGTACAATGCACATTACAGCATCATGACTGGCGTGTTAGGAAATAGATGCGCTGACAGTACAGAATGCGCGCATACAAATGCATGTGCACGAGGATGACTACGCTCCCGAAACCAGTCATGTGACGGCCTCACCGGCAACAACCAGGGATATAGGAAGGTAATGCGGAGAATACGAGGAAATGCGGAAGCAGTGTAAATGTATCCGTAACGAGCAATTAACACCAATCAATGCAGGAAGGGCAAACGCCGGCAGCTGATAAGTCTGCATGCAGACTCCTGCAGAACGGGAAAGGGAGGCATATGAGAGGAAAGATAATAGGGGATGTAGTAGAAATGCAAAGAGCAAAGAACCGAAATAGCACAGCCAAGTACAGAGGTAGCATAACCGCGGCCGCAGATAAAATGCATCATATGCCATGTGCCTGCAGGATGCAGTAATGTAAGATGCCAGGCGAAGGCAATGCAGGCAACTGTAATGTAACACTACAGGCAGTACCGCTGCAGCTGCAAGCGTAAAACCACGGAAATAATCCATGGATAGGGCCGCACAGACACACCCAATGACATCACCGGTATACAGCACAACAGTAATAAATGTGAATGCGCACAACACACAGCGCGATTTCCCAAACGCCGCACCGTAGGGTGTAAACAGACGGGGAACTTTTAACATGTATATGCTGGGTGCCGCCGTGGCCGTGATGCATAGGTATGTGGCAGAGACAGACGGAGTTGCGGAGGGTGGTGCCGACAACTACCGTAGGCCTCACAGGAGAAGGAGAGTGTTCAGACCAAGGGTGACCTACCAGGGGCTGTGAGACCTGGAGATAGTAGAGCGCTACAGGGTGGACAGGGACACGTTACAGCAAATAGTGGAGCTGTGCCGGCCGCCTGAGAACAAGAGACAACAGAGGGGAGCCCATCCCAGTGGACACAAAGGTATGTGTGAGCTTGCGAATACTGGCTACAGGTACCTTTCAAAGGCCCACCGGGACATAATGGGCATCTCACAGGCATCAGCATCCAGGGTACTACACCAGTTCCTGGATGCCATGTTACCACATGCCCATGAGCACATAAAGTTCCCCACATCTCAGGAGGAGTTGGCTAGCAATATGCGCCGCTTCCACCATGTGGCACAATACCCGGAGGTCCTGGGTGCGATAGACTGTACGCACATAGAAATCAAGTCACCACCTGGGGAGCAGGGTAGACGCTACATAAACCGCAAGGGATACCTCCATCAATTGCCAGGTCGGTGCAATGCGCAGGGCATTATCATGGATGTGTGTGCTGGCAGCCCTGGAAGCTACCACGACTCCCATATCTGGCATGCCTCACAGCTGTATCAGGTATTCGCCAGTGGGGACATCACACAAGGTCACCTTGTGGGGATGCTGGCTACGCACTGGAGCCGTGGTTGATGACACCCATCAGAAATGCACACACACACATGCAAGAACGCCATAATGAGGCACACGCACAAACGAGAATAATCATAGAGCGTGTGTTCGATCTTGAAATCACGGTTCCGGTGCTTGGATACATCCGTGGAGCCTTGCAGTACTCTCCAGGCACAAGTGCCCACATATTCATAGTATGTTGTATGCTACACAATATGATTCTGCGGAAACAGCTGCTGCAGGGACATAATGCCGGAGGGCCACCAAGCCCGCCACAACTGCCAGGGCAAGCACAGGCACAGACACACTGAGCCAGCCCCAGTAGGTAGACAGAGGCGTACCCAATATGCCTACGCCCTGGCAAAGAGGGAACGCATAGCACATACTTTGACAGTGTAGGCCCCATGGACTGACACCTCCTGACCTGCACACACAGTAAAATGGACGCCACACAAACATGTCCGCCCGTAATGTGTACCGTATGTGCGGACGTATGTGTGACTCCAACAAAGGCACCGCCAAACACTGCACACCCAATAGTCAGCAGAGCATGGAACGCCAACACCTCAACGCACGCCGTTCAACAGCACACGGCGGAGCCATATGCTGCCACTATCGCCGCAAGTCGACCACACATGTACGCATGTGCATACACAGATACGGAAATACATATCAGTACACATGTAGAAATATATGTACGCATACACAGATAGAAAGGACAACAGGGTAATATGGAACCCAGGGATGCAAGTTCACAGATAAGTAAGACGCGAAATCACCACATATTAAACATAGTGACCGACAACCCGATCATCCTGGAGGGTGGGCAGGGCAGGTAACGCCAGCCATGGAAATGTTAACCTGCAGCAATACATATCCGCGTGTCGGGATGGTCACCGTCCACGGTACAGTAACAGGATATGTGTAGGGCCACCACCTGTCCCACGCTGTGAGGGACAGACCACCTTTGGGCAGTTGTGTCCTACTAAATCATTGACAAAATGGCAAATGTCCTGAGATTGTAGGACAAAACCATTTCCCATAATTACTTTATTAGTTGCAGAAAACAGTTATTTTGTAGAAGAAACATCTAAATATGATAATAAACAGAATAAGCAACTGTAATGCTACAGCTTTGTATTCCGTCAAAAAGTGAATCGCTGTCCTTTGTACTGGCCGTGGGTATGTGTTGGCATGCAAAATCTGACGTACCTACTAAAATGTCCCACTTTGGCCATTTGAAAAGGTGGCAACCCTACATATGTGCGTGTCATATCCATAGGACATGAGTGCGGAGATACACGCCGCCACCGCGATGCGGCCAACGAGGTATTGTGTTCAACCGTCGGTGCGAAGCGAAAGCATACCAGTGAAGTGTACGACATTATGAGGAACGACCTCATCTGGGGTGTAAAACAGTGCATGTTCCTCGTAGTTCCTCCAAGTTCCACATTGAAAATGTCTCTCAAACAACCATTGTTAGGAATGTATATAAATGACATCCTGGTAAATAGAATGTACTCATAGTAAGTTAGTAAAGGTTCTTCACTGTAAGTAAATCAGCATATCATAATCAACCTATGACCTACTTAGCTGAAGTTGTCACTATGCCATTACTATGTGTTCCACATTATGCCCATGTGTTTCACATTACTACTGTGTGTGTTCCCCACTCCGAAATAGAAGGTTGACAGCCATGGCGGCAATATGTGTATGTGTGAGGGGAGGTTGTCAGGTGTTCCGCTGTGTGTGTGTAATATGTGTGCCAGTGTAAACTGTGTATGAAGGTGACATGTCACAGCCGGAGTGTAATAACAGGCGAGGCATACAGTACAGGAACCATAGGCGATGTACAGCAGTACCCACAAAGTAGTACTGACATCTCCTCAGTGGCTATGCACGTGGCGACGTAAAATGATGCAAAGCGCAAATGTCCCAAAGTGTACCACAGGGCCATAGCAAACAGGAGATGCAAAGGACGCATGTACAAACCACGACCGTAGGTATGGCGCCATAACGCATACTCCACACGGTCCGTCGGCAACGTTCCACAGCATAAGGGATGTACGGCGAAAATATGCATGTGCCATGCCCGCACCGATCGTGAACAGTCACGGTCCGGTAAATACCGCGGTGTGTTCCACGACCGTGACGTAAGCAAGCGGCACACGAATAGGAGGCTAGCCGTAGCATACAGTCCGCCCCAAGTATAGGACCCCAATCACCGTGAATTATCAGCGACAAAATGCCAATGGATGGTAGGCACGGACGAACATCCGCAGATATATAACCGATGTGAAGGAGGAATACGTGCAGGAAGCACACATGCAGGCGATACCGACAGCAGACGACATCAACAAAACAAACATTCCCGGAACAACACACAGGTAACCCGCAGCTCCCCAAGCACGGATGGAGCACACACACAAGCATATCTGGTATGTATAAATGCAAGACTCACACCCCGCACTGCCACCCACATCCGCAGATATACCCCATTGCACATATCAAAGGGATAACAGCTAAAACCGTAGCAAACACATACAGGCAGTGAATGACAGCGGCATACCCACAACAAGCTCCTGGGAAACACTAGCAGCGGCTCATGCATCCATGCATTCGCTATGTACAGGAAAATAACAGCCATGTAACACATTTGAATGCACAACGCCATCGACAGACGCCGCCAGGACACGGGGACCCACATGTCGAACACAATACCATACCCAACACACACAATCCACGGCTAACACCACAGCGAAATGTACCCGACAACACACATAGCGGATGCAGTCACACAAACATGATACAATACATACCATCCTCACGAAGGTATTGTAAATAACCAACGGCCACACGAGGAAAGAACCATGGCCTAGTGCCGACGCCAGAACGAACGAAAGGAAGGGGATCACCGCTGATATGCGCATAAGTACACACCGAGGAACAGCTATTGGCCTGATTAACCCACATGCATCAGGCGACGACGAATATAAGGAAGACTCCCTGGATATTCAAACCGTATGTTCATACCGAACGATACAAAGTAGAGAAAGAGAAACAGGGAATAGAGACGAACTCAAAACAAAAGGCCGGAAAGGTATGTCGAACCCACGACATGTACTGATACGTATGACGAATCTGTACAGTATGTGAACGGTGTGTGTAGGTAAAGATACCTGTCCATCAGGCAGAGAGAGGCGAAGGTTGGATATGTAATGCTAAAACGCAGCATACCAACAACTGTGGACAACGTGTGCACAGCAGTGGGACAACATGTAAACACCCGCGATAACCCCAGGGCCGGCTTGCCACCCTTTCAAAAGGCCAAAGTGGGAAATCGTCGGGACACACTTCAGATGTTACAGGTGGACACATACCCATGGTCAGTACAAAGGTTAGAACTCTACTCTTTTGCATAAAGAAAAGTGTAGTCTTGTAGCAGTTCAGTTGCTTATTGTGTGTCTTGTAACAGTTAGGAATGTACATACATAAATAAGTATGTTATGCAACTCTTACATAAGAATGGGATATAGTGATGTCCCACAATCTCAGGACATTTGCCATTTGTGATAAATTTGTCAGGACACAACTGCCCAAGGAGGGACTGTCCCTTGCAAAGTGGCACAGGTGGTAACCCTACCCCAGGTCTGCCATAGGGGTTGCAAACACAGAACAATGCCACCACCCACGCCGATGCTGGCAGTGGATATCCAACACTGAAGTGCCACAGCAGGGGATAGGACATTTATGTATAGTGTCACAGCACACATGTGCATGGGCATATACCGTCGATGTCATACGGAATGTGCGCACGACGGCACCTATCCCACGCAGTAGGGGCGACTATGTCAATTATGTGTAATGCAAAGCTGGCATGATGGATATGTTCACAAATCATAGACAGTATCACAGGCATAGCATGCATGATGGAGCGATGGCTAATGTTATATACATACACAAGATATGTATGGCCTGCACATATGGGACAATGTAGTAGCAGAATAGGTACCCGAAATGGAGGTAACAGCAAGTGACCATGTCCAAACGCTCCATAGCAGGTGCAATGTGTGCCACAATGATGTCCAGCAGGGCCGTGTAAACACATGTGCAATGTACACAGTACTGACACCCCCCCCATGGTAGTGTCCACTGAACGGCAGAACTGGATGTCAACTGTCATGTCTATACAATACGTCCGCTGTGGTGGTACCATGGGTGTGTGTCACCCACCAGCAAGGCAGCTATCACATGACTAGTGACACAGTGTGCCCCTGTGGGATGTGCACAGGACCTATGTCCCACAGCATGGTGTGTGTCCAGTCTGTGGATGTCACACAGACGCCTGGTTGAGCAATGTGGCATGTGTGCACACATGCAGGACTGCTCCTCCCCTGCCCACAGCAAACGCCATGTAGGAGTACTACATGCATCAGTACTGTGGAGAACATGGCCCATGGCAGAGTACATTACACCCCTGTGTTAGTGGCATGCAGGTGAGCACAGATGTGTTACATGACTGTCATTTGCATATGTCAACTGTCTGAGCTGGGTAGAGAGCACAGCATGACTATACTGAGACATGTAACGTTGTATCCATTGTGTAAGGTACACCACACATGTGTCATTGTAATGTGTGTATGGCACAGGTACAAGGGCACCCAAGGTATCAGCTAGACATACGGTCCAGAAATGTGTAGTCCTGCACATGTGTACCCACGCTTATGGTGTACTATGGGAACCACAGCACCATGTGGGCGATGTGTGTGTACATCAACCATGTACAACGTGATATGCCTGTATAGGGACAGTATCCATGTGATACACACCGCATGACCGTCAGTATGCAAAGGTGATGTGTATGCACTATGTGTGATGTAACTGATGCAATGATATCTACATGATATATCTGCCACACTGACACCTGTATGGGTGTCAGCAACATGAGTAGGATGAGCTAGAATGCTGCCAGGTATGTAGAAGTGGTATATGTAGGCATGTACAGTACTGTGTGACAGCAGGTAGTGTACGATGCAAATACTGAGCATGAGGGGCCACATGTCTGAGGAACGTGCAATGCCACACGCCCCTGAAATGTTGTAGTCAGCATGATATGCCTGCACCACTGTGTGAACTGTACAGAAGGCACATGGCGAACATGCCGATACATAGGGTACGATGTGATGCTGGATGTGTACACTGTCAATAGCATAAAGTGGAATGGTGCTGAAGGGCAAAGAGCGGATCATGTCTGATGTGATACCCTCTGTACCACCCCAACCACCCATGCAATAATATGACAGGTGGCCAGCATGGGATGTGGTGTGCTGTGGCGCACAGAAGCCCAACAAGGGTGCCAGGAAAGGCATGCAGGTAGTCAATGAGTGTGTGAAGCATGTATGTCAAGATGTGGCCCAGTGCCATACTGAATGGCCCAGTCATGGGTGTAGAGATGCAGCCCCATACGTGCAATGCAGTACCATCCATGTGTAGTGTGATAGATGTGGTAGTGTGGTGGTCAGGGTGCACAACGACATGAATGGGCTAGCAGTCACTGACGGTGCTGCTGCAGAGACATGTAACAGCCAGGTTGGCGGATACAACAACTACGGCGGTTGGAGGTGACATTGGGACTGTGTTCCCAGACATAACATGTGCATGCCAGTACTATGTATGTGTCCACAGGGTTAATACAATGTCCAGCCAAGGATTGGAACCCTGTAGTGAGTGAGAGTGTGTATTGTTGGTAGGTACCCCATTGGCAGGCAGGATGCCAGCAACATCTGTGTCGCCAATGCCTGCATGACCGTGGTATGCTGCATTGAATGTGGATGTAGTCAAACAGCAGAGACATACCACCACACCGCGTGAGGGCCCACACTGCAATGTCTGGCAGTCATGTGTAGGTAGCTAGCTGTGGAGTATGTCATGCACCAGCAGGACACACCATGACTGTCAAGTGACACACAACACACAGGTGAACAAAACTACCGTGCAACAGCCTGCACATGTGCCCATACAGCACGTGTGCATGGAACAGGAATACCACTGTGGCCTGTGAAAATGCCAGCACCACCATGTCTCAGTGTGGAATAGCATGGTCCCTACCAGTGTGTAAATGTAGCAGAAGTGCACTGTGATCACTGTTGGCATAGGCACATAGACTGTCCATCGGACGGGGTGCCATGCCCTCAACTACCTCTGTCAGTGGATGTCAGTAATACCGGCTGTAGTGTGTATGTACCATGCATGCTGCTATGGTTGTGTGCTTAGGGTGTGGCTAGCAGGGATGGTAAGCATGGATGTTCAGCAAACAGAGGGGGGAGGTGTGTAGGCCCAGCATACAGACACATGGAGGTTTGGTGCATGCTGAGGGTAGTGTAGGTATGGTATGTGTCGTGTAATGTGTCACCCAGCTATGCGTTTGCATGGCCAAGCATGTGTGGGTACGTGGGAGTCCATACTAGGAAGGTCGTGTTGCTGGCAATACATAGCAGTAGCAACTGTCCCAGGTGCAATGTACAGCATGCCAACCCGACTGGCATGTAACCTGTGGTGTACAGTGTCTGCACTGTCGCTGTCACAATGTGTGTAGTGGCCACAAACATGGGTATCTGAACATGGACTACCTATGATGCAATGTGTCATGGGAAAATACAGTATGTGTGTAAATCACGGTGTGGTGTGGGAACCACCCACCTGTGTGTGTTGCAGTCCAGGTATGTGACTGGGAGGTATGATCTGTGTACAATCTGGACTGGCAGGTGTGCCGTAGGGCATGGAGGCAGGTCCCAGGCACCGTAGATAAATGACATGTGTGCTGTACTGTGTGTGCAGTGCTAGTGTACAGCACAGTGGAGGGTGTAAGCATTGTTACACATCACTGCATGCTGTGCCTACCTGTGACAGCCCTGCCAGAGACAGACATGTGACACCGCTGCACAGGCAGCATAGCATGAGAAGATGTACATGTGGGCTGCACACCTTAGCCAGATGTCCACACGGCATGTGTGCCACGGTAGTGTGGTTCAACACGACTATCAGACTGGACAAACAGCACATGCCTGCATAACAACAGTATGACCATAGTCAACAGTCCCAGTGACAGAGTAGGCCAATGTAGACTATCCCTGCATGCAGACCAGTGGCTACTGGACACCTGGCTAGACACACACCTGGACGGTTAATTCACCATTGAGCCATCACATGTCCACGCCCATGTGGGCCGCATAATGTCATCACAGGGTGGTCACAATAGCAAGTGACAAGGCAGACACGGTGTACCAGGTGATGTGTCATGTGTGCATATGTTGAGTAGCACAGCCGATCACATGTCTGCAACATACTGGTGCACGATGTATACTGTTACATGATGAATGGAACTGCACTGTCACCCACTACAGGGCCAGCTGGCACAGGTGTGGTGTGACTGGTGTAACCCATGTTTGCACAGGATACACACTGCTGTTGTAGGCAGCCATGCTGGTGGCCACCAGTGATATATGCAGTGGTCATACAAACATACCGCATACAGTGTTCAGGCAGGAATGTCAATTGTCGTGGACGATGTGCTGCTATGTGAATGTGGGTGTTTGTTGTGAATGTCACACATCCAGAAGACACCATCTGGTGCAGTCATGGTTGTCAACACCGGTACACACATCCACAGCAGTCAGAACCCAGTCCCGACAATGTGTGTCAGTCACCCTTGTACCGTGTGACATATGTGCACATGGCGGAACACCTCCCACTGTCATCTAAGCTGGCTACATGATGGCTGGAATGTGCTGTAGAAATGTACAATGCTGGTAGCCCAATGAAGTACCTGGAATCAGACACAGTACACTATGTCAGCCATGTAAACCATGCACAACAATGACTGCCCAACAGACACAAACAATGCATTGACACATGGAACATGTGCTCATGACAACCCCCACTGAGGTATGTTGCACATATAGATGTACAATTGTCATCTATGGCCATAGCATGGATGCAGACACACATACTCCACAGGTAGTACCATGTGATGTAGGTAGGGGGCATTGCTTGTGTATATGTCACAGTAGATGTACACAGACATGTCCCGCATAGCCGCCATGTAGGGGTAGCTGTGGTATGTCACTACTGGACATGCCCATACAGATTACCATGTCCCGCAGGAGATGTGTTAGGTGTGTACCACATGTGACATGCTGACAACAATCTGCGATGTGTATGGCTGCCGTGTACCTGTGTGACAATGTTCGTGATGGGTGCAAAGGCACATAGTATCGTATTGTATGCACACAAGCCCCACATAGCTGCATAGCCTGAACATACAGTACAAGGAGTGTGTGGGATGATAGCAACCCACAGGTGGAGATGGGTATGGACGGCGGCCCACAACCACATGTGTGTGTACGGTGTTCACGCCCACGACACATGAGCATCTGAGAGGCTAGCGTCACAGTTGTACAGGGTCGCATGTACATATGTTCAGCAACATCCCTGTATGTCCCACCACTGGCCTGTGGACCGATGGACAACAAGCAAATGTGCAGGTATGAGATGTGCACAGCACATCACAGATGCCTACCATAGAACAGGCCTACCATGTAGACATGTGCACAGTAGGTCTGCGCCACCTGCAGTCAAACACGTTAGGTGCCAAACCACACCAATAGTCCGCCAATGACACAGATGGGCGGCATGCCTCTGTGTATGTATGTCTGTGAATGGCTCCGCATAGCAATATAGCCGTGTCACCATTGTGAACAACAATATGAATGGGTTGTATGTGTGAGGGTGCATCATATGTGTATGGTCAGATCGACGATACCATCAGTGGGCCTGCTATGTGAACATCCATGTCCCCATACATGGATACCTCTGCTGAGGCCAACACCACATTCACACAGGAGGGATGGCGGTGTGTAGTGCAGCAGCAGACATGTGGGTGGCAGCGGCAATGTATGTACACATATGTGTTACCCACATCAGTTCAGGCAGATATCCATGTGCATGGGATAGCGGTGTGTGTACACATACAGCACTGTGTCGATCAACATCCCAGCACATAGCACCTGCCAGGGCTACAGTGTATGCATGGATGTGTGATACCTGCATGCACCACACACACCCTCAACAAGCAGCGACAGCATACCTCGCTGGAGGACAGTGTCCACACCATGGTGATAAACATGTTGAATGTCCATATTCACACAGCTATGACAAAAGCAATGGACAGCCACCCTGCCAATACCGCCAGCCCCTGGGTGGGTCACACCCATTGCCATGTATGTGGCATACCCTGCCATATCATGCAGAGATGACCAGCAAGGCTGCATGAGCTATCACAGTCCCACATGGTGCAATGGACAAAAGGCACTCTCACTATCAACCATACACAGTAGTAATGTGGTGGCGATGCACCCTGTCATGTTACAGGTGCTGTGTGATGCTCTGCACAATGTGTGCGGTACATGCTATGCATGGCCTTTCCTGCTAATGTGTCATGGTTACACATTGCTCCATGTCTATCACATACGTAACACAGGTGAGCTGGGGCAAGTTGTCCAGCACGGGTACAGTGCTGTGTGGAAGTACATGGCACAACAGATGCATGTGCAGGTGTCCATGTGTATGTGTACAGTGCCGCTGCTGACGCTCACAATGGCCACAGACGTGATGTGTACGGACATATACACAGCGCACAGGTGAACAGTAGCACAGACGCCACATGGGGACATATGCCAACTGATATGGACATAGGTGCAGCCAGGTACACATGTCCATGGCAGGCTAACATCTACATGGTGCGTGCACAGTGTGATGGGGTGGCACACAGATATGATGTGACACCCAGTGCTCAATGGTGTGAAGCCACAACATCGGCTGTGTCACCGCCACGATGCCCTTCACAGATCACTGTGCAGATGTCGCATATGTCATAGCAATGTATTTCCAACAGTATGCCAGCACAGCAGTGTGAATGTGACCTGCCACCATCATTATGTCTTCCAGATAATGCCACGGTCCCGGCTTCCACCATTTAGCCGACAGGAGGAGGAGGTCATCATACCATACCTCCAGAGTAACTACAACGCCCTGTTTAGCCATGTGCCACAGCAGGCACAAGAACGGCAGGAGATGTGGGAGGAGTTGTGCAGGAGGGTGAACAGCGGGCGGAACCAACCGCAGCTACCAACAAAGCCGCAGGCACTGCACGGGCCTGATTCCGCATGCAAGACAGCGTGCCGCTGCAATCGCCAGGCAACAACGTGGGACAGGTGGTGGGCCACCAACACAGCCCCCACTCACAGCTACGGAGGAGCTCCTGGCCAGTCTGGGGACACCCACGGAACAACACGCAGAACCACTTGCGCCCATCGTGGAGGTGGGTGTCTCCCGAGCTATGAGCCTGGAGCTGCATGGTAAGTCAGTGTTGCATGTTTGTATGATAGGCGATGTGGGTGTCATAGTACAACACATGATATAGCAATACATGCCAGGTATATGGCCACACAAGATGCAAACCATTGTATGCTATGTTGTGTTAGCAGACATGTGCATAGCACATGCAACCACACACATGCATGATGTGTCATGCACAGTGCTGACCGTGGAGATAGTAATGGCTAATGTGTATACCTTTGTGTAATGCCTTTACAGGTACGCCTGGCGGTCGCAAGGACAAGGGTCTGTTGCAGGTAAGTCTGTTGCCAGTCAAACGCATGTTCTGCTGTATTGATATTCCCCATGTGTCTAGGCATGACATGCTCACCTGTGTGTGCCCCCGCCACGGTATACAGCTCGCACCACCCGACATACACACCACCCATGTACAGTAGATACACCCGCTATCAGAGTGGTATGACACCACACAACCAATTGGTGTGTTACGTGCATTCAGCTATGCATACAATGGTGTAGGTGTTACACAATGGCTGCATGTGTAGTATGCATTGGTATGCCAGTGCAGTATGGACACAGTACCACAGAGTGAGCTGTGATCTGGCCAGAGCACAGGTGTTACCAATGTGACCCATGCCCCTGCATCGGTGCACACGCCAGACATGGCGCATGCCATGTCCCATGCACGTGGATGTCTGGCTGCAGCATTGTCACACCATGATATGACCTATGCACAACATAGCAGACATACACACTGTCAGCATATCCGTAGAGAATGTGACACGCCACACTAGTATGGGTGTATGTCACATGGGCCACCACAGGGCCGTGTGCACAATGTCTACCACACACAATTGTCAATGAGTCAGACAGACAAGGCCATGGTTGATACCTACAGGCATGTTGCCACACAGCACATCCACAGTGGGTACTCACCATTGCACCCTGTACACACATAGTGGGTTCATCAATGTAGTGGACCCCTGGACATCTGATGTAGTACACCAGTGACATGAAATTCTCTCCACAGCTACTACAGGTGCCTCCAATGTCCACTATATATGTGCTGCTGAGCAGCTGAACTGGCTTACAGACATGGCAATGTAATGCGCCCAGGTCACGCATCGCACAGACACATAGCTGTGTCCTGCTACTGTGCAGTGGCACAGAGCCCGCACCACACACCGCACAGCTATGCACACAGCTCACAGCAAACGTACCTACACAGACATCACTGTTACACATACATTGTATCTGTACACTGTACACATAACACTGCACCATGACAGCCATCGTGATGTGGTGCATGCGGTGGGACACCATCTTCACACGTCCACATGATACCGCACATGTTTGCGGTGTACATTACATAGTGTTGGCAGCCATGTGTACTCCCAACTTTCCCGCGGCCACACGGTGTATCACGCTGATGCATGCAAACTACCATGAATGTGTGTACTGCATGCCTACTAAATGACACCTGCCTGTTGTACTGTCCCCACCAGGGCAGTGTACATACTGCCACTATGAATGTCTGGTCTGCATTCACTGGTCTGTGTTGTGTGAATGCTGCATGCCACCTGCATAATCACATGCATGCTGTGTGTGTGTGTGTGTGTGTGTGTGTGTGTGTGTGTGTGTGTGTGTGTGTGTGTGTGTGTGTGTGTGTGTGTGTGTCTGTGTGTGTCTGTATTGTAACCGATGGTATGTCTTTGTATTGACAGGTGCTGTAGGTGCTCCCTCCCGCGGTCAATCTGATGCTAGTGTCCCCACAGATACTAGTGGTGATGAGCATGTGCATGAGGCACAGGCAGGGTCGTCACAGGCAGAGTCTGTGCCACTGGAGAACATCACACATACGTCCCTTTCATCCCTGCACACGGTTCAGATGCCGACACATACCCCAACACCGTTGCCCATAGATGACGGTCAGTCAGCGGCTGTTGTCCCCGAGCAGGAATGTGTGGTGGCTGCAGAAGGTGTGGGTACACACGATGTTGCCAGTGTAAGGACTGGTGCAGTGCCACGCAGGCATGTGGCAGGTGCTGCCCGTAGGGGAGCACCGCTAGACATACACCTGCCGCCCAGGTGCAGCAGCTGGTATAACCAGACGCATGTTCCAGACTGTAATGGCGGCGCAGGCACGCGCCGAACGGCAGAACCAGGAGGGGCAGAGGCTGCAGAGGTCCGCAATCCGCACCTAAATGACAGCATCCAGGCATTGGCGAATGCACAACAGCATCTTGCCGATGTTCTGGATAGGAGATTGGGCGATATGGCTGGTCTCATCGACCGAGGCTTGGCCATCCTTGAGCGCGGCGCAGTCCGTGCAGGAACACCAGGTAGGGGTGAGGCATAGGGCACGTGGGCGTGTGCCAGCAACACCACCTGCTGCAGGTCAGCGGTGCGTGCCACCTCCCATGCCCACACAGACAGTGATGGTAGCAGTAGCACTGCAGCTGCTACCACACCATCCACACCAGGACAGAGCAGGCCACGTGGACGTGGCCCTGCACGGCCCCGTCGTGGGCACGTTTCCAGCGGACATGTGACATCGGAGAGTGGACAGTCTGTACCTCCACCCGGTCGTGCCCGTGCGACCCCAGGCAGGCGCTGGTCACTTCGCCGCCGGCAGACACAGTGAGCCGTAACACCTGCACTGTACAGTCAGGGGCTGCCAAGCATACCCCGTGTAGGCATCACAGATGACTGAACTGTGTACACACACACCCACACACAGCAGACACAACTGTAGGGCTCCACCACACCCACATGCAATCTACATAGTCATGCCCACTCAATGCACTGGCCCTTACACACACACATGATGTCATCCATTGGTACAGCCCATGCCTGTGGCACACATATCACCCTGTGCATATGATTAAGTCTCTGCCGCATAACTGTGAGCCACACCATCAATGCACGGTTAAGCTGACATATTATGATGCACAGGGTGGACACGATAGTGAGAGGTGTATGTGATACCTGTGTCCGCATAGTACGTGCTGTGTATGTTGTGGTGTGTGTGTATGGCTGGTGACAGGTGTGTATGTGATGTGTGTTGTGCACGGACATCATGCAGCAGACATACCATGCAGGACAGGTGCAGCATTCATTGATATGTGTACACAGTATGTGTGGTGGTTACATGTGTAGCACCATGTCGGTGCAGTTAACCCGTATGATACTGATGGTGTACTTGCACGCGCCTACTGGGAGCACTGTAATTAGTTCCCCACGTGTAGTCGTGGGGTACCCACAGGCATGTCTGGCAAAATCAGCATAGCACAGTTACCCACATCCGCCATGGACCCCTACATAGGTACATAGGCACACATGAACGTGACAGGATATGTGCCCCACGACATGTGTGGACCTAGCATGACTGTGTGTGGCATCTAACACCCCTCAGGATGGGGATGCCATATCCATCAGTCCCCAGTCCCTGGTCTAGCAGTGACACACAGAGGTTGACTGGCGATAACTATAGTCACACATCCACACGTCATTAGCAGTCCTGGACAAAGGCAGTCAGGGCCTTTCCTTCACATGGCCTGGCACACCTCCCCGTGTTGTAGTGTGTGTCTGGCCGCTACCCTGTTCCCCAGCACGCCCCACTCATCTTTGGGTTGAGGTGTCTGACAGTCGCCTGTGCCCGTGTTCGCATGGGGCCTGGAGGTGGAATGTGCCCATGTCACCCAGGTCAGACATGGCCGTGTATGTCAGGCACAGATCACCACGGAGCAGCTGTGCTGTGAAGATCCACAGCCGGTGTCCCCTTGGCCGTGCACCTTGTGACACATGTCCCAGCACCGCTATCCCCGCCTTGTGGAACGCTTGCGGTCCTTCCGAGTGCTGCAGGCGCCAGGTTAGCTACAGGCCACATGTGCCATTGTACGCAGTCATTGCACTGGTGTGTGATGTGTACAGGGGTACAATGAACACCCCTGATGTGGTTGCCATTCCATCCAGACCAGGAGGCCACAATGGAATGTCTTCACACCCACATTGCCATTGTGTGTGTTGACAGAGGTTGCCAACAGGTGTGGTAGCCATTTCCTGAACATGTCCACCATCTTTACTCGCGCACCACCCACATGTGACATTGGGACGAACATGTTCTTCACACTGGGTAGGGCTGCACCTTCTCTGGCATTTGGTAGCAGGCCATGGCTCTGGCACCAGTCATCCATGTCTATGACGCCCTAGGTGGATGTTCGTGTAACATGGGGTGCTGGGTATGTCGGCCGGTGCGTAGTCATCTGCATACCTTGTCTGCTACAATCCCCCTATGATTGCATGCACATTGGAAGGTCGGATGCCATATGGCAGGGGGCACAGGAGTGAGCCCTGTGGGCCTCCACTGGGTCCAGATATGAGTGTGACAAGGCACCTTCAGCACCAACCCTGTGTGGTGTGACCTCCAACCTGTGTGAGAAGCATCGGGTGACATATGTCCCCACATGTATGCTGGCGAGCCTTTACATGGGTCCCATGTGTAGTGTGCTCTGAACGCTCCCACCAGGTCATGGTACTGTGTGCAAACCCACATATCCCCATCAATGGCCTTGGTGAACACTCCAGACTGGACGAGCAGGTTCGGGAGGCAGGATCCGCCCTTGACTATGTAGTTGTGGGTATGTTCCGCTATTGGCTGTACACCGCTATCTGTAACCATGACCACCTGTATGGACCTCCACACAGCTTTGCAGACAACACTTGTCAAGCGTTAAGGGTGTGGCTGTTGACAGTCCATAGGAGCACTACCCTGGCATAGTGGGACCACAGATGCCATATGGCATCCATTGGGGACATAGCCCATAGTAAGGCTAACATGACACAGTGGTCGCATGTGTGGGCCGAGGGCCTCAAAGAGGATGGGTAGCACACAGCCAGGGAAACCATCGGTGCCCATTGCTGACGTGTCAAACGCCATAGAGATATGGGATCACCGCAGGCCATATGACATGTTTGGGAGGATACACTCTGGTGGGATGGATATGTTCCCTGTTGGGGATGTATGCATGGAACATGTCCTGTGGTATGCAGACAATGTCTGTGGGTGCAGTGACTGTTGTACCATTCTGGACCATTTCCAGGCAAGTCTGTGTGCCCCCAACCATGTCCTTACCACAGTTAGGGAAGGCCCTGTGGTTGTCTCATGTGCCCTCTGCAGTACCACTCCCACGAGCGGACCTGGATGTTGGTATGTGGGGCCGTATGGTGACGCCGGTATGAATGGGTGATGGTTTCCCTGCCATGTAGTAGCTCCAACTGTTGATGTACAGGTAGTCAGTGGCTGCGGTCCACCACACCATGTGCCTACCTGTGGTGGACAAGGTCCTGATGTCATCATGTTTGCCTGTTGCAGACATGCATGTGGGTGGTCGGGGAAGGCATTCGTTAGGCGTTTGCCGGTCTGGCCTCTGTTCAACATTGGCATGGAGGACATGTAGGGTACCACACCGGTCATATGATGTGTGTGGTTTTCTGTGGAGAGGTCATCACTGAGGTCCCCCATGCTGGTGTTGGTTACAGTGAGTGGATGACCAGTGGATCCACTATACGGTCTTGCATCACCATTGAGGGCTGTACATCCTGTGTGGGGCATATCCTCACCATGCGTGATGGGCAGAACTGTCAGACATCCCCCCCTGGTATGTATGGTGCATGGCTGTTTAACAGTGGCCAGGTGTGTGAACACCTGGGACTGCTGGCGCATTGTGTTGTGCCATGGGTAATGTTCCCAGGCTATGTATGGGTGGTTCATGTCACCCAAACGGTGCTGTTGTGAGAGCATGCCCACTCACCAGTGTCCTCAGGACATCTGTGAAGGTATCCTGTGTTTGGGAGGGTTGTCTGTAGCATGCAACAAACTGTAGGCCAGTCCTACACATGGTTAATTGCACCTACATATTCCCGCAGCAACAACAACGCCTGTGGCATGACCGGTTACTGTTGTGTGGCCGGACACACAGGATGGTCCGCATTCCGCCACCCATGCCGCCGCACCATGTGTATGCATGTCTGATCTGTGCCGACTCTAAGTGTCTGAGCATGCCCAGTAGGCAGCTGTGTAGATAGACACACAGCACAGTGCACACCGCGCCGCCTGCAGTAATACCCGGTGCAGGCCTCTATCCCCTACGCAACGGCCACGCCTGTGGCATGGCCAGGTTTCTGTTGTGTGGCTGGACACACACGACGGTCCACATTACGCCACCCATGCCGGCGCAACATGTGAATGCATGTCTGCCCTGTGCCGAGTCTAAGTGTCTGAGCATGCCCAGTATGCAGTGATGTACTGATCAGTAGTTACTTGTTATTCTCGACTGCAGCACTAACGTGTTAGTGTACGGCGACCTGGGATGGTAACAGACTGCGTGATCGCGCAAGACTCTGTCCGAACACCCGATCGGGCGCATTGCCTTTGCAAATGATACCACTCACGTAGGGTATGCCTCCTGACAGCGCCTGCTCAGTAAACTCGGTAGCGGCTCTGTAAATGCTTCATACTGTAGTGTGTTCATGTAGATAGGCGTAGGTTCGTCCCCCGCCCTTTCCGTGTGTGTGTGTGTGTGTGTGTGTGTGTGTGTGTGTGTGTGTGTGTGTGTGTGTGTTTCCAGCTGCCTCTGCGACTGATTATGCTTTTAGACGCCCGCAACACATGCCTTGGCTATTGCCAACTATTGTCCTGCGGGTGACGCCAGCAGCCTACAAGTATGCCTGTGACAGCGCCTGTTCAGCAAACTCGTAGCGCTCTGTAAATGCTTCATACAGTTGTGTGTTCATGTAGATAGTCGAGGTTCGCTCCCCGTCCCTTCCGTGTGTGTGTGTCTGTGTGTGTGTGTGTTTCCAGCCGCGCCTGCGACTGATTATGCTTTTAGACGCCCGCAACACATGCCTTGGCTATTGCCAACTATTGTCTTGCGGCTGACGCCAGCAGCCTACAAGTATGCCTGTGACAGCGCCTGTTTAGCAAACTCGTAGCGCTGCTCTGTAAATGCTTCATACAGTAGTGTGTTCATGTAGATAGTCGAGGTTCGCCCCCGTCCCTTCCGTGTGTGTGTGTGTGTGTGTTTCCAGCTGCCTCTGCGACTGATTATGCTTTTAGACGCCCGCAACACATGCCTTGGCTATTGCCAACTATTGTCTTGCGGGTGACGCCAGCAGCCTACAAGTATGCCTGTGACAGCGCCTGTTTAGCAAACTCGGTAGCGCTCTGTAAATGCTTCATACAGTAGTGTGTTCATGTAGATAGTCGAGGTTCGCCCCCGCCCTTCCGTGTGTGTGTGTGTGTGTGTTTCCAGCTGCCTCTGCGACTGATTATGCTTTTAGACGCCCGCAACACATGCCTTGGCTATTGCCAACTATTGTCTTGCGGGTGACGCCAGCAGCCTACAAGTATGCCTGTGACAGCGCCTGTTTAGCAAACTCGGTAGCGCTCTGTAAATGCTTCATACAGTAGTGTGTTCATGTAGATAGTCGTAGGTTCGCCCCCGCCCCTTCCGTGTGTGTGTGTGTGTGTTTCCAGCTGCCTCTGCGACTGATTATGCTTTTAGACGCCCGCAACACATGCCTTGGCTATTGCCAACTATTGTCTTGCGGGTGATGTCAGCAGCCTACAAGTATGCCTGTGACAGCGCCTGTTTAGCAAACTCGGTAGCGCTCTGTAAATGCTTCATACAGTAGTGTGTTCATGTAGATAGTCGAGGTTCGCCCCCGCCCCTTCCGTGTGTGTGTGTGTTTCCAGCTGCCTCTGCGACTGATTATGCTTTTAGACGCCCGCAACACATGCCTTGGCTATTGCCAACTATTGTCTTGCGGGTGATGTCAGCAGCCTACAAGTATGCCTGTGACAGCGCCTGTTTAGCAAACTCGGTAGCTGCTCTGTAAATGCTTCATACAGTAGTGTGTTCATGTAGATAGTCGAGGTTCGCCCCCGTCCCTTCCGTGTGTGTGTGTGTTTCCAGCTGCCTCTGCGACTGATTATGCTTTTAGACGCCCGCAACACATGCCTTGGCTATTGCCAACTATTGTCTTGCGGGTGATGTCAGCAGCCTACAAGTATGCCTGTGACAGCGCCTGTTTAGCAAACTCGTAGCGCTCTGTAAATGCTTCATACAGTAGTGTGTTCATGTAGATAGTCGTAGGTTCGCCCCCGTCCCTTCCGTGTGTGTGTGTGTGTGTTTCCAGCTGCCTCTGCGACTGATTATGCTTTTAGACGCCGCAACACATGCCTTGGCTATTTCCAAATATTGTCTTGCGGGTGACGCCAGCAGCCTACATGTATGCCTCTGACAGCGCCACGCCAGTTAACTCGGTAGCGCGTTGTGTAAATGATTCATACTGTACTGAGTTCATGTAAATAGGCGAGGTTCATCTCCCGTCCCTTCCGTGTGTGTGTGTGTTTCCGCTGCTTTCGACCATACAACTGAATAAGCAAATTGTTACAGTGTTCACAATCAACAGTGTGATATTTAAAATCATGTTAAGACTCACATTGTTGTTTGTGAACATTCTTAGACATAGCATATTTCCTGCACACGCTGTGGAAACAACGAAAACGCTGTATGTTTTAATGAACTGTTCAAATGTTACGAAGACTTGTGTTGTGTCGAACTACGGGACTATTCTTGCTGCAGGTTTCCGGTTTGTTTGTGTTGCATAGTACAATATCATGTAATACGTGTGTTCATAGTATGCTTTCTGTGATGTTGACATGTGTGTGTTTCGTTAGCAGTACGACTCTGCTTTCTATGCTGTGGCTACATCTCCATTGCTCGCATAGAAAGTGACAAATGGAAGTGTAAGGGTGGACATTTAAAGCCTGGATACTTCCATGTTATGTGTAAGTCTCACGGGGCCAACGGGTGATAGCGCATACATGTCTATGAAGTACCTTTGGATACCATATGCCACCTGTCGTGGACGAAATGTTTATGTTGACTGTTCCATCTACCTATGTGTGACATGGTTTGTGGCCATAGGGTGCCAGCAAGTCTTCCCTGTTCATTGGGTGTTTGCCATGGTGTATTGACATCAATCCTATTAATTCACCGAAGGATGTCTTTCTTTGGTGTCAACGCCATAGTTTGACCATCCTATGTCATTCCCAGCAGACGTGGAGATTGTGCCATTGGTATCTTTACACAGGTGACCCATCTGTTCCACTGTATGGAAGCGTGTGATCCCCATAGATGTGCTGGCACATGGAGTGTTGTGTACGCCGGTATCTGCCCAGCGGTCTTTCTTTGAATGGGGAGTGTGTACTGTACACCGTATCTGTATTCCCTGGGTTATGCCTTGCAACAGCTGTGGATTCCCCAGGTTTGCAGCTATGGGTGCCATCTTGGCCGTGACGCTTGTCCATCCATGGAACTGCCTACTGGACACTAGTATCGGGCTGTCAACATTTCACAGCTGCATTCTCCATTTCCGTGGATGATCGGTATTAGTATTGCGGAGTAACGATATGCCATGGCCACGCCCCGCACACGGGCGGGACGATGAATCATCTGCCAATCCACACCGACACCCATATATGCATACCCACGATCCCATGGCTGCACCCGCCGACAGTACCCCTTGCACACCCTTCATGTGTGCGGAAATGGGATGTGGAAGTACGTGTATGGATGCAGCAGCCTGGGGAGTCCTATTCATATGTCCTGCATTTCATGGACGGCTGTCATCACCCTTGAAGACACCTGTGGTGCATATATCTACCTGTGCCGTAGTCACGGCTGTCACCTCTTCCGTTCACACTATGTTGCTCACACTCACTTAAGGAGTAATATTTGGGTCCTGCAATGGACACCGATGTGCATATGTAAAGTTTAGGACATGTTGGACTGTGTCCATTCAGCCAGTGGGTTTGACTGCCGCCATATGTTCCCCATTCCCGGATGTCTGTCCGCCTACCCATATTATGTAGTGCTACGTAACCCGTGTCCTTCCACAATTTACCCATAGGGTGTTACTGTAGTCCTGCAGGTTGGCAACTGCTTTACATAATCCTCACAGGTACCATTGTGAACTATCCGCCACTGTATTGTCAGTATAACACAGCCGGTACATGTAGAACCTATGTATTCATGACAGTATGTCGGTTATGTGTGTGAACTCCATATTTTAGCGATAGTATGACCTTCCTAGTTGACGCTGTTGGTGTGCCATTAATATGTGTTCCACAGGTCGCAGGTATGTTCCGCAGAGTGGAGGCGGGTGATCCCCACATACTGGATAGCACCTTCGCTGCTGTGTACGCTGGGATTCGCATGGCAGGATGGATGTCTACGGGTGTATGTACTGCTGTTTCCATCTTTATGTCCTGTGTCATGCCCTACTACGGCTGTGTGATTCCACCAGGCTTGCTATTATGGGTGCCATCTTGTCCGCACGCTTGTCCATCCTTGGGAAATGCCTACTGGACACTGATGTAGGGCTGAACACATTTCACACATGCCTTTAGCATTACCCTATGGGTGCTTTGCATCCTTACTGGGGACTAAGGCACGCCCTGTACCCGCAGCCCTCCCACGGGCGGGACAACGGATTATCAGCCAAACAACACCGAGACCCATTTTGCATACCCAGGATACCAGGGCTGCAACCCCCACGGCACGCATGACACATCCTTCATGTGTGCGGAACTGGGATATGGACGCACATGTATGGACACGGCAGTCTGGGGACCTCTGTTCATATGTCCTGCATGTCATGGGCAGGTATCATCAACCTTAAACACGCTGGTGGTGCATATGTCTAGCTGTGCCGTAGTCACGGTTTGTACTGATTGGCTGTTCTTGGGCATACTGGCAAAACAGTCAGAATTTTGGAGTCCTACAATGGACACCGATGTGCATTTGTAAAGTGTAGAACGTGTTTGACTGTCCCCATCTGGCCAGTGGTATTGACTGCCGCTGTATGTTCCCCAGTCGTGGATGTCTGCTTGACTACCCATCGCTTGTATGACATGGCCTATCTATATCCACGTGCCAGTATGCGTAAATACAGCAAACCTTAAGGCCCTGCCCATCTTCATAAACGACATTATGGAACATATATCGGCAGAAACAGACACTGTCAAATACGATAGACTCCACAGTGAAAGGATACTGAGCTCTCTCAACTACTAACATGGGGCACCGCCGAGTACGGATGTCATGACATAGCCGTCCCTAATTCACTTCCTTCAGAGTCGGTTTAAAGCGAAATAATCAATAAACCTGCTCATAGTTAGGTGGACAGTGCTCCAAGTCTTGATTATAACGTGACATATACATATCAGTGTTGCATGCCTTACTTCATGGAAACAATAATACGGCAACAATGTGTTAATATATCTACAATATTGGTAAATACAATCAGTATCCGGACACATAGTTGATAATTGGTGAGAGTGCACCTTAGAATGTAGTGTGTTGATCAGGTTATTGTATATCGATGTGTATAATAGTAGCATTACGATAACAAAGCATGGAATCAATAGGTACTATTTAAGCATATATTTGACAATTATGAATGTAAACGGTGGAGGAGACATCCGTAACCTTCCCTGGTTCCACTGGATCACACACGCACGCATACACCGCATGTCCGGATTGTGGGTTACGCGCACGCCGCATACGCATATCCGTAGTCCGCTTATATATGTTTACAGTGTCTGTGTGGTTACGTGTTTTGCGTTACTTGTGACTATTCCGTAACATATGTCTGATCCGTTGACGGACGTGTGCAGAAAGCACTTACAGCTTTATATATGTAACAGTCTTTGCAGCATGGACGCTTTACGCACACGTGCACATCTATATGTTCTATAGTCATAATTCCAACGTGACTGCAGTCACGTTTGACTCTTACTGTGACCAGTGCACGTTAGCTGTTCGTTGTCATTAATATGCATACCCGTGGTACCTATGTACATTTACATATCACCCCCGCACACGCACGCCACAGGCATCCATTCTCCTGCTGGGAACGGTGCGCTACTGCATCTTGAACACTCCTAATTCCCCCTCGCCCATGGCCCAGGATGCATATGTCGTCACCACAGGGCTGTTCAGATGACAGCTGCTTATATCCCATATGCATACAGGCCTTCGATTGTCAGGGTGTTGCTGTGGTGCTTTGGGTTTGGTCTTGGCCGCCCACTGTACGGGACCGCCTGACCCTGTACGAATGTTAGATGAGTCACATGGGCACGTTTTGTCCGTGTCCATGGTACCATCTCACGCCCCCAATTAGTCTTAACCGTAGGCCGATTGGCGGTGTATCCGTTGTAGATCTCGTTATACTAATTGCACACGGTCTGATCGAACTAACCTACTTCCATTACTAACCCTCCGTATGTATGGCCTGTGTCGCAATATTACAAGGGTTTAACATTGCGTGACGACTTTCACTGAGCCACAGACATGTCCGTTGCTTTGTTTGGCCCGGTTCCGCTGTGCTACACACATTTAACATGGCGTAACAGGTTGAACAGCTCAGACACGAGGACATCAGGTTGTCCGTCGTTGTCTATTATTGAATGTCTCTGTGGAGTTTGTTTCACAAAGCGACACATTGTCGGCATTGTTAACGGACATCTCGCGCAGTACGTCCGCACCGACGCGGGTGACGATGTCTGCCTTTTTGGCGCGAACAGGCATTATGCTGTGCCATTATGTCTGGGGATATATGGTTTCCTTCCCTACGTAGATGATGTGCCATACTAGCAATGACCCTAGCGATGACCCGCGTCTGGGTGTGGGTACTGCTGTATTACCCACGGGAAGAGTGGCCTTAGGGTAAGTGGTGACCTAGGCAGAGGTTGCCACCGATACGCCACCCGCTGCCCCCCTCCTGATCTACCTACACCAAATAGAGTCTGGTAAGGTGACCCGAGTAGAGCAACATCCTAGACGGCTACCTACTTGGCCTATGCCTAAGGCCGGCTATGTGTGTGGTCCCTTGGGCATCGGACTCGAACGTGGCACGCCTGCCGCTGGTATGTCCAGCATTACCCACATCCCCTCCCACGGCAGTCAACACCACATCCATGGGTCCACATGGTGTTACAGCTGTGCACCTCAGGTACTCTATGGGGAATTTAACCCACACTTGGACAGCTGTGTAATCCTAGCCTCACCTCAGGATACGCCTGAGTAGTAGCACAGGCGACTGTAGTCACACTCCACATAGATGGTGCCTCCACTGACCCTGGGTATTACCATACCATTAGTTTGACAAGCCTTATCTGCAAAGCCATGGAGATGGATCATAATGGGACACATAGATAAGGACATAGGGGACCCGCATACTTTGGATACAACCCAGTTTAGCTTGGTCATAGTCAGATCATGCCCTTTACACGTGTTTCACTTTGTAGAATCAGTCACCAAGGCCATTGCTGAGGGTAAAGCAGTCCATACAGCCTACCTCAACCCGGCAGAGGCCGTCGACACAATACCCCCCTCGGGTATACTTGATAAACCCGTCATCTTGAATGTAAATCCATACATCACCATATGGGTTGCAAACGGGCTAGGTCACAGAACACACATGGCCATAGTTGCTGGCGCCATGTCATACTCACAGCCAGTCACAGGTGGTGTCCCATGGGGCTCAGTCCTGGGTCCACTATTTCCAGCATCTACGTTTCCAATGTACACGCACACACAGGGGGGTTATGGGTGACAATGTTTGCATACGACTGCAAACCGGATGCCAAAGTCAGACACACATCTGACACAGATATCCTTCAGGAGTGCCTCACAGATGTGGATAAGTGGTACCAGAGACATGTCCTACAGCTAAATGCCAGGAAATGCATAGGCATACCCTTCGGGATGAACAAGGTTACCCGAGCTACCATATAGGTGGCAGTCCACTGAACACGGAGGGGTTACCAGTGATCTGGGGACACGTGTTGTTGTTAACCGCGTTAGACACACATGTTGCTAACATAGTTGGGTAGACCTTCCACATTGCCCACATCATCATGAAGGGATTCACATCTAGATCAGGGAGGTCATTGTCCCCTTGTACTCATCACTCAATAGACCTATGATTGGGTACAATGCCCGTTCAGAATGTATCTGACCCAACACCTGCAGCAGCTGGAAAGGCACCAACAGTTCTTCGACAAACGGATGCAGGGTCTCAGGTATATGTGTTATACTGACCGACTGAAAGGATTCCAGCTGTATACAGTTGCATACCACTTGCCCAGAGGTGACCCGTGCCTGGCATGCACGGCTAGATCGAACCCAGATCTGATGACTATGCTTCACGTAAATAAGGTAGATCCTCAGAACCACAAGGGCAGCTGACGTACACCTTGACACTGTCATTAATCGAACGTGTTGTTGGGACGGATTCATCACCCAGACACTCACTATGCTGTGGAACGACATCCCAGTACATGTGAGGGCGAGCACCTCGCTGGCCTTCTGTTAGTATTTACACATGGATGTCTGGATTGATTTATTTAAGTAACCTTCTAAATGAATGTTACATTAGCACATTGTGAATCTTTACATTTCGTTGGTCTATTTTACAGTAGTCATATTCATACGGTTTATGTGTATATATTATGGTTCATTCATATTACTAGGTGTCTGCAGTTCTGTTAATATATTGGCACAATCCGTAGGACATATATATGTAGCTTACACAGTCAGACATTTGGAAAACATTTTATGTTGGTTCATGTTTCATATATGTACATATATTTCCATTTTCCGATGAAGACTGTACCTTTCGGAGCAATGTCTGATGTCCTCACTGTGTGGGATGTGTAACCCAAGTAAGGTTTGTTCGCTTGTCTGCCTTTAAGGCATGTAATTAGTACCTAGCACATCTAATGTACCAACCAATTAATGCTTGTAAATGTAGTAGGTTGGACTGCATTGTATGTAGTCTGAATAAGTCTGCTTATGAAGCAGACGGCGGGCTCCAATAGACTATGGTGACTGCCTTTAATTCTTGGTGTGCTCTGGTTGGTCACTGACGGTCCCTACAGTACCTCGTCTTTGCTTTGGACTTCATCGGCTGGTTGTCTGTGTTTCTTGTATGGGGAATGTCAACTGTAGTCCCTATGTGTATGACTTGTGTAATGCCTTACTACGGCAGTGTAATTCCACCGGTTTGCATTTATGTGTGCCATCTTAGTCATACGCTTGTCCATCCATGTGAATTGCCTACTATACACTGGTATAGGGCTGTACACATTTCACACCTGCATTTTGCATTCCCCGGAGTATGGTGTGCATTATTAGCGGAGAGTGACGATGTGTTACGCACGCCCTCCCACGGGGTGGGACAAAGGATTGCCTGCGAAACAACACCGAGGCCAGATTCTACATACCCAGACTCCCTTGACTGCAACAGTGGACAGTACCCATTACACATCCTTCATGTGTGCTGCAGTGTGATGTGGACGCAGCTGAATGGACCCGATACCCTGGGTATTTCTGTGCATGTGTGCTGCAGTTCATGGACAGCTATCATCAACATTGAACACGCTTGCGTGCCTATGTGTACCTGTGACGTGGTGACGACAATTAGATCACATGAGTAATGCAGGAAGCTAGCAGGCATTCTCTGAACAGAATTTTTGGGTCCTACAATGGACACCGATGTGCATATGTCAAGTTAGATGTTGCTGGACTGTGTCCACCTGCCCAGTGCTTTTCACTGCTGGTGTATGTTCCCAATCGCGGATGTCTGTTTGACTACCCATTCCACATGGTGCTACATAACCAGCTGAGTTAGTACTGTGAACAAATGACATACATCCAAAGATGCTGGTTACCAACTGCTTCATATAAACCTCAGACATCCCAATGGGACATATCCGTCACTATATATCCAATATAACACCACCGGAACATGTTGCTTACCTATGCATTCATTTAACCATGTTGTCTTCGTAGGTGGGAATGCCATAGTTTACACATCCTACGTGACGTTGTGTGTGTGCCATTAGTATGTGTTCCACAGGTCGCACATCTGTTCCGCTGTACGGTAGCGGGTGCTCCTCAGTCTGTTGCTGGCAGACTGAGTGCTGTGCACGCCGGTGTTGGCACGACAGTCCGGCTTTGTATGTGGAATGTCAACTGTGGTCCCTATGTGTATTTCCTGTGTCATGCCTTACCGCGGCTATGTCATTTACCCGGGTTTGCAGTTGTGGGTGCTATCCTGGCCATACGGGTGTCCATCCATGACAATTGCCTACTGGACACTAGTATAGGGCTGTACACATTCCACACCTACATTTAGCATTCTCCGGAGTATGGTTTGCATTATTAGCGGAGAGTAAGGCAGGTGCTACGCACACATCCCTCCCACAGGGCGGGAAGAAGGATTGCCTGCGAAACAACACCGAGCACAGAGTATACATACCCAGAATCCCTTGACCGCAACAATTGACAGTACCCATTACACATCCGTCATGTGTGCGGAAGTGTGATGTGGATGCAGTTCTATGGACCCGGTACCCTGGGTATTTCTGTGCATCTGTGCTGCATTACATGGACAGCTATCAGCAACATTAAACACGCTTGCGGTGCATATGTGTACCTGTGACTACAATGAGTTCCATTAGGTGATTAAATAAGGCGGAAGAGCTGTCTTTAGACAAATTTTTGGGTCCTACAATGGACACCACTGTGCATATGTAAAGTGTAGAGCTTGTCGGACTGTGTCCTTGTGAGCATTGGATTTCACTGATACTGTGTGTTCAGGAATCGCGGATGTCTGTTTGACTACCCATTCCACATGGTGCTACATAACCAGCTGATTTAGTACTGTGAACAATTGACATACATCCAAAGATGCTGGTTACCAACTGCTTCATATAAACCGCAGACATCCCAATGGGACATATCCGTCACTGTATTTCCAATATAACACCACCGGAACATGTTGCTTACCTATGCATTCATTTAACCATGTTGTCTTCATAGGTGGGAATGCCATAGCTTACATATCCTACTTGACGTTGTGTGTGTGCCATTAGTATGTGTTCCACAGGTCGTACATCTGTTCCGCTGTACGGTAGCGGGTGCTCCTCAGTCTGTTGCTGGCAGACTGAGTGCTGTACGCCGGTGTTGGCACGAGAGTCCGCTCTGTATGTGGAATGTCAACTGTGGTCCCTTTGTCTATTTCCTGTGTCATGCCTTACCGCTGCTATGTCATTTACCGGGTTTGCAGTTGTGGGTGCCATCCTGGCCATACGGGTGTCCATCCATGACAATTGCCTACTGGACACTAGTATAGGGCTGTACACATTCCACACCTACATTTAGCATTCTCCGGAGTATGGTTTGCATTATTAGCGGAGAGTAAGGCAGGTGCTACGCACACATCCCTCCCACAGGGCGGGAGGAAGGATTGCCTGCGAAACAACACCGAGCACAGAGTCTACATACCCAGAATCCCTTGACCGCAACAATTGACAGTACCCATTACACATCCGTCATGTGTGCGGACGTGTGATGTGGATGCAGTGCTATGGACCCGGTACCCTGGGTATTTCTGTGCATCTGTGCTGCATTACATGGACAGCTATCAGCAACATTAAACACGCTTGCGGTGCATATGTGTACCTGTGACGACAATGAGTTCACTTAAGTGTTGAAAGAAGGCGGCATTCCTGTCTTTAGACAAATTTTTGGGTCCTACATTGGACACCACTGTGCATATGTAAAGTGTAGAGCTTGTCGGACTGTGTCCTTGTGAGCAGTGGGTTTCACTGATACTGTGTGTTCAGAAATCGCGGATGTCTGTTGGACTACCCATTCCACATGGTGCTACATAACCAGGTGATTTACTACTGTGGACAAATTACATACATCCAAAGATGCTGGTTAGCAAATGCTCAATTTAAACCGCAGACGTCCCAATGGGACATATCCGTCACTGTATTTCCACTATAACACCACCAGAACATGTTGCTTACCTATGCATTCATTTAACCATGTTGTCTTCATAGGTGGGAAAGCCATAGTTTACATATCCTACTTGACGTTGTGTGTGCCATTAGTATGTGTTCCACAGGTCGCACATCTGTTACGCTGTACGGTAGCGGGTGCTCCTCAGTCTGTTGCTGGCAGATTGAGTGCTGTGTACGCCGGTGTTGGCACGACGGTCCTGCTTTGTATGTGGAATGTCAACTGTAGTCCCTATGTGTATTTCCTGTGTTATGCCTTCCCGCGGCTATGTCATTTACCGGGTTTGCAGTTGTGGGTGCCATTCTGGCCATACGGGTGTCCATCCATGACAATTGCCTACTGGACAGTAGTATGGGGCTGTACACATTACACACCTACATTTAGCATTCTCCGGAGTATGGTTTGCATTATTAGCGGAGACTGAGGCAGGTGATACGCACATCCCTCCCACGGGGGAGAAAGGATTGCCAGCAAAACAACACCGAGCACAGAGTCTACATACCCAGAATCTCTTGACTGCAACAATTTAAAGTACCCATTAAACATCCGTCATGTGCGGAGGTGTGATGTGGATGCAGTTCTATGGACCCGGTACCCTGGGTATTTCTGTGCATCTGTGCTGCATTACATGGACAGCTATCAGCAACATTAAACACGCTTGCGGTGCATATGTGTACCTGTGGCGACAATGAGTTCAGGTACGCGTTGAAATAACACATTATTCGATTCTTTCCACAATTTTGGGTCCTACAATGGACACCACTGTGCATATGTAAAGTGTAGAGCTTGTCGGACTGTGTCCTTGTGGGCAGTGGGTACTCTTTTATGCTACCATTTTGATATATATCTGGGAAATGTTTGTCCTGAGATATCAGGACATTTGACATGTGTTCGGTTTATTTACAGGACACGGCTGGCCAGAGAGGGCATATCCCTCTCAGGGTGGAACAGGTGTTTACCTTGGAACATATGCATCGGATTTTCAGCGATTACAATGTTTCAGTAACGGTATGTTGCCTAATATACCATCAATGTCATATTTATTACCCCATTTTGCTGCGTAACTCACATTATGTGCTCTCTGCGATTGCATATTCTTCACGTCACCCGTCAAATGCGGATCACATGATCTGTTGCTTCAATAATCTCCCATATCCTCTACACGACTGCTACGCACCTTCTGTCATAACACGTGTGTCTCCTTCCCTGTATCCACTGTAGTGTCTACAGTCACTATTTACTCTGCTGTGTGTTCCCCTGACCTATGTTCAGATTTAACAGTATGTGGGTAGGTCTTCGACCCGATATCACTACTGTTAACAGAAACACAATGTAGTCTGGTCCCTGATCTACAATAGACACAAAAGGCAGACACTCCTTACCTGGGCCTCCTGTTTAAGGCTGCACGTTTTCTTCTTGGGATCCAGTTTTCCGCTTTTCAGCCACAGATCAGACAGTAAACAGCCTCTTTACACACAACAATTCAGTCGGAGGTCTTTTCATTCAAGAAGAACCATTTATGCATATTCTCCGCGTACATGTCTAACCAGCCATGCACTCTGACCTGTAGCTTACCAAGGAATTCGGATTACAAGGATCACAATGTGAAATAAGTTGTTACAACCAGACTTTAGTTATCAGTAGACTTTTCTAAGTGACAGCCGATAACACAGGAGGCTCGCGTTCGGACAGTTTTAGTAGTGTACACAGGCAGGCTAAATAATGTACAGTCCAAGTATGGGAGTTTTGTCTGACTCTATACAGTAAGCAGTTTCTTTATATAGTGTTTACAATCAGCATTTGCCCAACTTACTGGCGTGGTCGGTCACAGGGCATTTCCATCACTATGGTCCGCAATAGTCTATACATACGTGGGTGCTGGGCTCGTGCTTTTAAATTGTTTTCTCATGGAAATAACACAGGCTTGCAAGGCACCTTGTACATTACAGTATCCTTTTGTGATTGTAGCTGTTTCAAGGACCCTAGACTGTTACGATACAGTGGACAGTTAATTTCTTGATACGTTGCTTTGTCTGTCTGGTAGGGAGTTGTACTGCTATCTTCCATTGAGCTCACAAGGCCATCCTCCTCTGGGGAAGGAGTGCTGTTATGCATGTACATACATTTATTGTTCTGTAACCCAGCAAATAATTAATGATGACAGACATGAGCCTGCTGTCCTGCTTACTGCCAGGTTCAGAATTCCATCGCAGTACAGCTTAGCTTCACCAATTACATGCAGGCTTAGTTCTGCTGCCATATTGTACGGTACAATTCAATACATTATATAGTATTTCGAGTGTAAACTGGAACTTCATATGTGTTTCTATATATTTTACGAACAACATCCATCCAGCCATATGCATGTTGTTCCATCCTTTACCTTGACCGTGTGTATTTGTCCGTCCAGCCACGCTCATCTCCACATGTGATGTCCCAGTTTCCCCTTCTTTGCCTGTAGCACCCTGTTAGGATGTCCTGTGTGTTAGGCACCTGTTCCGCTATATGTGATCGACTTCACTGCAGAGATGATCGTCGATGCGGTGGTCCACCGACCTGACTTGTCCACATGTGTACACTTATGTGCACCGTGTCGTATGCAAACCTAGATGGTTTGGACGGGTACATACTACATGCCGGATGTACACATTCTGCTGACACATTCACATGCAGCCATTTACATATCTGTACCTGCGGTGGGTTGCTGACATGTGGGGTACGTATTTGCCCGCGTGGCATTGCCTAACACAAACATCTTACCACAGTTCAGGTATGCACATTGTGTGTGGTTGTATAGCTGCACACGGATGCTAGCAGGTTTGGGTGCAGGGGTATACATGGGTGTGACTGACATGTACAATGAGGCTATTGTGTAGTACATCCGAATGCATGTGTTCTGCTTCTGGATATTACACTTCATCATACACCATCCGGTGTATGCAACAAAGATGTTGCTGGGTCTGGGATATGTTGCTATGCACATGTTTGCCTGTGTTTGGGGTATCTTGCTTCCTTACTGTTGTTATGTCGGCACAGCTACCCGGCTATGTACTGTCACTACTGCTTGTGACCATTATGGTTGGCACCTTTTCCAATGCCCATGGTGGGGCATGTTATGTGGACACTTCGATATTTGCAGGACTACACATACCCAGGGCTAGTGCAGTAGACAGAACTTCACTTGTTTGCCATACTATGAGCCTATTCTGTTAGCGTTTGGGTTCCTTATTTATTTTCTTATGCCATGTCTGTGTTCCATACCGTAATGTATATGTTTTATGCTACTATTTACATGTATATTGCGGAATTTGCGTGGCAGGGGATCGCAGGTCATTTTCCATTTTACGATTGCTGCAGGGACACGATTGTCCAATCAGGGACTGTCCATGGCACTTTGGGACAGCAGGTAACCCTGGTGACCATGCCCATGTCGCTGCTGGGGTTTCCACCTTTTCCATTTTCCGATCTGGGATATTTCCGACTCACATCTGCCTTTACAGGCCGACACATACAACGGTCACTATATAGCATAGAAATTCACTTGTTTGCCTAAATAATTTGCTTATTATTGTGGCAATTTCCTTGCTTATTCTGTTTATTGTGTCATTTCGGTATTTCTGTTACAGAAATAACCAATTCATGCTACCATTACATTACATACGGGATATCATTGTGTCCTACATTCGTAGCACATCAGCCATTTCTAATACGTTTTTTCGGGACACAACTGTCCATGGAGAGACTGCCCCAAACACAGTGGGACAGGTGGTGACCTTAGTCGCTGCTCCTATGTCGGTGCGGCGCGCTGACATGCGGCTGTACACCTTCTCTGAGTGTAAACACTGACAGTACATTGCGGGACGGCGGCGGTCTTATGCGTATCCTTTGCTCCTTGAACGGGTACACTTATGCCTTGGTGGCTTCTATTTGCTTCTCCGTTGATTTGGAACGGGGACTATGTTGCGTACTGTACGTGCGTTTCATTCTGCACGGGACCTGGCTGCTGCCATTACTATTGTGGGCAGACCGTGGCTGTCAGCACATTAGGTTGCTCACCTCCTGCCGGCTTAGACACGCCTCCAGACGCATCCTACCTGGGCTCGCTCACGTACACTACGCACGTGTCTGTGATTCCGGTGCACTCTCATTAATATGTATATGGCGCTACTGCGCCGGATATTCCATGCACCGCTGGCGCAGGCCTTACGCCGGCCTTGCGCCGAGCTTCATGAATCCCGGGGAGTATGTTCCATAATATTAATATTCTTTGTGTGACAAATATTCCTCTTATTCTTGATTTACATCTTTCATTGAAGCCAAAACATATCATTTTGTACTACATTATAATCCAGCATCAAATTACCTCTAATATAATGATAAGGTATAGTAAACAAACTCGATAATTTACATCTTTTTGTAAACATCCTCTGTACTGATTCCAAACTATTCAGTTGTTCTATATTATAAGTAATAAAAAATACTGTTATACTCCATTATTGGCCTAATAAAACCTTTGTATAAATGAGTCAAACACTGGCCTTCTCTTAGTATAATATTGTAATAGTAATGTCTCTCCTGGTGTTTTCCAAAATACACAACATTACTCTTGTTCATAGTAAAATTTATAACAAAAAACAATGCCAATCATTTATATATTCTTAGTCCTTACTATCATTTAGTGCCAAGCCCAACATACACTCTTCTATGCATTTATTATAACATTTTATTATATTATTTGGAAATGTAGATGGTAAACAGCAGTGGTCCCAGCACAGAACCTTGAGGGGCACCTTCTTGCACTGGAAGTGAATTAGAACAACATTGATTAATAACTGCTAAATGTGATCTTCCTGTTTGTTATGTAAGGGTTCTGATTATCCTTAAATAAAATGTCATATATTTTGGAATGAGGTGATGTATCAAAAGCCTTAGTTAAATCTAAGAATATGTTTAAGACACCTAACCCACATCTGTTGCATGAGTCACTAAGTCATAGAATTCAGGAAGATTAGTCTGAATCAAATTTTTCTTGGTATATCCATGCTGATAGCTGCCAGCCAATTTTATTTTTCTATCAAGTTCTGTAAGTTCTAATAAATATCTCTCATAGCACTTACCAGTAATTGATGTTAGACTAACTGGTATATAATTATTTGCAGCCTTATGAGTACCTTTGTTGTATATGGGGTAGTATTAGACATCTACCATGAATGGAACAGTACTCTTATCTAAAAAAGAATTGGACATGTGATATAACACAAGAAATTAATGTTATCTCTAAATTTAGAATCATAATGGGTGAAATATTATCTGGCCTTTTTGGCATACTTTTTAAATTTTCTTACAAGACTTAATTACATATTCCTTCAAAATGATGGGACATTCAGGATCAAATGTATGTAATAATTCAACCTTATTCATGATACCATTGTCTTCAATTGCAAAATGCTTGTTAAATTCATTTGCAGTATCCCATGAATCTGTTATACTGTTCACATTCATTTCTAAACACCAAATTGTACTTTTTACATTCCTAAATAAATTCATATACTTATGATATGTATTTTTATTATCAGTATCCTCTGTCAATCTTTTCTCATATTTTATTCTTTTTCTTCGCTTATTTTAAATTTTAGTATCCTACCTATATTGTACAGTTTTCTTTATTCAGCCTCGATGCGTATATCTTGTAAAGTGCAAACACTCTCTTTTTCTTCTTCTTACATAGCTTTAACAATGACGTATTTCACCAAAATGGAAACCTTCCTCCTTTCTGGACCCTGTCCATGAATGTGAATTCTACCACTTTGCCTAAAATCTCTTCCAAAAATAAACACCAGACTCAAGTTTTTCCTTAATCTTTACATCTCCCAATATAACATCAGGAGCTCTTCCCGGATTGCATTATAGTTATTTTTTTCTAAAAGTATAACATTTTTTTGTATAGATAACTGTAGTCTGCTTCCCAAAATAAAACTAATAGAGTTATGGACAGACCTTCTCAATGGTGGACCAATATTTACATCAGAGATCAATCTTGTTTGATTAGTAAAAAATAAGATAAAGGCTGCTACTATCTGTATTAGCTGCTACCATGTGTTTTAAGTTATGAAAGCACTGAATGTCCAAAAAAGTTTGATAAAAATAGCCATGATAGATACGATTACTCAATTCAATATCACGATAGTTAAAATCAACTAATAAAATGATATCACTTAAATCCATGCAAGTATATAATGTGATAAGCATTCTTTGTGACTTAAGCAATCCATATCAGTGTACAGTAACATGTCAGTAACCTTACCTTTTCCATTTTTATACAGAGCTATACCTAAGGTTTCCAACTTACTGTTTTATGTAATGATACCATCTTTGAATTAATTGAATCATGAATCAAAACAAGTACACCACCCCATCTTAAATTCTCTCTTAAACATTCATATTTTTAATATTCCTGAAATCTCAATACTTTTGACTTCCATGACTCCACAATTACTCTCACCATATAATCCTCCTGGTCAATTAGCATCCCTAATTTGTTATGCTTGTTGTAATATTTTGTGTAATACAAAAGTATTCAGTATAGGGAAATAAGATCTGCTAAATATATTACAGGTTCTCTTCTTAAATCCAAAAAAGATTTAACAATGTTGTTAGATAGACCACTACTGTGGGAAAACAAAAAAGAGCTATGTACCCTTTCTATGTCTGAAAAGCCTAAGATAGGGAGCTAGTGTCTTACATTTTAAAAGCATGCTGTAGTCTGGGACAATGTGAGTAGAGGTTTCTGAGCCAATGCTTTGGCTTTACTCAGAATCTCATCACTGTCTATACAACTCAGACACTTGACTATTAGTTCACATGGGTATGTGATTTTGCTGATCCGTGGTAAACTTCCTGGGATCATCGCCTTCTATATTCCAAGGCAGTCCAAGAATATGGATGTTATTCCTGCAATCCCTGTTTCTGAGATCATCTATTTTGAAGTCCAATAAAGCACAGGTAGAGATAAATGGACAATTACTTACCTCCAGTTGTTGAATACAATCTTTGTTTTCGACCATTTCTTCTTGATGAGACGTCAGCAGAGATTGTATATGGTTTAGCTGGGCATTATAGTTAAGCAGTTGTATGTGCAGTGTCCACCTTTATAAGTATATTGAAACATTTTTGTCAAAGTCTCTAGTGTGCCTTTTATAGATTTGGTGTCAACCACTAGATTGTCCTTATTGTCTGACTCCTTGTAGGACCTTTGAGCTGAGTGGTTAATGGAAGTGGCATCAGAGAAATCTAAAGATTGAGATAAGCCATTGTCCAGCTATTAATGTAAACTCCCTTGTTTAGGGCCCGATAAGGTGTTTTCCAATATATTTGAACTTTGAATTGAGATGAGGCTATCTAGAGCTAAGTATTTTGAGTCCACCATTGGTGCATGCCTGTGCGCATCCTTTCTGGGGCATAGTTTTATTCTATATGCATATTATTCAGAAATATAAAACTTTTCCTCCTGATGTGATTGAATTAGTGTTTAAAAAGATGATGATCCACACTATGTAGTGACCATGTTTCTTGGGTTTTATTTTGAGCAGTTTGATCCTTCATTATCTGTTCATTTAATATTCATTAATCTCTTTCACTAATACAAGGCATATTCTGAAGGATTGATAGCATTTGCATGTATATTTTCAGTCTAAAATGATTTGGCTGTCTACAAAACAAATAAAAAAAGCATTAACAGGAGTATACAACATGAATATAAAAAGTATATGACATTTCTTAAAATTAGAGTTATTTATGTTAGTTAAGTCTCCAAGCAGTTATGTGTTTAATGTAATTATGTTAAGCATAAGTGCGGAGCCACATTAGAACTTCCAGAGCGACAAAAAGCATGAATCATACAATATTTCTCTGTATAAAAAGCAAAAACTAGGTATTTATAACTTAGACCTTTTGTTACAGGGCTCCAGTCAGGCTCATATCACAGAGAAGATAAAGAAGCTGAAGGGGGAAAGAGCTTGCAATAACTGTGGCATTTCAAGATGACAATCATCAGTCCTTCAGCTTCAAACTTCAGCCAGCATAGCAAGGCATACAAAATCGTGATGCATCAATATCTATCTATTGCCATGACAATATTAAAACTCAAGGAATGGTAAAAACTGCCTCCTTAACAGAAGATATCTAACGTGTGTAATATCCTATGAATTTTACAAGTTACTGTTCTTCTTTGCTTCTACCTATGAATGAAAAAAGTTGTGCTATAATGCTACTCTGTCCAGACTAAATGTTATTCTCTTGCTCTGTTATAGTAGTATTGACAACACCATTTAAAACAGTATTTTTAAAGCAGATGTTATTTGCTCCAATGTCCATGGTATATGTTATGTGGCTACAAAAAGACATTAAGTATAGACTCCTAATCCCTCCTCTTTGCTCTTTTCCCTTCTTCTCCTTCACTTTATTGACTCTTGTCACCTAATAGCAAAAAATGAGCAATATGCAAAAACCTGTCAGTATTACACACAGGCTGCACGGCCTATTCTAAGAGAGTAGAAAAGCTCAGGAAACTGTACATGCACATAAAGGCTTTAAAGACAAGCTAACGGAGTGACTACTCAGTGTTTTCAACTTTGCAAGCTGATTTAATTTATGTTTGATATCACTTCCTTAAGGTGAACACGGGTACTATTTCTTGGTGATAGAAGTTATCTCCAGGATGAAAAATGGTGGGATTCCTGCTGCTGTTGTAGTATATATCCAGTTTAGACAGTCTGGAATTTTTTAAACATTGCTGCAAAAGATCTGACTGAAGGCTGACTTTGTCTACAACAAATTATTCAGGAAATTCCATCCATTTATTTGGGGTGGTATACGATGCAGTGAAAGCCTGAAAAACAGACATCTATTTGTTATTGTTCAATCCAGTATGGCACTTTAAAAGATGATATAACATTAATCTCTGGTAGTGGATTCTGCTGAGAGTGCTATTCTGTTATGGTTTCTGCTGAAGCTACTAAAGAAAGTTGTGTGATAATTAAGCTTAATATTTCTTTGTTTTGCTGTCAGTCACTTCTTGTCGTTAGTGTTAAACATATGAGTCAGGTTGGAGTGTCTACAGTCACACTCCCTTACCATTTATGACCCTTATACTGAATGCTTTGTATCAAAATGTTAAAAATGCTCCTGGGTGTTGATTGAATTGAGTGCATGTGCAAATCATAGCCTTTGATTTTTCTCTTGGATCTTTAAACCATATATTACTAATTAATTAATTACATGCATACTTCACATTGATAAGTCTCACTAGGGCATGGCTGCTTTTTATATGAAAACTCTGAAGTATGTCATACCAAGAGTGATGAAAAGAGTAACATGAGGACTGAGAAAAGGAATACATAATACTGAAAATAAATTAAGCTGATCAAGATCAGATGGCTGCAGAATGTTTATTCAGAAAGCCAACTCCTATTGGATCAAATGTCAAAAGTTTGAATGCAGATTTCTTCAAAGTAATTAGAAGTTCAGTGAGCTGTTTTATTATACTCTGAGATGAGACAATATTTGATTTTGTTATAAGTAATAAGCAACATTTTATTCAGCCTACACATACTGAGCATGTGGTTCTTTATCTCCAATGAGAACATTAGGAAATAATTCTTCTCATTTTATTAAAAGCTGCTGGGGATCTTTAGAAGTTTTGGCCACAATGAAAAATGACAACCATAATGCTTATAATGCTGTTTTCCATTCAGTGAGTTCAAATATTATATGGTTAAACAGTCATGCAGCAACTGAATGACAGAAATCTAAAATATGCTTTGTATGAGGTGCAAGAACATTTTGCTTCTCACTTGTAGTTATTTAAGCACTTAGATATGCAACAACACAATGACACCCATGCATACAATAAATTAGTAGTACTCGACAAAATTATACTTTAGGAGAAAAATAAGTGAAAGTAAAGTTAATAGGTTGGGATAAAGGCTATGATCACTGACTTGCAATCCAGTTAGGTGGGTGGTGTGGGGATTGGCATGTCTAGGTTATGTAAGCAATAATGCCCAACAGGGTGTGTGTTAATGTATAATTAATGCCCATCCAAGGGTGTTTTGAGTCCAAACACCATAGGCGGAGGGCCTCTATGCCCCTTTAAAGGTATTCATTTCACATTAAATAAGACCTGGAGGGCATTATTGTGCTTAAATAATGATCTCTCTGTAAAGTTGTTGTGTTTTACTTATTTTTTAAGAACTATGTTATTTTTAAATATATTTTTGATGTAAAATAGTTCCTCTGCCTAATGTTTCAGACTTTCTGTAGTATATGTTAATGGTGTTGGAGGAAGCATTTTACATCAAACATATATAAAAAAATAATATAGTGCTTAAAAAATTTAAGTAAGTAAATCACAACAATTTTACAGAGACTCCATTCTCTCGCTCTCTTTCTCTCTCGCATACACAATCTCCTGCTTCAACACACACATGCATACACACACACACCATCTCCTTTGGTTTCATACATGCATTCCCTCACACAAGCATAACTCTCAACCTCTTAGCCCAAAAAATCTGGACAAAGACAAAAATAGTGGTGGGTACAAAGCCCCAAAATAGGGACAAACCTGAAATATTGCTCTTATAACCTTAGAAAGTTGCTAGAATAAAAGTTCTTCTATTACAATGCATTTTATGAATAAAACCTAAAACTCAAATGTCTGTCATTATTTAGTGGTTTCATTCCTCACTGATTTGCCACAAAACTTCAGAAAAACACAAATTTTATGGGGAACAGACACAAAATATATTGTAATAACCTGAACAGTCTGTGAAAATATGGACAGTTGAGAGCTATGTACACATGACTACTCTCTCTCTCTCTCTCCCCAGATCTCTCACTCAGTCTCTTCTGCTTTCATACATGCAATCACTCACACACAGACAGAAATATAAAAGCACTTAAATGCATACATGCACTTTTTTCTGTTTATTTTTTTTTACACTCGCTAATCAGCAAAATAGCTATTTAGTGAGTGTAATGTAATGGTGGCCATTAGTTTTTTCAGTCTGAGCTCCATTGCAGCTTGATTTTCTGCCATAAAGCAGCAGACTGTTTTTTCAGTGGGCGTTATTTGTACATTAATACCCTGCTGCAGAATGTTTGTTTTCCAATAAGGGTGCTGATGTTCAGTTTGCCCATTCTCCAAACTAGAATAGATGCACCATCTTATACCAGGCATTTGTTCTACTCTCAATGTTCAGAATTTATTACTATTGTTATCATTTCATTGCTGACTTTGCTCAAAACTGAAATGTACAGGCATCACATGCCTTTTTCTTTTTTATTCTTTAGTTAGGTTTTGTATACCATGTGCAATCCAATGACTTCAGGCCCCTTAGCACATCATCCCTTGGGGGGTTAGTTACAATATTTTTGCAGGAAATGTTAATATGCAGCTGAATGCACTGCAGATGTGACACTAGGCTAATTCCTGGCTGAGTTAGGGAGAGCAACAGGAAGTGTTTCTATTTTGAGGTAAGGGAGTTGTGCTTTCATAATACTACACTGTACCTAGGTAGATAACATTATGCTTCTTTAAGGTTATGGTTCACAAGATAGCATATAACTCTTGCACCATCACTTATTGGTCAAAATATTTCTATACTAAAGTAGCAAACCATTTTTGTGCTTTCTGACATCAATGTAAAAATGCATTCAAAGAAACTTTTGCAATGTATTCAACACTCACAATATATAAACATGAATAATTACTTTGGAGGACTGGTGGGCAAATTACTTGCTTTCCAGCTTTTTGCCTGCAATAAGAAATGTTCTTTTTCTTGCAGTTTCAAATCAGCTAATCTTTATAAATATATTGCATAAAGGATGTGAAACTAGTTAACAAATGCTGCTGCATTTTACCTCTGGTGCAGTATGACCTAAGCAATGTTGTGTTGCTCAGAGTACTGTATTATCCTGACTTTCGTACACTACTGCCACCTACTATTCACAGACAAGGAAACATAATGGTCACAACAGAGAGTAAGAATTTACTTCAGACTGACACAGATGCATTGACTTTTGAAACTCTGTATATTCCCTTACAGTATTTTTTTTTGTGTGTGTTTTTTTTTATTTTTAAATAAGGGATATCATGTCCGTCACAGATTAGAAATAATCTATATTTACCATTAGTCCATTATTTACAGGGGTAAGTAAGATGTATGTGAAGAAGTAATCAGTATGATCCTGTGTTTCTTCTTTATTTCAAAACATTTATTTATTTTTTTAAAAACAAAAATGTACAAATCTATATAAAGAAAAAATATAACAAAATCTAACTATTTACACAGGTCCATAACAGAAATTCAATACAATAATCAAAACCATTACAGCCTCTCTAGTAAATCACTTAGTTTTAACTTCTTCTTCTTCTTTTGGCTTTTTCCCAGTTAGGGGTCACCACAGCAGATCACCTGTCCGCTTATGATTGGCAGTGGAGTTTTACGGTGTCAAGTTGCCATCCATAGAAGACACACACATGCACTCATTCCTAGGGCCAATTTAAAGTGTCCAATCCACCTACAGCATGTATTTGGGATGTGGGAGAAACTGGAGCACCCGGAGGAAACCCACGCAACCACAGGGAGGACATGCAGACTCCACACAGAAGGCACCCCAGCCAAGGATTGAACCGGAGAACCTCTTGATGTGAGGCAAATCACTTAGTTTTAACAAAGATC
Source organism: Protopterus annectens (assembly GCF_019279795.1). Classification (NCBI taxonomy): domain Eukaryota; kingdom Metazoa; phylum Chordata; order Ceratodontiformes; family Protopteridae; genus Protopterus; species Protopterus annectens. The sequence goes on along the minus strand of NC_056728.1, from coordinate 613,890,328 downwards.
TATATTAATGAGTAATAGTCAACATATTCATTTTAATAGTTGTCAGTGCTTTTTTTACATTTTTAGCCAAACATATGAATTCAGTAAAAGAGCAGATTTGCACTTCCAGTTCTTTGTAAATACTTTTCTTACTATGGCTAAAATGCACCAAAGAAGATGCACCTGTACTTTAGCGATAGAATCTGAAACTGCAGCACTAAATAGGATCAAAGAGTTAGTTATAATACAATTATATGACCACAACATTTGAGCAAAATTTCTAAATTCATATCAAAATGGAGTTACCATTATACACTCTATAGTTATATGAAAACCAGTTATCATCAAGAACGGCATTATATCTTCAGAAAATAATTTTTCCAGTTTTATATATTAATGCAATTTTATGTGATGTTAGAAAAGCTCTATGAAAATATTTCCAAGTATAAATATCCCAATAAAGAGAAGATGCAGATTTTCTTGTAGATTTTAGAATTAAACTTTTATCATTAACAGAAAAAGTAACTTTTGTTAATATTTGATGAGTAGCTCCAAAATAATGAATGTACTGCGGTGGTGGTGCTGCGATAGCATTGCCACCTCACAGTTAGACGTTGCACATTCGATTCTTAGTTGGAGCGTCTTCTGTGTGGCGACATGCGTGAATCGGCGTTCCTTCTTTGAAGGTTGTGCGTTAGACTCGGCAAGCCAGCATGTAAAAATCTACTGCCAATCATTAGCGGACCGGAGTTCCGCTGTGGTGACCCCTAACCAGGAAAAGCCGAAAGACACAAACAAAAGCTCCAAAATAATGAATGTGATGAAATTAACTCCATTTTTATAACTGTATAGATTACTGATATATAAGATTTATTATTACTTAAGTTACTATTAATTTTAAAGAAAAACTCTAGAATCTTTGGAATTTGTTTAATCTGAAAATCCATAGAGATTTTAATCTTATCAATAACATATTTTTACAAAATTGTATATTTAACCAATTATTTTTCTGTAAACAATGTCTTGCAAGAAGATAATCTGCAGAATGTATTTTATTACCAATTAGGAATTGATGCCAAAAGCTCAAGTCATTATCCTTAAGATCTAGCATTTTACTTATATTAAAAGTCTCTAAACATCCAATAGTATTAGGTATAGCAAATAATAAAAACATTAGGTCTTTAACTATGCAATTAGAATTCATAAATCCCTTAAATGTAATTAGAAGGTAATCAGTTAAAGAGGAAGAAATGGTTTTGTTTTATTTTCGTTCATATAAATGTCTTTCAAAATCCAATAAAATATATTAATTCCAAACTGAGAATATGCATCTACTACATATCTATGTTAATAAATAATCTTTCATGAATATATTTCCATTTAGATTGATAAGAAGAAGTCAGACATAAAAATGTTATATTAAGAATTATAGCTCTGCCATATAAGTCAATATTTGGAAAGCCTATGCTACCTTCATGCCAATTTTTAAAATGCCAATCAAGAAATATGCATGGCTTATTAGGGAACCAGAAAAAGTTAAGAAGAATAGGGTTTAGTTTTTAAATTTTTTTTAGGGGAAAGATTAATTAAATACTGCATATAAAATAGAATTGTTGGTAAAAGTATCATTTTTATCAAAGTAAGTCAGTCTTCCATTGTGAAAAAAAATGTATTCCAATTAGTAGTTAAACTGATAACAGAATGTATTAAAGTATTATAATTTACTGATATCAAATCTTTTAAAGTAGATTTAATAATAACCCCAAGATAATTAATTTATAGGTTGCCCCACTTAAAAAAAATCTTATAGTAATTTGGGTGGTTATTGTTTTTTTTTTTATATAAGCAGAGATTCTGTTTTGTAATGATTAAACATCAATCCTGGAGCTTTTTCAAAGTATTCTCTGGAGTCAATTAAATGTTTCATTGGAAATTCAATATCACCAGTCGTTATCAAGATATCAACTGCAAATAGCTGCATTTTGCAACTGTAATTGTCATCAATCCATGAACTTTATTATTAGATCTGATATGATTGGCAAACAGTTCAATAGCTAGAGCCAATTATAGAGGGGAGAAAGGACATCCCTACTTTTTACCATTTAAAGTTTTAAAGAAGCTAGCTAGTAAAGGACAAATTTTAATAAAGGAGAATAAATTACTGTAAAGATTTGTTATAAAATGTATAAATTCTATAGAAAAATTATATTCTTTCAGTACTTGGAACATATAAGGCCAACTAACAGAATCAAAAGCTTTATCTAAATCTAAATGTATTATTGTGAGTTATGTTTTATCTTCATTAGCTATATCAATTAAAGTATTAAGCCTAAGTATATTATCTTGAACTTTTCTATGTAAAATAAAACCAGTTTGATCATCAATTAATCTTGGCATAATAAGATTGAATCTTTTAGCAAGAATAGATAGCCCTTTTTTCGGATCTACATTTAGCAATGATAAAGGACAATAAGAGGAACACAGTTTAGAATGTTTTTGTTTCAGGATAGGAAATACAAGAGAATATTTCCATGATGGTGGATGTTTGAAATATATTTGACTTGTTAGAAGACTTTTAATAAGATAAATAACATATTATCTGGAATTAATTTATATAACTCTTGAATTATACCATCTAGTTTGTTTGATTTATAATTATGAATTTGATATTTTAATTCTTTAAAAGAAAATTTATCAATTTTAGGTTTTTTTCCTTAGATAACTTATATTGTATATTATTTTTTTAAAAATCTATCAGTTTTATTATTATTATTATTATTATTATTAACAAGTTACTCCTAATAGTTTCTAAAACATTACAAAATGTCTTTTAAATCAGTTGATTTTTTAACTCTATCTCTTTGTTTAAATGTTATTTCTTTAATATGATTACTATATATTTTTAGATTTAATAGCTAATCTGTGTAACTTTTTGGGATTTATTGAGTAAGACTGCAGTTTCATTTTTTCCAAATTGTATTGAAGTTATATGATGAAGTACCTCAAGATATTTCTGATTTAACTTTTTAACTTAGCATTAGCAGAATTGTCATACGGCTTTAAATTTGATTTCAATTTATCTATATTAGATTTTAAAGTATTTAGTTCCTTAACTATTTCCTTCTCTTATTTAAATACCAGTTTTTAATTTTTCTTTATGAATACACTTTTAATGAATCTCATAAAATAATTTCTGTACCCTCATGATTATTACTAAATTAAATAAATGTATTTAACTCCTTCAAAAACATTCTTTAAACCCTTTTAGTTTTATTATATATCCAGGAATTCTCTGACAATAAATCAAGTTACTAGGTGTGAAAGTTAACATGAAAGTAATAACATTGTGGTCAGATAGGGACACAAATGTATCATTGCGTTATTGATTTTAGTATATAAACTATTAGAAGTGAATATTTTGTCAATATTGGTTTGAGTGTCAAATCTATATGGATAATGTGTATACTTAAGAGAATGTATCCATGTTATATCATAGATATTTTGCATAGTTAATGAATTAACAAAATGTTTTAAATGTTTAGTGACTGAGGATAATATGGGTTTTCTACCTTTAGTGGTATCTTTGCTCCATAAAGTACAATTGAAATCTCCTGTAATGATCAATTCACCATTTGCATTTGCTCTTCTTTACACCAATAGTGCTGAAGTTTGATTTATTTTGTTTTTTGGAAGTAATTTACAGAGGTTAATTACCAAAACTGGCTCCAACTCTAATAAATCATGGAATGCCAAAAGCAAAGTGTCATAAATGTTCTTATGAAGACTTTAAAACTGAGCTGCCAACTGTTAAGATATTACACTACTATGTATAGTACAATAACATTTCTGGACATAAAACAATATTTAATCTCTTTGTGCATATATATTAAATACAGCATTTCCTTACTCTAGTATATTAATTTAAAATTACTTCAAAAATTCAAGACAAATTATTGTTCAGTATATTATACCTTCATAACACTTAGCTCTATTAGTGATTGCTATATTCTATTACATTCACAGACCTCAACAAATAAAAATATTATGGGTTCTCCAGTAACTAAAACATTTACAATAAAACAATATAATGAACTGATTTACACTAACAACATGTTAATCAATGTAAATCTTAACACACAACACATATCAAAATCAAATCTGAAACTTTAGAAACTCTTTAAATAAAATGAGAAAAAAAGAAAAGTGACAGTAATGGATATCAAGCGGTGTCAAGTATAGAGGAAAAGTGCAAAATTTTAGCACTCAATATGTGTTTATGTTAAGTGTACTTATTTAAGTGTGCTATACTCTTATATTGTATATGTATATTTGTTTACATGCATAACATGTGCGCATATCTATGTGTGATGAGTGTTGTATCTGTACGTGTTCTTGTGTCTTATATACATGTGCATGTTAATGAATATGCAATTGCGTGTGTGTATGTGTGTGTACCCATGCATGTTATGCATACATGTGTGTGTGTGTGTGAACATTTCCCAATAATTCTACACATATCGCAATCTATACAATATGAAGTTAAAAACTTAAGCAAAAAGCAGTAAACCAATAATACGATTGCATTTGTTGAAATATCAAAATTAGATAATAATAACGAGTAACAAATTAATCTAATTCACAGATAAGCACCTCTAGAGTTTGTGACATATTATAATGTTCAAAACACATAAAATACAGTTATCACTCTAAAATAATTGTGTTATCAAGCATTAAATATAGGCAGGTTAAATATTGCATAATCAATATATATAATTTATAAATACCACCTGACTATTGTTTATTGTCCCTGATAAAAGACACTTCTTAGAGATATTATTTAAAAGTCATACATGTTATAACAGAAATTAGATCAAGTATAATAAACACATGTAAGGTATACTTGTTAAAGACTATTATACGTTAATATATTACTGTATATTAAAATATTAATTGTGTGTTATATAGCTTAAAGAGGAAAAAATGCATTACAAATATGTTAACTGTTAATTGCATTTTATAATTATTCCATTTAAATCATTCTTTGTCATATAATATAATAAATAATATCAACAAGAAGCAAAACATAGTACAATATTGATTTAGAGCAATTTTTACTAACTGTCATTTATCTACTTTATGAATTCAGTTATAAGCTTCTCTTAATGATGAAATTTGCGCAATGTAGTGACAGGATGCATTATTTATATGGCATATATCAAGGTACAGTAAATAAAAAGTCATGTTATAATTATGAAACTCATCTATGCATCTCAAAAAGAAGAGAAATATATGCTTTACATATAATAAAGCATCTAAAAAACAAAAGAATTCAGTCATAAATTGTCACTACTTGATGAATCACAAATGAGCACATTTTTACTATAAAAGTGCAATACATTGAATGTCTTCTTTCGTCTTCACTTTCCCTGCAACACACATAGTGAGTAACCATGCAGCTTATGACTTATAAAAATATTGCAATAGCTATTAAATAAATAAATGGACACTGCTGCCTTTTTTCTCCTCAATTTACCATTAACATAATGATTTAGTGTAAGTAAGAAATTTAATTTAAGTGTTTAGGCAAGTTTTGAATGACAAATTCACCACCGTAACTGCAACAGGCAAGCAAAAACTGAGGGTAATGCTACTCAATGCTAGAAGTCTAAATCTCAAAATGCACTCACTCGAGGCACTCCTTAAAATGGAGAACATCGATATCTGTGCAGTGACTGAGACCTGGTTCAAGGCTCTAGAAAGCACCCCTGCATTACCAGGCTATAACTCATACCACACTTTTCGGCCATCTAACCTGGACCAGAACACCAAAGGCTGAGGTGTGTCCATATTCATTAAGGATATCCACACCTCCAGGCTAGTTGCGCAGCATAATGCATCCGAGGTTATCCAAGTGCAACTAACTCTGGGCAAAACTGCAATCCAAATTGTAGCTTGCTACAGAGCCCCCACCATGCCCCAGGATTCCCACTCCTCCTTTCTTGATATACTGCAAAATATTGGGGTGATTTCAACTACCCCACCATTAACTGGGAAAACTACTCATGTACCAACTCCTTCACTCAACGCTTTCTGGAATTTATAAATTCCAATGCCCTGGATCAACTTATCCACACCACTCCAGGGGCAAAAATATCCTAGACCTAGTCATTACCAACATGAGTGACCGTTGTTCCACACCTGAAGTCAACTCCTCGTTGGTCAGATCCGACCATAAACTAATCACCCTAGATATCCGCATCCTGCACCACCCACCATTAAGAAAACCACGGTAAAAAATTTCTCCAAGGCCAACTTCATGCTTCTTAAGACAGAAGTGGCGAACTTCATGATACCCATGCAGATGGACAATATAGTTACGACTGCTCAATCCTACATAAATGTACTCTATAAGCACTTACACGAGTGCATGGATCGTGCTATCCCAAACAGAACCAAGATGCCATCCTCCAAAAAAAGGGAGCCAATCTGGTGGTCCCCTGTCATAAACAAACTCTACAACAGAAGGAAGAAACTGTTGCAAAAGAGAGTAAACTCCCATGAGTGGAGGTGCTTCCTGGTCAGCCTCAGTAAGAAGCTGAGATCCCTTATAAGATCCTACAAAGCTAGCTACGAAAACAAAATCACCACAGATTCTAAGGGCAACCATAAAGCATTCTACAGCTATGTCAAAAATCTCAATGGCAACACCCAGATCTGCTCTGAGTTACAGCACAATGGCATGAAAATTACAGAACCAACTGATATTGCCAACATCCTGGCAGATAGGTTCAGTGCTAACTTTACCCCCCCCCTCACCCACTAAAAGGCCCATATCTATACAAGAAGAACGCAGAGTCCCTGTAATCACATCTATGCAGGTAAAAGCTGCATTCTCTAAAACCAAAAACACTGCATCCATGGGACTGGACAACATCCCAGGCTGCGTTTTACACAAACTTCAGAACGAACTGGCTCCCCACCTAAGCACCATGTTCAATCATAGTCTCACGTCAGGCTTTGTGCCCACTGAATGGTGCACAGCAACACTTATTTCACTCCACAAAGGGGGAGCCACCACTGATCCTGGGAACTATCTATTAGCCTGATGAGTCTGGTCTGCAAGACCATGGAGCGTATCATCATGGAACTCATAAACAAAGACATTGGTAACCTCCAAACTCTGGACTCCACCCGGTAAGGTGGTTCACACAGCCTATCTTGACCTCGGCAAGGCTTTCAAAATCATGTCCCATTCTGGAATTATAGCTAAACTCACTAAACCAGGTATAAATCCCTACATCACAAGATGGATTGCCAACTGGCTCGCTGACAGAACCCACACTATAAAAGTTACAGACTCCAAATCTGACTTCACACCAGTGATAAGTGGAGTACCACAGGGTTCAGTCCTGGAACCTCTCCTGTTTGGTATCTACTTCTCTGAAGTACAGGCTAACACAGAAGGCCTCTGGCTAACGAAGTTCACAGATGACTGCAAACTAGGAGTCATAGTCGAGTCCCCAAATGATGTGGACATCCTACAGAAGAGCCTCACTGAGACAGATGCCTGGTATCAGAGGCATGGCCTCAAGCTCAATGCCAAAAAATGCATTGTCAACTCCTTTGCTAAAAACTCTGTACCCATGAACTACCACATAAAAGCAGTCTACTTAATGCCAAATGTGTGATAAAAAACCTTGGGACCCAGGTGGACAGTAGTCTCTCCTTTGATAATCACATCGCCACAGTAGTCAGGAAATCCTTCTATGTGGCACACCTCATCACAAAAGGGTTCTCATTCATGAAAAAAGGGGTCATTGTTCCCCTCTACCCGGCACTCATTAGACCCATTATAGAGTACAACACCCCTTTTGGAATGTACCTCACAAGACATCTGCAGCAGCTGGAAAGGCCACATAAGTACCTCACAAAGAGGATTACTAGCCTCAAATAGATGCCCCACACTGACCATCTCAAAAAACTCCAGCTTTACTCTGGAGCACATCGCCTACTCTGAAGAGATCTCTGCATAACATATACAGCTATGTTAAACCCAGAGCTGTTGGACATGCTACACCTAAAGAAATCCAAATCCCTATGATCTACATACTCTAGGGACCTAAACCTTGTCACCAAAATAAAAAGGACATGCTGGAAGGATAGAGTCCTATCCCAGAGACTTCCTATACTCTGCAACAAGCTACCCATCTATGTCAAGAAAAGGTCCTCATTAGCATTCTTCAAGAAAAATCTGGATGAGTTGATGAGAAATAGGAAATACACCCCAGGGATCACTTCTGTGCCTCTGCTCGACAGGGGCACAGGAAATTAACTTTCTTGGGTGACGTAAGCAGGGAACCTTGTTGGCTAAGCATACTTAGGCCCTTGGGCCGATAGCCTAGTACCTACCTATGAACCTATGAACATATGTAAACTATTCCATATCTCCTAGCTCTTGCCTTCAGGTTGCTCGTTTCAATGTTCTGATGATTGACTTCATAAAAGCATTAATTCAAATATCAAAAAAACACTACCCACAGTTGAAGATGGTATGAATAAAGAATTCAAATGGCTGCAGCTCAAAAACAGACACAAGGTAATAAATAAAAAAAACATTTGAAATACATACCAGGCTCTGAGTGGGAAAATCAAAGAAGAAACTGTAGTTAAGTTTAAAAAAACAGCTTGTGACCACATTTAAGAAAGTGTGAATTGAAAACAAAACCCATTGAGCTGTTTTCATAAAAAATAACACTGAATTACAAATTAAATGTATATAGCGTTCTCTACCTGCAATCCAAACAAAACACCTTTGAACCTCAAAAAAGAGAAAAAAAAAAATAACAGAAGATACACATCACACACTCCAGAACCCAACAATTATAAAACAAGATTAAAGAAAGAGCAATGAAAACATCCCATTCAACACAAATCAACCAAGACTGAATCCACAACAGAAATGACAGAGCCCACGATAAGCAACCATATGAAGAAAAAATATATTCGCAATTAAAGAAATACTGCTAAAAAATAAAAATAAGGAAAATAAATGCGCTAATAAATAAAATTAAAGCAGATATTTACTTTAAAACATCCCACCTCACCATCAATGCCCCACCCTCCAAGCCAGCAAATAAATAAAAGAATATTTAAAAAGCAATGAATAATATGAAAATATATAGACATTCACACACACACACACACACACACACACACACACACACACACACACACACACACATTTTCCCACAAGCAAGTCAGTGTATAAATAACAAAATAAATCTAAATAAAAGGAAAAATAGTAATAAGATAAATACAAAAAGACTTATTGTTTTTATCTTGTATATGAAGATGAACCTTTAAGGTTGCCAAAATTAAATATTTGAGGATAAGCTACTTAAACAAAATAGAACATGAACAATTATATTACTTTCTTTGAGCTTTTTGCTATTTTTTGTATTTAGATGCCCAACCATTTGTTATTGCTTGCCACTTTAAACTAAGACACTAATCCATATCTTCAGCTTGATTACACAGTTTCTTTTTCCTGAGAAATATCCAAGGCATCTTCTAGTATATTAAAAGTTGTTTGTCCCTCAGTAAAAAAACAATGTTAATTCTAACTGGAAAGATTAGCTGTGACTTAATATTTAGTTTCTTTAAGTTTTATTTTAAGAATGGGATACATGATTTAATGTGGGTCATAACAGATGTAGTATAGTCATTGTCAAACCTGACAGATTATGTGTTTCTTTTATTCTGCATCATTTCACATAATGTCATTCGATGAATACATTTCAATACATGTTTTGCACTTAACTGCAAAAAATATATTTGAAATACATAATGAGCCACATGCTGTGAAATGTGGTAAAAATTAAATAATCACTGGATCACATTAATTAATATTTTGCATAAGCACTACTATTTCTGCATATACACACAGAGTTGGAGGTATTAGGCAGTTCAAGAAACACAGCTGTGAAGTTTTCACCACTAACCAGTTTTTAGGAAGCCCATGGTCTGAGTTTTGCATTAAAATGATTTTAATCATATGACAACAATGTAGCCAATGCCAAGTATATTTTGGCAAATAACATTGGAGCAGATTATGTAATGAGTCATTTGCTTGTTTATTTATATATCTTTTGTCCTGATTGGCTGGGTGGCACAGCGGTACAGTGGCTGGCTTTGATACTTGTTGTTGTTTGGTTTGCCAGCTCAGTTCTTGCCCTCCTCACAGATTCTGCATGACCTCCTTGAGTGTGTTTGTGGATTTACTAGGGACTCTGGTTTCTATCACCCCAAAACAATGTTGTAAGTGAACTAACAATGCTATGAGGGTACAAAGATACATTGATTTATAGACATTTACTAAACATATTGCCTTGATGACCATTGAGAACCCTAGCCATATTAGGTTCAATATTCTTGTAAATGTATGTCCTCTAGCAATTAAGAACAATCGTACTACATATTATAATTGCGAATCTATGAACAGCTGCCCATTCAGTAAGGCTGGACTTAATGATGAGTCGCTCTGGTGGCAAAGAATGATAAAGACCTAACTACATCCCAGTTCACCCTGGTTTGATTAGAAGCTCAGGTGACTGATGGAAAATCAAGAAGGGATGGGTGTTCCTGTCTCAAGTGGAAGGCATTCATTGATGATGCTCCCTTAGGGGAGGCATTGTCCACAGAGGGAAGTGGACCTTAGATGAATCAATGTGCATGGGAGGTGGGGCAAGAAGTGGTTAGGACATCTAAAAAACATAAAAAAATAAATGGGATGGAAGTAGAGATAGCCAAGCCATCAGGAATCACTTAGGATCCATGACTGACCCCAGAGATACTTGAGCAAATTGGGGGGCAGGAAACAAGCTGGTAGACCCACCATGCAAGACTAAAAAAAAAGGATGGACTTAAAGATGGCTATGGTACAGCTTTGTTTAGAATGCAGAAAAAGTCTATTCCATAGGTACTGGATATGTTCAATTAGATATATTTCATACCAGCAATTATATGTGTGCTTATGAAGATTAAGGCCCTTTTTTTGGGGGGGGGGGGTCAGCAGTGCCAATAGTCTTGCAAAGTTGAAAGAAATCAAATAGGCACAGATTCTCATGACACAGAAGATAAAGCAGCAATCATTACAAATAAGCTTACATGAAATGGCATATAGAACATGGGCTTTTAATCTGTCAAGATAGAATACATAAAAATTACTTTAAAGACAAAGGAAAAAACTATTCAGATAAAGTCTGTATTAATAGCAATCAAAATATAAACTATTTATAACAAACCTCAAACACTGCAAACTTGGTGCTGTTTTGTATAAAAATTTTTTCTATCATTTGAATGCATTCTTTGTCTCATTTATTTTATATAAATTGTGTTTCTCATCTAAATGTACCCACTGAGTAAATATTTCATGACTTATTGAAAACTGCTTCTCTCATCTAAATGTAATTTGCTCATATTAATTGGAAATGTATTCTTCGCTCTTAACAGTGTTTACTCTGCATTAAAGTGCATTATTGTATATACTATATGCGTGAATGGGCGTACCTTCATTGAAGGTTGTGCGTTAGGGCTGGCAACTCAGCACCTAAAAATCAACTGCCGATCATTAGCGGACCGGAGTTCCACTGTGGCGGCCCCTAACCGGGAAAAGCCGAAAGACACAACAACTATATGTAAAGCAAAGCTGCCTAAATTGTTACTTGTTAAGCCCTATGAGCCTGAGTCATGGCAAAAAAGTCAATAGACCAGCCACTTACTCGCTCAACAAATATCAAATAAATAACTAAAAATAGATGGGCAAGTTGGTTGGTAAGGTACATGTCAAAGGAATCATTGTAATCAATGGTAACTGTAATGTGGGATGTATAAAGAGAAGCTATGACTGCCCTGGCTCTAGAAGAAATGCTTTGGAAAATTAGCTATGCCAGGTAGACTGATTCTCTTACTGGTCAGTTAACTAAACAGTGGCATGGTCTAATCCTTGCTATTGCATCTTAGTATTAGTAAGAGAGCTTGTAAGAGCACCCCATCAGCTAATTTTGTAGCCTTATGCCTTTGACTTCTGCCTTGATATCAGAAATTTGATTCCAAAGCAGGGGGACACAGCCAAAAATTATATTTTGTATGGAAGAAATACTAGAAATCCTTACTGTGTGGGTTCTGCTGATGATGCAGCTGACTGTTCAGCAGACTGTAAGTGTTAAGGTTAAGACTGGCATGATTATCAATAATACTTACATGGAGAATTGTATCAAAGGCATTAGCCTGACCCATAAAGGCAATGTGGAGAAAGTCACTCTTGCCTATGGCTACAGTAAGTCTTTTAAAAAAATGCTCCCAACTGAGTGACACATTCTGCCTTGTACAAAGCTAAATGACCATAGATCAAGGGACAGAAGCTTACCTAAGTCTTTTTATGTCAATCTGTAATGCGTTCCTTAACTTCAGAGGTGAAAATAGTGGGATGTATGGGTCTATCATAACTTTGATCTCTGGTGGAACTGACCTTTTGTGATGGTACCATGGCAGTTCTTCAAACATCTGGTAAATAACCAGTGCAGAGGGCAGAGCCAGTCTATGATCAGCACCAGCTTCCCCTGTCCATAATGGACATAGGTGCCACCCCCAGGGTGAATTTACAGTCTTGCATCCACTTGTCAAGGTTGTGCTTGAATAGAGTTATTTAGGAGCTCTGCTTCATGAGAATTAGGAGTTTATTCCAGAGGAGCAGCGATCTCTGACAGATTTATCTGGCTCTCCAGCATGTTCTGTTAATGTCACAGGATAGGCTGAGATCCCTGGAGTGAGTGACTCTTGTCCCATTTAATTTGCGGGTGTGCACCATTTCCATTAGGGCAGGGTCAGAGGCTGCTCTTTAGGTCAGGCACAAGTCACCTCTTACCAGCCTGTAGGATACAGAGTACAGTGATGGGGCTTTCAGTGTTTTCATGTAGGTTTGGAAGCCTTGAATTTTCTTGGTGAGAAACCTCAGTGGTTTCTCCATCTGCTGGTGTCTAGTGAGGTACATGCAAAATGGAGCATTGTATTCTATTACTGGTCTTATGAGGGTTGACTACAGATGAGTTATAACATCCTCAGTCTTGGATGTGATATTTTAACTTTTGACATGCACCATGTTAAAGGCTTTTCTTACCATTGTGGACACATGGTGACAGAAGTTTAGACTGCTATCAACCTGTGTTCCCAAATCTCACACCACTGGCTTTGAGCTTAGGGGTGTGCTGTCAGTATTGTAATTTGCAGGGATTTCCTCTTTGCCAAAGGAGATAATAATAGCCTTTTTGTGTTTAGTTTTAGTCTGTGGCTTTGGCACCAATCATTTGTCTGTGTTAGGCTTTTTTGTAGCATGTCAGCATCATTTGGGGACTTAATGACTGCACCCAACTTGCAATCATCAGTAAACTTGGTAAGCCATAGGCCATCGCCTTTCACCTGGACTTCCAAGAAATAGATTCCAAGCAGTAGAAGACACAGCATAGATCCTTGTGGTATGCCACTGATAACTGGTCCACTGGTAGAGGTGGAATCCCCAACTTTGACAGTATGCATTCTGTTGGTGAGCCAGTTGGCTACCCATCTAGTGATGTATCAGTTAATCCCTAGCTAAGAGACTTTCTCAATGAGATTGTGTCAAAAGCCTTGGCTAAGTCAAGACAGGCAATATGTACTGTTTTGCCTTTATCCAGTGCTTTGGTGACATTCTCAAAGAAATCCACCAGGTTCATTAAGAATAATCTATCCTTAACAAAGCCAAACTGGGTCAGGTCAAGCATTTGAAGATCATCCATGTCCTTGTTGATAAGGTCCATGATGATGCTTTCCATGGCCTTGCAGATAAGGCTGGTTAGGCTTATGGATCTATAGTTTCCAGGGTCGGTTGATGGACCCCCTTTGTGCAAGGGATTACTATTGCTGTTCTTCACTTTGCTGGAATGAAGCCAGTGCTCAGGCTGAGGTTAAAGAAAGTGTCAAGTGGTTCCACTAGATCTTGACATAGATTGTTTAGCAGGTAGCCTGTGATGTTATCAGGTCCCATATAGGCCATGTTTTTGGCCTTGGAGAGTGTGGCTATGACCTGCTCTTTGGAGATACTAGGTAGAGGACTGATATCAGGTATGTTTTGGGGTATGGTAGGTGGGAATGGGGTGGGGTGAAGTTTGCACCAAATCTGTCAGCTAGCAGGTTAGCAATTTCCTCATGTTCAGTAAGAGAGGTCCCATCCACTATAAGTTCGACACATAGCTGGACATTCCCTTTTATATTTCAGATGTAGCTAAAGAATGCTTTATGGTTATCCTTAGCTAAGGAAGGTAATTGAACATTGTGAAAAGCTTTAGAGGAGTTTACAAGATATCTAATTTGCTTGTTCAAGCTGTGGAGGGTATTTGTCTTTTTCCTGAGTAACTTCCTTCTTGTTCTTAAACATCCATTTTTTTCCTTTTGTATATAACCTATTTATACTTGAGGTCCACAAGGGTGGCCTTTTTTTTTCAGGTTTCAGGAGGACCAGTTTTTGATCCAGTCAGGTACAGCTGAGTCTACACAGTTGTTTATGTTGTTATACAGGACATTTGTCTACTCCTCTGCATATGAGTCATTGTTGGCTGTATTAGCAGGGTGCTGCTTTGGAGATGTTTGAGATTTTTTTTTTTTTTTTTTGCTCCTGTGGGTATGTCAGATCTGATCATTATTTCAAATGAGATGAGACAGATTTATCGTCTGATCTTAGCAGGGAGGGCAACACACAGGGAGGAGTGCAGTGATCCCCCCGATGTTGGTGAGTACTAAGTCAAGGATATTTGAGACCCCTGTGGGGGTGCATACTAGTCCAGCGCCTTGAGGCAATCATGCCTGTGCTAGTGTATGTTGCCCAATTGATGGAAAGATAGTTAAAATCTTCCATGACCAAAGTGTTTGGCTGTATAATGACCGGCTGTATAATGACCAACTTCTGTAAGTCCAAATAGGCAGTGTGCTTCTCTTGGTTCATGGTGGATACACCTCCAACTTTGGTTCTTTCACACTCCTTTTGGGGCCTGAACATATGGAAAGCATTACAGCCTGGAAGAAACCATTGTTGCCTTGCATGGACAGGGTTCTATCTGCAGCTTTGAACCATGTGTCAGTGACTGCACAGGCAGCAATATCTTCCAAGGTGAGGAATGCTTCCAAGGAGTGCAGTTTCCTGTTTAGGCTCCTAAGCTAACAAAAAAAAAAAGAAAAGAAATGATAGATAGATAGATAGATAGATAGATAGATAGATAGATAGATAGGTAGATAGATAGATAGATAGATAATGTAGATGGAGAAATCGTGAACATCACTCTTCTCCTTTAACCTTGTTTTTTTCCAAGAAGGCAAGCGCCCCATGCAAAAAGGGAACATTCTGGAAAATGGCCATATTGGACTAAGTATACTGTAGTTAAATCCATTATTTCTGCCATTCAGTCTCAGTGTTTCTCATCTCACTCTAATGGGGTCCCGACATTTCAAATGGTTACCAAAGACTTGACATAGTATGACTGAACTCATAGTCAGTAAAAAAACTGTTGGGACTGCATACCATAAACTGGGTACCATTGTGTATAACTTGTTCATTAGGTAGACTATACCTTGGGATTATTATTTTGAACCTGCTTATAATTTCTTGGCTAATCATTAAAGCATGGATTATATCTATGTCACAAGAATAATAGTTAGCAAGTATGAAGTAGTTTTTGTCTTCAAACCCACAAAGGTCAGCATCTATCTTTTCCAAGGTGTTTGTGGTAAGGTTGTTGGCATTAATAGTTCTTTTTATTGTGCTGGTTTATGTACAATGTAGAACTAATAACTTGGCAGAAGATTTATGATGTTTAGGTTGACGTTTGGTCACCACACTGACATTTTATCTCTTTCATGAGACCTTAATGACCTCTGTATTTAGTGAAGTACTTCTGCTCACTGAGATGAGAGTAATATTATGCTGTCTTGAAACTGCATTCTGACTATTTATTATTTATTTATTTATTTAAATTTGTTGACCGGGAGTGTCCGGCTGGACGTGGGTCCATTTTCAGCGGAGGCCCGGGGAGAAAAGCTCCACAGTAAAATAAACAGACAGTAGTTACATTGGATTACATAGCGATTAACAATTTACATAGCAATTACTTACAACATATTTACAGATGAAGAACATAGTACATTAGTAGATAACTAGAATCTTTATCTGTGAAGTACATAACAGACATTAACAAATGTTACAATGAGAAATTCCTGCTGTATAATAAGTACTAGGCTTATGAGCATCTGAGCTTGCTATCATCAAGGTAGTTAGTGGAGGTGAAAGAAAGGTAGTAGTTGGATGGGGTGGATGATATTAGAGTGGGATTTGCAAGGGCATAGCCAGCATGTTTTTAGGTGCGCTTTTAATAAAGTTTTGAAGTTGGTGCATGATGGTACGGAGGTACGGCTGTTTAGTCTGTGTCCAGTGATTTGGATAACCATCTTGCACATTCTTAATGACCTCTCAATCACTTTGAGTAACTTGCTTAAGCTTATCAATTCTATTAATTTTCATAAGCCTAGTCATTATTATACTCTGCACACAGGAGACAACGTCTTCAATATCAGAAAATGGCTGGTCACAAATAGGAGTTTTGGATAAAAAGTACAACAAGCTGTTTTCCATGTGTGAGGATTGTTCTGACTTTGAAGCTCTTTAGCCTTAATAACAGTCCTTATCCCCTCAGTGGCATCTTACCTAAGTCATAGGAATCGATTGTGCTACAAACTATTTGTGGTCATTCTGTAGTCAGAAACTCTTGAGTCCTTATAGGTATTACAATAACTTCTCATGTACCCACACACTTGCAAGGCACTCTTTTTCAGTCTGTGAACATTTTTGTTTAGCCTTATTCAGAATCCTAAAACAATAGGCAACAGGATACAACACTTGTTCTTCCCTTTGGAATAACACTGAACATAGGCGAGAGCTCCATTCATTATTACTGGTTTAGTAACATCATAGTATAGCACTGAGCTTTTGTTTGCTTTTGTTTTACTTTGCTAAATGCTTGGATTTAATATTGTCCTCATGACCAGGGAGCAGTTTTATTTAAAATGTCTCTTAAATGAAATAACACAGCTGAAAGGTCTAGTACAACTTCATTAATCAGTTATTCATGTCTGGGGCTTTTCTCAACACAGTCACACAAAATGGATTTCCATAATTTCACAGTTTAGAATACAATGTGTATGGACTTGGGAAGGCCAATTAAGACACAACCATGTGTCTTATGATTTTTTAAAGATGTTAATGTTTCAGATTGTCTTTCATACAAAGGTGGCTTATTTCATAAGCATACCATAACAATGTGACATGAATTTACTCCTCTGCGTATATCAGTATTTGACAATTTTATATGTATAATTTCCAGCCCTAGAGAATAATAATAAATGAATATTCATCAATGCCTTAAAATCTTCTGTGTGGTGCACTTTGAAGGCTATATTTATTTCACCCTGGAGCTGCCTATAACTTATAAAGTTGAGGTCTAAAAACTATAACCTAACAGGCAGTAATAAATTCTTGTGCAGTATAATTATCACCGTGTACTTTCTATGAGTTCCAATGTAAGTATATCCACTGTTATGTTCAAAATTCAATCACTGGTGTAGCATAAATAATAAATAGTTTAACTAAAATAACAGGATCCCTTGATCTTTTCTTAGAGAAGAGTCTGAGTGCCCTTATGATTTTATTTTTATCTGCACTTTACATTTAAAATAAATGATTACAAATCATAATCTTTAAAATTTTATATTCCTTTAGTATGCTAAGTGTAGAATTACCAATATTTAGCTGATTTGGAGAAGACTTACCAAATTACAGAACATCACTTTTATCTGAGTTAATATGTAAACCATGACTTATTATTCAGCCATGTACTCTACTCAGATAACCATTAAATCAGTCTCTTTACTTAGGGTTAGTTTTAAGTGCTTCATTTAGATGTTATCTGCATAATTAGCAAGCCAGGTTGACTTAGATGTGAGGAAAATATAAATTAACTAAAACAAACCCAGGACTAATCCCTACAACACACCAGCATGAACTTTTTATTCAGCCAGAATAGTAAATTGATCTTTACTCCCTGATATTTGTTAGCTAATTTTAACACAGTTAATTATATATGGATTGATCAAAAACTGTTAAGTGGATTCAGTAATAACTTGGAGAGGAATTAAATCACAGGCCTTAAACAAATCAATTTAAACAATTCCAATGCAAATGCCAAAGTCCATTGCTTTATTCAAAGAATTATGCAATCCTACACGATAATTAAAACGGATCTACTTTAAGAAGTCCCTGCTGAGAAATATCAGGGAGTGTTCTTGAATTATTGGTGCCATTAGTAATAGCCAGGAGACATCTTTCAAAACATTTATCTATAAGTAAGTTTAAACTACTTGACCAATAGTTGTTAATCATGTCTACTGCACCCCCTTTTTTTGATCGACATCACATCAGCAAGTTTCCAAGTCTCTGGAATAACACTGGATAACAAAAATAGAGTATATAATGATGAAAGAGTATCAACTATTGTCTTAGATAGCTCATTCCAGAAATAGCCTGGAATATTATCTGGGCCTGGGTCAATATCACATTTCAATATGGATAAAGAGTTTGATATAAGGTCAACAGGAAATCCTGGTCCTGTAGTGGAATGTGTCATTACTTCACCGAATTCCCATTTCTATAGAATCCCACTAATATTAATCTAAGGAAAGTAAGAATTACAATTATTATCTAGTTCAGTTCCACTGTCCATTACCATGTCTTCATGATATTGTAACTCACTTCTTTATTTGCTTGCATCAGAAATGATTCCACTGTCATTTATGCTATTATCAAATTATCAAACTACTGTTTAACTAAAGCAGGTTTTGTCATGGTTTAGCTTTAAACCGGAAATTTTAATATTCTAAAATACTATAACTAACCTCAATTAATGTGTTCCTTATTTGGACCAAAAACTAGTATACCATCCATAGCAGTAGCGACTCCATCTATTCTTAGATTTCAAGTGCTGAGGCTATTGTAAATAGTAATCTTTTGAAACAGAACCTTCCGAGTGGGTAATGATGTTTTTCAGCTTTAAGCAATTTTATTTAAAGGTATTTGCCAGAACTCACTGGAAGCATCTAACATGGAAACATTTTACATAGGCTAAATTTGGTGCTGTCTTCTAATACAGAAAGAATACATCTTTCAAATACAGAACTGCATCACTGAGCCTTTTTAAATCAACACACACTTATATTTGACCATACCTTTTAATTCCTGGGAATATAGGTTTATAGGTTTATACTAGACTAATGACCACCAGGGTCTTTACAAGCATATCTGTGCAACCCAATCCAGTTTTGCCCCAAGTTCTATGGATGCCTACATGGTGGAGTATGTTAGTAAAGAGGTAAGTAAGGGTTATGGGGGTGCATATGTTAGTTGTGGATTAACTTACTTACTGTTGACACCTGTCCATTAGATATATGGGGCCAGACCAGGGATTAATTTGTGATTTCCCCTCCAGTGAACAAGCGCTCTGTTGAATAGGGTCAGTGATGAACTCTGCTTCATGTAGATGAGGAGCATATTTCATACTGTGGGAATCCTTTCAGACAAATATCAGTTCCTTTACCAGCTTCTATTTACTGTGCAGACAAAGTTCAGGTCATTTGATCTAGTGTTTCTGATGCTGTTTGCCTTGCAGATATGCAAGAGTTCCAACAGAGCTGGATCAGGGGGTGACTTATGTACCAGCCATAGACTGCATCTCAGTAACCTATAAGAGACTGAGTAAAGAAATAGGATGTTAAGGCAATCTGTGTAGGAAAGGGTATTCATATTCTTTATTTTCCTGGTGAGGAACCTTTGAGGGCATTCCAGCTGTTGCAAGTGCCTAGTTAGGTACATGTCAGAAGGGGCATTGCACTTAATAATGGGTTTGATAAGGGCTGAGTAGAGCGGTGCTATTACTTCTTTGGACCTGGATATCATACCCTTGCTTATGGGCTGGGCTACATAGAATGATTTTGTTACTGTCCAGGCTATGTGCTGGTCGAGCACCAGTTTACTATCTACATACATACATTCCCATTGGGTCAGCTGTTAGGGGTGTTTGATCAATGAAGTAGTTAGCTTGGGTGGATGATTTCCCAAAGGGCTCTATAATGCATTTCTGAGTTTTAATCTGCGACTTTTGCACCAGTCATTTGTTTGTGTTAGATCCTCTAGTAAGATGTTGGTGTTATGGGGAGAATCTCTGATAACTCCCAGTTTACAGTCATTTGTGAACTTTGTAAGACAGAAACCTTTGACATTAGCCTTTACATTCGAGAAATAGATACTAAACTATGAGAGGACTCAAAATGGAGCTGTGGCGTATTCCACTGGTGACCAGTATCTTGTTGTAGGTGGTCGCACTGATCCTGACTTTGCGGGTCCTATTTGTGAGCCAGCTGGCAATTCAGTGAGTCATGTAAAGATTTACGCATAGTTCTGAGAGTTGGTCAATAGTATCTGAGTTTGGTATTGTATCAAATGCCTTGGCCAGGTGAAGGTAGGCAGCTTGCGCTATTTTCCCTTCATCCATAGCCATAGTGACTATCTCAAAGAAGTCTACTAGGTTAAGTAGGCAAAACTTCCATTAATAAAGCCAAACTGGAATGGTTCCAGTATCCATAGGTTGCCAATATCCTTATTGCTAATTTCCATGATAATTCATTCCTTGACTTTGTGTATTAAATTTATTAGACTGATGGGTCTGTAGTTCGTGTGTCAGTTGATAGTCCACCTTTATGAAGAAGGATGACCGTGTAGCTCTTCCTTCACCTGGCATGTAACTTGTTTTGATTCTGTAGTTGAAGCATACATCAAGCGGTCCTGCTAGGTCATGTTTTAGGCTATTTAGAAGGCAACTGGAGATATATTGTTGGGAGTCACTGAAGCAGTGTTTTTGGCCTTAGTGTGCAAGTACCTCCAGGGCCTGCTCCCTATTCATAGCTTGGGGGATATGCTAGAGTGGATTTCACAGGGAGTATGTGGAGAGAGGGGAATGAAATTAGAATTAAGTTTATCAGGCAGAAGATTTGCTATGTCACCCTGGAAAGTGAAGGTTGTGCCATCAATCGCCAGTTCTGCACACTGCTGAGTATTACCTTTAAGGTTCATGACATAGCTGAGGAAGGCCTTGTGATTGCCTTTAGCCTTGGATGATATCC
Source organism: Protopterus annectens (assembly GCF_019279795.1). NCBI lineage: Eukaryota > Metazoa > Chordata > Ceratodontiformes > Protopteridae > Protopterus > Protopterus annectens. The sequence continues at coordinate 613,869,040 of NC_056728.1, read as the reverse complement.
TGACCTCATAAATGGCCTTATTGGACTTTAATAGACCATTTAGTTTCTTGATTAGTTGAATCAGAGAGCTATTGTCTCAATGAGAGTTGTTCTTTATAGTTTTGGTTATGATTTTTTTTCTTTTCTTGATCCCCTGTTATCACTCTGCCATGTTTGTCTGTACTAGGTCCAATATGTTTGAGCCTCTGATTGGAGAGTCCACTATCTGATCCAGGGTGTTTGTGTTGAAAAAGTCCAGGAAATGCTGCACCTGTGGCAGTGTACATTTCCTAGTCTATAGAGGGATAGTTAAAGTCTCCTATGAATAGGCTATTTGGATGATAAGTGCCTCTAGTAGGTATAGGTGAGAGTTGTGAGTTTGTTAGTCATACAGAGTGACTGGTAGCTGACCAGAACATTGTAAGGAACATTGTTTATAGAGACTTGGACATGGATGAACTCCAGGGCATCCTCATCATCCTGTTTAATTTATCTAAAGTTGTATTTGCTGCTAACACAGATCGAGACAACTCCACCTTTACCCACAGTCTGTGCTGTTGTTGGTATAAATGTGTGGAAGGCACTGTAGCCTTCCATTGCTGGGATACTTTTCTGTGGCATTAAACCAAGCATCAGTAACAGCACAGATGTCTATATTCTCCAGGGTGTGGAGAGCATGTATGGTGGGGAGTTTCTTATTTAGGCTCTGAGCAATGTGCAGTAATAGGTTTACCTTGAAAAAAACAAGCACAAAAATGTTGAATGTTCAGAATAGCAAGAAAAAGCATTGCGGGATGAAACGTTGGCTATTCTGAATGTCGTCAGTTGACACATCGAAATCGAATACCACCCAGCCAAATACTGTTCCTGCACCCCCTCTTGGGACCCATGGTAGCACTTGTTCCTGGGGCCAGAGCAGTAGGGAATTTTGGTCCGTATAGGTGCTGGTTTTGTTATGCCGGTCAGTTTGACACTATTTGTTCGTTGAGTTGTACATCGCTATTGTGAGTGTGTCCTAATTCATTTTCACACATATGTTGTTCGCACATACATCGTGTGACTATTTATAGGTAAACCGCAGTAGTACTCTAAGGTTGTTTTGATTTTTTTTGATATGTTGGTAGTTTTTAATTTTAACATTGCCTAAAAAAGACTCTAGAGGGTGGTTAATATTTTAGCCAATATTCAAAATGCTGGTGGGGGAAGGTGCAGATTATCCGTTGTAAAGCAAAGCTAACTGGTCTGTTAATCATGTCCTTCCATGCTGATAGATATTAGATTCCCCTAGAGTGACACCAGAAACTAAGCCAGTTATTAAAATCAGTCATCTGTTCATACTGTGGCATCATCGTTAGCAAAGGTAGAATGCTGCTGAATGCAAGGCATGTACCTATCTGTGACACATATTCAAAGAGATCCATAAAATCTCTTTTCATATAGTTCAGTGAGGTATGCTTCAAGTCATTTACACCCACATGGACTATGATAGAATCATATTGATTCATGTGGTGCAATGACTTTACTTGCATGATATTGCAGAGTCTAACTCCAGATAGGCAACTAACTTATCTTTCTCCTTGTCCAGCCTGGTGAGATGAATATTTGTGTATCATACAATGGAGTTCCCTATGACAAGGGCACTACATAAAGTGTTTTCTGGCATTATGAGCTTTGTTCTTGGGGGATCATTGGGTGCAGGCTTATGTGTGGTGTTAGGTGTTACTTTTGGTGTGTATTTTAATGATTGTAGAGGGGCAGATGTTACAGTTTGATGGCTTAAGAGATCTTTTAGGTTTTCAGAGGTTTCTTTTAAGTGCCTCGGCTTAAGATGATCAAAGTGTGTGGTGAGCAGTATTTGCCTCTACTTGGAACATCATATAACATTGCACGATTTTGTTTCATTAAACCATATGGAACAGCATTTGGTTTTAGCTTAATCATTACTGGCTCACAATTAAGCCGATCAGCTTCATAAAATATGCCTGCACTGACATCATTTATTCTGACTCGCTTTGCATGCAAGAGCTCTGCAGAGCAAACTGTTTATGTCTAGACTATAAAGCACATAAACTCAAAACTCAAATTTATGTCATGTCCACTCAGACACATGACTTTTCCTGCAGGGCAATGAATTTCAGTCTTTGCTCATGCCACTGCAGATACTACATGATTTCGTAGCAGAAACAACCCCTGCAACAGTCTTGAAATGCACGTGTTCTCTGAAAAGGAATTCTAATTTGCCAGTCTGCTTCTACATCACGCACAAGAGAGACAGAACACAGAAAACATGCTATCAGAACATTGTTTCAACCTTATGTTCAAGTGATGCATCTTTAAGTAATTTTTTCTTATAAACAGCAGCAAAATGGTCCAGTATTTTGCATCTCTTATACCTTCCTCCGTGTGCAGCATACTACCTTGGCTTCATGTGATAACATTCATACCTCATTCATTTGCAAGTTTACATTCATTCTTCTTTTAATGCATTCACCTAATCTGATCAGAATTTATACATCTTTGTAAATTTGCCATTAACTTTCCATTTTACTTCACATTATTTGTCATATTCAAAGTACCATTCTGTTTTCGACCAATTAACCTACAAAAGTTTCAGCACATTTACCATTTGCTTTAACACATATGTGGAAGCATTCCCTATCATGCATTATACTTTTTTTTTTTTTGCACAAAATATTCATAGACATTGATAATCACTGATTCTCTGTCCCTCTGCAAAGACAAAGAACTGTATAGGGTCTTGAAATCAGGAGCCATATAATACAATAAGGAAGTTCAATAGTTTCTTTCTTTATGGTCACTGCATGGAATTGTACAAATCTCTGTCTGTATGCAGCCCAGCCAAAAAGTTTAGAGAAGTCAAACAGCTCAAGTGGGTTAAATGTCATTCTTCTACTTTTTTTCTTGGCTAAATAGTTTAGCTTTGGTAAACCAAAGACCCTGACAAATAAAACACATTTTCATCAGTAAAATAATTGCATGGCAGGTTCCCTCATGGTGGCTTTATGTGATTTTGTAGCTAGCAGGGCATTTTTCATGTTTTCCTTTCTTCTCTTGAGAAGGTCACACTTCTGATATTATGTAGGACTGCATACCAGTGGTTACTCAGCAGTGCATACCAATGGTTACTCAGCAGTGTGTACCAATGGTTACTCAGCAGTGCATACCAATGGTTACTCAGCAGTGCATATCAGTGGTTACTCAGCAGTGCATACCAATGGTTACTCAGCAGTGCATACCAATGGTTACTCAGCAGTGCGAACCAATGGTTACTCAGCAGTGCATACCAATGGTTACTCAGCAGTGCATATCAGTGGTTTCTCAGCAGTGCATACCAATGGTTACTCAGCAGCGCATACCAATAATTACTCAGCAGTGCGAACCAATGGTTACTCAGCAGTGCATACCAATGGTTACTCAGCAGTTCATATCAGTGGTTACTCAGCAGTGCATACCAATGGTTACTCAGCAGTGCGAACCAATGGTTACTCAGCAGTGCATACCAATGGTTACTCAGCAGTGCATACCAATGGTTACTCAGCAGTGCATGCCAGTGGTTACTCAGCAGTGCAAACCAATGGTTACTCAGCAGTGCATACCAATGGTTACTCAGCAATGCGAACCAATGGTTACTCAGCAGTGCATACCAATGGTTACTCAGCAGTGCATATCAGTGGTTTCTCAGCAGTGCATACCAATGGTTACTCAGCAGCGCATACCAATAATTACTCAGTAGTGCAAACCAATGGTTACTCAGCAGTGCATACCAATGGTTACTCAGCAGTGCATATCAGTGGTTACTCAGCAGTGCATACCAATGGTTACTCAGCAGTGCGAACCAATGGTTACTCAGCAGTGCATACCAATGGTTACTCAGCAGTGCATACCAATGGTTACTCAGCAGTGCATGCCAGTGGTTACTCAGCAGTGCAAACCAATGGTTACTCAGCAGTGCATACCAATGGTTACTCAGCAGTGCATACCAGTGGTTACTCAGCAGTGCACACCGATGGTTACTCAGCAGTGCATACCGATGGTTACTCAGTAGAGCATACCAATGGTTACTCAGCCATACTCATTGACAGTAAGAAATATCAGGATGTACCACTACTTCAGTCAAACAACTTTTATTCTGTACAACATGGCAGTTCAACAGAACCAGTATTAACACTTCAATCATGCTGAGCACACTGTTTACTAACTTAGAAATACAATGTACTAGGCTTGCTGCCCTTGCAGGCCCATTTCCATTTAGTGCTTGAGTTAACCTATCCCATTTGGTGTAGATTGACCTTTCCAAGCCGTTGGTGAATAAATGTATAGTACCCCCAGTCAGAGTAAGTGGGATCATACCAAAGATAATTTGAGGTGACCCATGCATAGGATAAGGATTTAGGAGCTACCTTTCCATTAGTAGTACAGGTGGCAGCCCTTGGGTAAATTATCTGCTTCACATCCCTAGATCCAAGTTGTGCATGAAGCTGACATTGCATTATGGGATATATACATACTTAAAATGTTAAAACTTTAAGGATATTGTATGAAATTATCTTCTGTCATCCAAAATGTTTCCTGTAATTTCCAGCCCGTCGCTGTCTTTGTTTAGCATAGCATAGTCCTCTCATTTCCTTTTCCTATCCTATTATCATTAGCAGTCTGCTCTCTATCCCACCAACCTCAGCTTAGTGGTGTAATTGTCCTAATATGTCTCTGCATTCCATATTAGCACAATGTTGTCTTATCCAAAGAGAGGTACATCAAGGACACAGCAGATCTCTCTTTGTGATTCCCACCACTTGCTCAACTCTCTGAACATCGGCCCACTTTCTTTGTCAGGCATAGCTGATCCAGATCTTACATTTCCTTGCTGTGAGAGCACTCAATACTGATAACTCCTCCAAAACTTCCATTTTATATACAGTTCTTTGTATGTTCTACCCATTTCCTGTGCCTCTTCTATAGTTTCACCTGGCAAGCCAATAAAATTGCCAAATGCACCACATGTGTTCATGTCCTATTGTCAATAAGAAATGTTCACAATTTCTGGTTTGTCCTTTCTAGCCTTAGTTCCAGTACAGGTTTTACTACTACTTGTCTTTGCAATTCTTATTTGACTATACAAAACACTTTTCTTGCACTTGACTAGATGATCCCACAAACATCTTTCTCCCCTTCTCATCTATCATCTCCACAAAAGCTAGGAGCATGTGTTACCACCACAGAAATGAACTCAAAAGGAAATCCACTTTATAATATGAAGAAATCACCAACAGCCACATGTTAAAAACAAAAACTTATTTAATAATCCACAAGTAAGCACTTTTGTCCCACAACATGAACAAGACTTCTTCAGAGTTAAAAGATGCACACATACACAGAAAGTTTAAATAGTGTTGGTAAAACTGCACCCCTAGAAAACTCATCAATCAACAATTTAATTAGTTATTTGAAAAACTTAAAGAAACAAGCCAAAATTCATCCATTTGAGTTATAAACAAAGTAAAAATATAAAGAAATCACTTCTTCTTCTTTCGGCTTTTCCCAGTTAGGGGTTTCCAAAGTGGAACTCTGGTCCGCTAATGATTGGCAGCAGATTTTTTTTTTATGGTGTCGAGTTGCCAGCCCGACCCCCAACCTTCAACGAAGGCATGCCGATTCATGCATGTCTTTCGAATGGCACTCGACCGCGGGGAGGACATGCAGACTCCAGCCGAGAATCGAACGGGAGTACCTCTTGCTGTGAGGCGACAATGCTACCGCTGCACCACCACCACTGCTTAATTACAGCTGAAAAAAATGAAAGAAAATTTAAACTAAAATGAAAATAAAATAAAAATTGCCCACAGTACAGAGTAATATTCCTAGCAGACAAATGCTTTTAACTTCAGAAGACTACTAATGGAAATAGTCATTAAGCCACTTCGGACCAGTGGCATTAGTTTTCAGTTGCCACTCAAGCTCATTGACTTCAAGTCTAATCTTTCAAGGACCCCCCCCCTCAAATCATTATCAAGGATCTTTACAATAAAACAAAAAACAAACAAAAAAAAAAACAGTTATGTCCTTCATTTTTCTGAATGCGTCTCCATAATGCATTCTTCTGTTCTTGTTTATTTATTTCTCTTAAATGTTCATGTATTCTATCTTTAATGGCCCTTTTGGTTTTACCTAAATAAAATGACCTGCACTTCAAGCAGAAGGCCAAATAGATCACTATTTTGGTTTCACAATTACCTTTCCTGGGGCACTTGATAGTACCCACCCCATTTAACCAGATATATTCACCTTCTGAAATAGAAGGGCACTGGGAACAATGCCTATATTTGAACATTCCCCTGGTATGTACATTGGATATCTTAGATGCCTTGCTCCATTCTAAATATGTCTTGATGTCCCAGTCTCTTCTAAATATCACTGTGGGGGGGGGGGCTTCCAATCCAATCTAAGTCTGTGCCACCTACGTCAAAAATCTTCCAGTTGTTAAATAAAATGTGCCTTATAGTCTCCACATCATTGCTATAAGTTAGGGTACAACCTCTCTGGAGTTGTTTGTTATTTGGTTTATCCATTGACAAGGCATTACATCCCATTCCCAACAATGGCTTATAAATCCCTTTTGTCCTTTTATCATAAATCTCCATAAATGGCTGTTCCAAAAAGAAAGAAATATGTTGTGTTGGAAGTTCAATCTTGAATCCTGACAAAAACAGTATTTCACAATAAACCTAGAAGACAAACATTAGCAAAGATTCACAAAACCTATCTGTGAATAGTGTCTGCATTTCTACACCACTCCCACCCCAGAGAAAAGATAGACACCTTCTTTGTAAACTTCTCATGTAAGATTGGAATGAAAGCAAAGGTACA
>NC_056728.1:613832176-613857176 GCF_019279795.1 Protopterus annectens | reverse complement strand
TTACCCAAACATTAACTGGGAGAACTACTCAAGTACAAACTCCCTTGCTCAATATTTCATAGAATTTATAAACTCAAATGCCCTGGATCAACTGGTCAACACCCCCACCAGAGGTGACAACATATTGGACCTGGTCATCACCAACATGGGCGACTGGTGTTCCACACCAGAGGTCAACTCCTCGCTGGTTAGCTCTGACCATAAACTAATCACACTGGATATCTACATTCCGCCACCACCCCCTGGTCAAAGAAACTACTGTGAATAACTTTTCAAAAGCAAACTTCACGTTACTTAAGACGAGGTGGGAAGTTTCAAAGCCTACATGCTAAAGGATAACGCAGTGCAAACTGCAAAATCCTTTACTAATGCACTCTACAGTCACCTACAAGAATGCATGAATCATGCTATCCCAAACAAAACCAAGACTCACTCCTCCAAGAAAAGGAAACCAGTCTGGTGGACCCCTGCCATAAACAAGCTATACAATAGAAGGAGGAAACTAGTGCAGAAAAGAGTAAAATCCCAAGAAGGGAAGACATCCCTGACCAGTATCAGCAAGAAACTATGATCCCTCATAAAATAATCCAAGGCTAGCTTTGAAAGAAAAATTGCCAAGGACTCCAAAGATAACCACAAAGCGTTCTTTAGCTATGTCAAGAATCTAAGTGGCAATTCTAAGATCTGCTCAGAGTTAGTGCAGAATGGCACAAAATACACTGAATTAACTGATATAGCCAACATCCTGGCAGACAGGTTCAGTGCAATCTTCACCCCCCGTCACCCCCAAAAGGGCCCATAACTATACCAGAAGAATGTAGTGCCCCTGAAATCACAGACACTCAGGTTAGAACAGCCATCTCCAAAGCCAAAAACACAGCATCAGTGGGACCAGATGATGTCCAAGGCTGTGTCCTAGATGAGCTCAAAGATGAACTAACCCCTCACCTAAACACACTCAACCTCTCCACAGGCTATGTGCACACAGAGTGGAGCACAGCAACGGTTATTCTGCTCCATAAAGGTGGAGCCACAACAGACCCCGGGAATTATCACCCTATAAGCCTGACTAGCTTGGTCTGTAAAGTTATGGAGTGCATCATCATGGTTCTCATTAAAAGAGACATTGGAAACTTCCAAACACTGGACCCTACCCAGTTTGGCTTTGTTAAGGGCAGATCATTCCTCCTAAACCTGGTGGACTTCTTTGAGACAGATACCAAGGCTATAGATGAGGGAAAGGTGGTCCACACAGCCTGCCTAGACCTCGCAAAAGCCATCAACACCATTCCCCACTCAGGTGTTATAGACAAGCTCACCAGCCTGAACATAAACCCCTATGTCATGAGATGGGTTGCCAAATGGATCATGGACAGAACCCACATGGCAAGAGTTGAGGGGGCTAGGTCTGACTCTAAACTGGTTACAAGTGGCGTTCCCCAGGGCTCAGTCCTAGGACCCCTCCTGTTCGGCATATACATCTCAGAGGTACAGGCAAGCACAGGAGGACTATGGCTGACCAAGTTAGTAGACAACTGCAAACTAGGGGCTATAATTGTCTCTCCGGCAGACACAGACATCCTACAAAAGGGTTTCACTGAGACAGATACCTGGTGTCAAAACCATGGCCTCAAGCTAAATGCCAAAAAGTGCATAGTCATTCTCTTTGGAAAAAACAAAGTACCCACAAACTACCACATAGGTGGTAGCTCCCTAAATACGGAAGACGTAATAAGGGATCTGGGGACCCAAGTAGATAGTAACCTCTCCTTTGATAATCACATTGCCAAAATGGTTAGAAAATCCTTCTGTGTGGCCCACCTAATCGCAAAAGGGTTTACATCCAGATCGAAAGAGGTCATTGGGCCCCTGTACGCATCACTCATCAGACTCATCATAAAGTACAATGCCCCATTTGTGATGTACCTTACAAGACACCTGCAACAACTGGAAAGACCACAGAAGTACCTCACCAAGAGGATCACTGGCCTCAAGTAGATGCCCTATGCAGCTCGACTGAAGAAACTCCAGCTGTACTTGGTTGCATACCGCCTACTCAGAGGTGATCCCTGCCTGACATACAAGGCCATGTCCAACCCAGAATTGATGGACATGATCCACCTAAAGAAAACCATATTCCCTCGAGCCACATGCTCCAGGGATCTAAACCTCACCACAACAATAAATAGGACATGCTGGAGGGATAGATTTCTGTCCCAGAGACTTCCCATGCTCTTGAATGAGATTTCAGTCTACATTAGGCAGAGGTCCTTGCTAACCCTCTTCAAGAGAAACCTTGACGAGTGGATGTGAAACAGAAAGTTTACCCCAGGGATCACTTCAATGGCTCTGCTGGACAGAGGCACAGGGAACTAATCTAAGGGGGCGGAGAAAGCCAACACATTCCGGCTAGGTTTATAAATGCCTTTGGGCAGATATCCTAGTGCCTACCTATGAACCTATGAACCTATGCTGCTCCTGCTGCAGAGCTCTTATCTTTTATGTCACTTTGGTACTATAAAATCCAACTACATTTTTAAAACTTGGTTATATACAAAAATTAATCGTCTTGCATTTATAATGAGAGAAAGTAATGTGGCAGTTTATTTACATTTAAGTATATAACTGTTATCATTGACTTGAATGAGTTGGGGTATATATCATCCAATTATTCATCTTTAAATTCATGGTAAGGTGTATTGTTCCATAAGTTCTTCTGTCTTATAAGAATAATTTATTTCTTGGCAGAAATTATAAAGGAGCTCTGTAGGCTAGTATAATATTTGGTTGTTGAACACTGATGTTCTTTGCTTATTTATAGAAGAAAAGAAGCATGTCTGCAGATCAGTTGAAACTTGTTTGACATATATAAGTGAATCACAGTTTACCTACTAAAGGTTAATCTGAATCATCACCAAATCATTTGTAGACCTTGTGATCTTATTGATTGATTTACTAAATGTGATAAATTATCAGGCTAAAACTGGAAACAGTAACAACGGTTTAACATTTATGAGCACTGAAATTTTCCATTATGAAACCATAAATTACAGTAATTTACTCGAATGCACATCACTGTCATTATCTGATTCATGTATAGTTCATAGATGCCACAACACTGCATTTCTGAAAATGCAGTGATATTGTATAGAGTTAAACTGCCATAATGACAGGAAGTAAATTGATAAGGAATATGAACAAAGTTAACTTCCATTAATACTTCAGTTCTTTTTGTTTGATTAATTCTGTTGATATGCAATTGTCAGCATGTTGAACTGTTTTAAAAATAAAGCCACTAATGTTGGACCTCTTGGCAATAAATTGACATTTTCAAAAAGCACAAAACAGTCATAATTATATCACACAAATACTGGCAGACCTGCTGAACATGTGAATCATAGATGCAATTATATTATTTGCCCCTACAAAAAGTAAAATCAGAATTAATTGAAATGTGTGGTTTAAGTGGAATCTGACAATATGAGCAACATTAAATTTTTACAGTCAAAGGACTCATATTTTAATATGCAATTTCCTATCATGTTGTCACTTTGAAATTTATATTGGCAGCTCTTTTAATAAAATGCAGTTAATAAATGAATGGCACCTACATAGTATACAGGACACAAACATTTAAAAGTTAATTTAGCCTTCTGGCTCTCTTTCTTCTTCAAATATTACTTCAGATGCAAACTACATCATACACTAAACAGTTTTTGAAATACAACTGTATGTAACTTGAAGGTATACAAACGGCACGTCAAGCTTTCCTAAGATATATGCACCTTAAGTCTAGCTAGGAGATGCAGTGTAACCACTACACAGCTCATCTTATACTTTCCAACTGTGGTCATTTCTTTCAAACATTTCAGAACTGAAATACAGAGTGCATTTTTTCAATAAAATCCCTTCATGGGCATTTAGCTGTATGTGGCTCTTGACTTCAAATGGGGGAAAAATGCATTAGTAGTCAAATGACCACTGCCATAGGCTGGATTTATATAAAATATTGCATTCACATTAGTGATAGACTGGGATTTGGAGTGATTAAACTAGTAAGTCACAGAATATTGTATTAGCAATGTTATTATAGAACAGCATGCTTATTCCATAATGTCAGAATCTGAGTGTAGACACATCTTCATGTGGCAGTTGCGTGAGTTCATTTAAAACTGCTGTCTGTACCACAGGTAATATACAGTGCAGAGAGTACCTCCGAACAACAATATCACTAATATCATGACCCATAGTGCACAACTATGTTCTGTTATGCACAGCACAGTGACTCAGTGGTAAGATCTGTGTTTCACAGCCACAGTGACTTAGTGGTAAGATCTGTGTCTCACAGCTTGAGAATCTAGGGTTTAAAGCTGAATACTAGACACTGTCTATGAGGAATTTGTATGCTATCCCCATGTCTGCATAGCTTTATTCTGGTTTAATTCGGACACATGAATCATGCTGCTCAGCTGGCTGTATTAACTTGTCCATTTATAGATTGCCTTTACCATTGCCCCTATGGCTCAGGTTCTGGTTGAATTACGTCTATGGACCAAATGTCAGCTCCACATCTTTGCCATTCACATCTATCATGCCAACAGTAGTGCACTTTCTACACTCAGACAGGTTGAGTACAATGTACTTAGATTGCTTAAAGTGCCGCACAAACCCTTTTCTGCTTCCATGATGCTCAAGCAATGTGCATCAACTCTGAGACATGTCTAAGGACCACTTTCCACTCTACACTTATCCCATCTACACAATGGCCCTCCACATGTTTGCACAAGTGTATGTTTATGTGGACCAGAACAGGATTCCCTTTATGTCCATACAGTGGATATGTCAAAGGTATGCAATTAACTACATTGTCTTTGGGGCAGTTGTTGTCAAATGCATCAGAAGCTTTAACATAATCAAAAAATGTGACCTAAATATTACTTTATCTTGGGATTAGTGAGTTTCTTATGTTTGTCAACCTTTTCTTATGAGGTTATTTCTTAGTCAGCTTAAGGTAAACTCAGACTCCACATCTCACTGCTCTGTAGCCAAACAAAACCATATTTCTATATGTATATATTGTCATTGGAGTTCCAGGTAGCCCCTTCCTACCAAAATCCAACAGTCAACCCAATGGTAGTATCACAGTTGGTAATGCAGTCAGTAAGCAGAAAGTGTTGATGGGGCGTACTGTTCAAAAAGGTTAAAAAATGAAAACGTGATCTGCATATATGTGGAAACAACACTGAACCTAACAACAATAGTAGTGGTTAGGAGACAAATGTGCAAGAAAACATCTCATTTGTTGTGATCATATGTGATGCAAAAGAAGTTGTACAGCAGGGGTAGTGATCTACATATTTAAATCAAACACAAGCCTGCTGTACTGTCTATAGTTGCATTAGATAACTAGGATTTCATTTTATGTGCTCAAACAACCTTGCAAACAAGGTAGTTAGCTGCAACATCTATGCAATTCTGTACAATAAATTTCAATATTTCTGAAAAGACTCATATTTGTTAGGGGAGTGCAGTGTCAATAATGCAGCAGTGACTGGATTTGGGACAACTTCTGCTGGCAGTGATTGTCCCATGCAGAACAAGTGGTGAGCCATCTAAAAGCTGTGTACTGGGCCACAGGTGCTACCTTGAATGGTGCAGCAGGTGGCACTGCTTTTTGCAATGTGGAAGGAATACAGGCAGCAGTCATGACATCTATGAAGAGTAAAAGAGTGTGTGTAAAGTATGTATGTGTGTGTGTGCGTGTGTGTGTGCGTGTGTGTATGTGTGTGTGTGTGTGTGTGTGTGTGTGTGTGTGTGTGTATGTGTGTGTGAGTGTGTGCGTGTGCGCACGCTCGCGTGTGTGTGTCTGAGTGCGTGCTCACGTGTGTGTGTGTGTGGACGTGTGTGTGTGCATGCACGTGTGTGTGTGTGTGTGTGTGTGTTTATGTATGTGTGTGTGTGTGTGTGTGTGTGTGTGTGTGTGTGTGTGTGTGTGTGTGTGTGTGTGTGTGTGTGTGTGCACGCGTGCGTGCATGTGTGTGTGATGCTATGTTTGTATATTTGTATGTGTGCGCACAGCCAGAAATCTTATGCATATTATTAGTATGCATTAGTAACCAGTAACACACTGTCCAGTCAAAGCATGTGTTTACTTAGAATGCCGCCACAACTGATCAAGATTCCATCTCTAATATTGTCCAGAGATGTAGAGTTTGTTATCTGGTATAAAGACCTCCAGCACTGGTACCCTATCTCTCTGACTGTTGGCTGGAAAGTTGCAGTAGATGACCCTTTCAGCATACAATGGTTTGGCAGTAGAGCGCAATTGAAGTCACCAATGACATTTAGGTGGAGCTGGATAACAGTCTAAATCTGCTCTGTCTTATGCCCTTTAAAGCAAAAATATGAAATGGTAGAAGATTATGTTACCAGAGAGGCATGAGAAGAACAGAATTTTCATTTGTTGTGAAGTTATTCTGACATCTCCCTTGCACAGCAGCCATGCAAAAATGACCTGAAAGGCAGAGGTCAAAGCAACTGACATGGCAAAGTTTCCTTTAAAACTGTAAACTCTGCATTGTTCTGTGAAATGTAGTGGTTAGCAAAGCTTTTATAAATACATATGTGTGTGAATCTATTTATAAACGCAAAAAAAAAAAAAAACATTTCTGGCACTAAAATCATTGGCATCAAACTAGCCAAACATAAAGGTTGAAATACCGTGGCTGAATATTAAAAAAAAAAAATCAAACCAGCAAAAACAACAACAACAAACATTTTTTTCACTGGGGGAAAACATCCCTGCATTCCCTGTATTCTTCTACATCCCCAGTTCCTTATACATACTGACTATGAGATCACATGACAAAGGGGAAAAGGGAAACTTCTTTAAAGTCTTCTATGAGTCAATCTTACACTAAATCCAGTCCTGCAACATTAATTCTTTAACAAATTCTCAGTCAGCCAATTCAGCCAGCTGATTCACAATTCAGCAAAAAATACACTTGATAAATAACAGCAAACAAATATGTACAAATGTCTTGAGTTATACAGAAAACTCTGTAAGTATGTATGTGTGTGTGTGTGTGTGTGTGTGTGTGTGTGTGTGTGTGTGTGTGTGTGTGTGTGTGTGTGTGCGTGTGTATGTGTGCACATGCACATACACATACATGCACTATGTTTGTGTTTGTGTGTGTGTTTGTCCTTGTGTGCCTGTGTCTGTGTTTCTAATGCTATACTGTTGTATCAGGTCTATATTAGATAATCAAACTTTCAAAAGTTCGACCGTCATATGGTCGACACCATATGATCGAACTTTTAAAAGTTCGAACATCTAATAAAAAAAATAAATAAACTACACAAATAACCTACCTGAATGTTTTAAGCAGCGGGACAAGCCCCCCTGCACCCCCTAAACCCCCCGCTCTTTAACTATACCAACTCCAAGATCGCACTACAGTGCAGAAAAGGGAAATCTTCCCATTCCGCACTGTACGGAGATGTCCATTATAATGTATGAACTTTCACAAATTCAATCATATGGTGTTGACCATATGACACTCGAACGTTTGAAAGTTTGATTATGTAATATAGACCCGTTTCATCATGATGCAATGACAATCCAGTACTGTATGTCAGCATGGGGAAGGCCTAAAAAAAGGTGTGGTTCCACAGTTAGGTGGGATACAAACAGCCATCTCATGGAAACAAAGAAAAACAATTCCATCTAGTATCAGCAAAGCAAGAGCATATTATGAATAGATACTTTTCAATTAAATACATTATTGAAACATCTTTTACCAGAAAGTCATAAATAAAATAACACATGCATGAACAACTATGCAAAACAGAAAGTACAAGAAACCATGGTGCTGTCTCATTGTTATATGTCAACTTCAAGACAGCTGTCAGAAAGGAGTATAGTTTTTGACCCTGAACTATGTCAACCTGTCTCATGATAAACAGAAAATGTATATTTCGGAGTACATTCTATATGCCTGTCTTCAAAAACACAGACAAAAAAAACATTGCTCAAGTTAACTGAGCATATTAGTAATGCACCTGCGGGATGTTAAGTGGTTAGTGCTTTAGTGTTATTCTTATTTTTCAGTGTTTAAGGGCTATTTCATGGTGGACTTATACTGACTTGGTGATGCTTTGCAGCCACACTGACTTCTTCCTATAATACATTAGGCATCCTGTCTACATGTCACTGCAGAGAGTGGACTCTGCTGTCTCCCCCATGCACTCACTTACAATATAATCTATATTCCTACTTTCTTTGGCGTGTGTAAAGAGTGAATTCATATTTAAATCCTATGACTTTTAATTATCTGTATTAGGACCTAGGTATTAAGTAGATTTTTTTTCTTCAGTTTTTAATGATTTGCTTTTGTGAAACTTCTGTTTCAGACTGAGGTATCATCTATGTTGCAAGTATTTCAGTAATAATGAGTCACTGCTTACACTCAAACACCTAACTGTTCTATGCTCCTAAACAGATGTTATTGACCCAAGATGTACTTAAAATCAGTGATGTAATTAACGAGGACTTTGAACGTCTTATATACAATGTCTCTTATTCTTTCTTTGCTCAATGACATACAGAGTATCCCAGTGAGACAGAAAAAGAATTAATGTTAGATTTTCATGTACTGCCAAAAGGATATTATAAATGAATGCAAAGTCAGGTACAGACAGGAAACATAAGTAGATCAAATCATATTTTCTTTATATTTGGCAGTCACGGTGTCATATTAGAGGTAATAAAAAATGACTTTGCGATGAGGAAAACTTGACATTGGGAGTGCAGCTGTCCTTTATCATCCAGCAGCTGAGGCATACAATTAATGTTAGACATGTGTATCTGAGCTTTAATCAGTCTTTAAGCTCTCTAGCATGCAGGGAGGCATGGGATGCTGCCTACTCACTGACAATCTAGACAAGTAGACAACAAGGCACATTTGTTTTATACATTTGTTAACTGGGTAAGTCTGGTGGAAAGGTGCTCCTTCTTAGAAGTGACCTGGATGCACTGTCTGGTTAAGTGAGTTGCTCAGTCACATTGTAAGCAAATCAAAGTGAAAGGAGTCATACCTGTATACATGATTACAGGAAGCAGCTCATTTGAAATAATGTGCAAAGTATTTTTAACCACTTTTCTTTACTTCAATTTTGCCATCATCAAAGACATTGGGATTCCTTTTTCTAATATACATAGATTTTATTTTAGTTATACCAATGGACCTACATTTGTTAATATTAATAAACATGTAATTAGGGATTATCAGTCCATAAATTTAAGCCACTGTCCTTAATGGAGAGGAGCAAAAACCTGCAGAAATGATTGTTTGTGAACAATGTAAATAACGAAGCATATTAAAAAATACAATGTGAAATTCAAGGGAAGAGAGGGCAAGACTGGCTGTTATGCAAATAAACAACCACCTGGTCATTCAGGATAATAATGAGAACAATACTCTGAAATACAAGTTATTTGTATGGATAACCAACAGAGACATAATCTGCCAGACTGCATAAGTCAAGACAGAAAGGGATATGATTTTTTGTGGAGCATATAGTCATGCATTACTTAAGTACAGAGTGAAGGTTGAACTGAAAAAACTATACAACAGCATATTGCACTGACCAGTTTGGGCTCATGGGCTACTGAACAAGTTTGGCTCAGATAAGCTCTATGAACATCAAGTGGATGTGACTGGAGATGAATATAATGTGAAAAGTATTAATGGTTAACCAAGTGCTTTAATCTTACTACTTGTACACTGGTCTAACTATAACTACTACTGGAAATAAAATCTTTCATGCCTTGAAAGGTGTAGTGGATGATGGCTTGTCCATTCCTCACAGTACCAAGTGCTTACCTGGCTGTGATTGGGAAATACAAAGAGTTCAAGGCAGAGCCCATCACAATCACATCCTGGGTTTGAACATGACTGACTACGTGCATTATTTGCTGGAAGAGGAAGAGGAGGCATGCATAAAGCAGTTCTCTTAGTATATCAAAGATGGCGTTACACCTGACATGATGGAAGATTTATACAAGACAACTCATGCTGCTGTCAGTCTGAATCCTGTTCATCAAAAGAAAATAAAAAGACAAGCACAAAAAAAGAGGAAAAAAGAGCCAAAATGTCACTGGCTCTGTGAAGAGATCAACTTGCTCATAAGAAATCCAGCTTCCTCAGGGCTCAAGAGCAGGCTTAAGAAAGCTAAACTGTTCTGTTTTCTATAATAAAGATGCTAAAAAAAAATGTATAAACTTGTGTTTGTAATTACAGTATGCTAAGCAGCTTTAAAATACCTTGCTGATTCTGTGTCATTTGGTAACACCATCTGACCAGAAGCATAAGCAAGGGTGGACCAAAGAGGGCAGCAGCCCCCGGCATAAAGTGCTAAGGGGCACAATCACAAAGTGCAGCAACTGCATTCTCCTTTTTTGTACCAGCATTTCATGTTTTAGACTTTTTTTTTTTTTTTAATGAAGAGCTGGGGAAGTATGACACCAGATCAGAAAGTGGCATGGGGGGCTTGGATGACAAGCTAAAAGCAGTAGAGTTCTTGAACTCTGCAGTCTTCATTTTCTCCTGACAGGATTTTTTTATTTAATTTCACCAACAAAGATCTGAAACTACTAAAATCAGATTCTGGAAGTAGCAAGCTACAAGTTGATGTAATTTGTAAGGTAAAATTTGCATATATTCCTATCAAACATTTGAATAGAAGGGACATTGAAACCACATTCACAAAAGAAGATGAGCAGCTCCAAATTTTGTCAGCAAGAAACTGCAATGAGAAAGAAATACAGGCAATCCTTACTATAGTTCAAGACTTGGTGGGTAAAATAGACAAATTAAACTTAAAAGTGGACAATTTAAAAGAAGATTACACCCAACAAATAACCTTATTAAATTAAGTCTTTTAACAACAAATTGCCCAGATTGCTGCTTTGGAAGATTCTGTAACAGATATAGACTACAGGTTAACAGGAAGAGAGAAAAACAAAGATTTTCTTCTTCAAGAAAACACCAGACTCATTGAAAAGGTAGATGACACTAAGACTAGAACCAGGAGAAGCAACATAACAATCTATGGCATCACAAAGCAGATGGAGGGGGACAATATAATTAATTTCCTGACTTCTCTGAGTCCTAAAATCCTAAATCTACCTGAAGCACTATCCTTTGGGATAGAAAGGGCACACAGGTCTTTAACTGCAACTTCTGTACCCAACATGTAAAACAGCTTTCCAAGATCTATTATCATAAGATTTATCTCCACTCAAGACAAAGACCTTGTTTTCATTCAAAGATGGCTGCCATTCTGTGAACACTGCAAATCTACAGCTCTGCAAATATCCTGAGGAAAATCTAATCCTGAAGTTATACTATGAGTCATTTAACAACAATCTTTTGAAAAACTGAATCTGCTCCAGGTATCTGAGGAGAGGTGATTATATCTGGGAAAATCAAAGAATTCAACAGGATTAGACCTGATTAACTGACTCTGAAGAGAGTGCCAAACAAAGGATCTGTCTGAATAACAAACTTTACTATCAAGCTATAGTGAAAGACAATACTGATCTACAATGTCAAAACAAGATAAAAATATGGAGACAACAACAACAAAAACTAAACTGTCTGAACTACAATCACCAGTAAAGGACTTAACTTCGAAAAGGCAGAAAATCATTAAACAACAGGAGCTTTCCAAACCAGGGAATAAAAATAAACCAGACCAGCTAGCGGACATGGAGTATATCAAATCTGCTTTGTTACCTATTCAGGGAGCTTTGGAAGAATTATCTAAGCAGGTACAATCTTTTGGCATTACATGTAGTCAAATGCTAGAAAGAATGGACAGAACTGAAGCCAGAATATCTGATAATGAAGATAAAATAACACTGCTGACTAAAAAAATCTGATACTCATGACCTGGACATACAATCTATGCAAGCAGAAATCCTGGACCTCGAGGCGAGATCCAGGAGAAATAATATAATTATCAGAGGGATACCTGAAAATATCCAATACAATGATTTAATTCCTTCCATTATACATATTTTTTACAATATTGTTTAATGATTCTGACATAGCTAAACAAATAATAATAGAAAGAGCTCATAGAGCTTCGAGAGAAATGCAAGCATCCAATATATCAAGACCAGTCTATGTCAAAATTCTTAATTACCAAGATGTTAATAAAATAATAATGGCTGTTAAAAAGAACGGATGTTATATTATGTAAAATAGCAATAAAGTTTCTGTGGCTCATGATTTACCCCTTCAAATAAGACAAGCTAGGCAAGCTTTATCTGCTTACTGTAAATTTCTTATTGAAAAACAGATTAAATTTCAAATGAAGTATCCCAATACATTAATGTTTATAGTCGAGGGATATAAATATGCAGTTTCCACAAAAAAAGAAGCAAAATCTACCTTTTTGAAGTTATTTAAAGTCTTGCCTGCTTCGGAGAGCTAATATGGCCTTCTGTTGGGACTGTTGCAACAATAGAGGTTGGATTCATGTTTTGCGTTAATCCGAGGCTTCTGAAGCCTTTGTGTAAAGTTTTGGTTCTGCAGGCCTCTTTCTAATCTGATAAGGACTTGTTTTTCATCGCTGGATCATTTACGAGCCATTCCCGGGTTTTTATGGCTCTCACCGAACTCTTCCCCATCACGAAGTTACAGGAAATGCTTCTTTTGTTGTCCTAGGGACGGTTTTGAAGTGGCGCATCTGGAAGTCCGCTCATTTAAAGGGTCCCTCATCGCGAACTCGATGGCAGCTTCTCAGGTTTGGGAAACTTAAAAAACTCTGTGAAAGAATGTAAAATGACTATTACAGCACAAGTGCTTATATTTTAAACACATAGGAAACACTGAACTGTCTTATATAATACATCTAACTATTTAGGTATCCAGGTATTTTTGAAACTGAGTGCTTATTTAATAGTGTGGTGAGAGCATATATAGCTTTAATTCTAGTTCTAATATAAAGTTTATATGTAGTTAGTGAGTGGTTAAGTTTGATGACATAACACAAAGGACTGTGATTTTGTTTTAATTGCTGTGGTTATTGCTGTTTTGATAACTGCTGACTACTCTAGGATCCCTTGTGTTTGTTTAAGCTCTCAGATTCTAGTTCATTTAATGATATTTGATTCACTGTGTGTTTTCTCCACAGGGAACAAACAAAAGAGAATGCATTTTTAAACAGGACAGTATTATTATTAAGGAATTTCTTAGGAAATGTGTGTCCAGTCATTCACTGAAAATTAAAACAAAATGTGCATGTAAGATCTTTGCATAACAGTACATATTAAACCATCATACAGAGTAAATGCTAAAGTGTATTTGTTTACAATAGTTTATACAGTATAGATTGTCTACAAATAATTACTGTAATTTATATTATGGTTTAGTGTCTCATGTTTTGACTTTATGGGGTTTTGGAAATTGTCTTTTAGTTATTCTTAAGATGTATGATGTTTATATTACAGGAAAGTATTAGTTTTTCTATTCACGGAATGTTCTTAATGGGACACAACTTATTATTATTATCATTAGATATTTGAAGTGTTTGGAGAGGAATGATAAGAATAATTTATGTTGTTAATATTTTTTTCCTTGAAATTATTTCCGAAATTGATAAAACAAGAGATGTAGATGTTTAGCAGTGTTTAATAGGGAATGTTTAGGTTAGGCTTTGTAGATTTAGTGGTAGTAGTCATAGTTTTTTTGCATGATATAGTGGTAATATATTTTAATCTAAAGAACATTTATTTAGTAATGTTATTAATCCTTATAATGTTTAACAATGTAGAAAATCTATGTATGTCCTGGTCCAGGGGTTTAGTGGGTAGGCACTGGTGTGGGACGGGATTTCAACAATGCTTCCAGAAAGTATATCATTTGAAAAAATATTTGAGTCTATTTGTTTTTTCGAATGTAAACCATATTTGAATCAATTAAAGGTCGTACTATGTGGGAAATAGATTCATGGAATACGAAAGGGCTCCAGAACTTGAAAAAGAGGAAACTGTTTCTTCATTTATTTTTGCAGGCTAGGGCATGTTTTATTTTACTCCAAGAAACTCATTTGACTAATGATCAGTGGGCAGATATTAGGGAAAGGAAAAAATGGATCAGAGAGGTCATAGCTTCGGAAGGTAAAACTAATAGCGATAGTTATAAAGAGCCAATACCAAGAAAAAATTCTAGACTTTAAAGCAGATAAGGAGGGAAGATGGTGTTACGTGATTCTGTCATCCAATCACTATGATAAACCTATTTTACTTCTTAATATATATGTACCATGTAACAATCAACACCTTTTTATACTATCACTTTATTCCATTTTGAATCAATATAATAATCACTACATAATTACAGGAGGAGACTGGAATTCATATCAGGATCCTAAATTGGATAAATCAAGTGTCTATAGGTCATTTAATACTCAAGCAGTAATAGCTTTGAGTGAACTTAAAGCTGATTTTAGATTGTATGATCCTTTTAAATACATAAGCAATCAGTTTAATACAGATAATTTTACATTCTATTCAACATGCCACAAAATGTGGTCTAGAATAGATTTTTTCTTGATTTCAGAAAGTTTAATTATTCTAGACCCCAGTGTTACTGTACAAGTTCGGTACTTATCAGATCATTCTAAAATTACTTTGAATTTTAATAAAGACCCCAAAAATAGCTTATCACATAGAGGGTACAATTGGACCCTAAATCCAAATTTATTAAATAAAGAGGATATAATTCAGGAAACTCAGGCTATTCTTGATCTTCTATTAGTTAGTCTATCTAAACAACAACATTTACCCGATATTGAATGGGCAACAACCAAAGCACAAGTAAGAGGTTTTTTTTTTTTTTGCAAAAAGCTACCTATTATAAAATAATTCAAAATAGTGATATGCAAAGACTGGAAACCAAAATCAAGTCATTAGAACAGGATTTATTTAGGAAATTTAACCAGCAAACAGAAAAAGAACTATTAAAATGTCAAAAGGAGCTCTTTTTGATCCAGAATAGTAGGTTGCCCTTTTATGAGCATAGATTGTTGGCAAAATATGCTAATCATATTCAAATGCCTTCAAGGGCATTAGCTAGAATTATTAATCAATCGAAAGCCCCTTTGCAGATCACTGAAATACAGCTTAAAAACAATAGATATACATAATCTGAAGATATTATGAGTATTTTTGAAATGATTTACTCTCAGCTTTACAGTGATAGACAGGAATCTTCTAAGAATAGGATTAATAATGACTTTTTGCAAAAAATTAATTTCCCAAAAATTAACGATGACTCCCAAAAAGATTTAATTAAGCCAATTTCCTCTGGGGAAATAATAGAAATAATTAAAAAGTTGAAATCACATAAAGCACCAGGTCCAGATGGATTGACCGCAGAATTTTATAAAACTTTTTGTGACTCCTTTGGCAAGATACTTCCACATATATTTAATTATATAATTAATAATGGAATTAGTGATCCTTACTTTAATGCATCCAGAACAATTCTTATTCCCAAAGAAAATACTGACTTACATAACCCGGACAATTATAGACCTATCTCTCTTTTAAATATTGACATGAAAATTTTGACATCTATTTTAGCTAATAGATTGAAGAAAGTAATAGACTTAATAATATCCAATGAACAGGCTGGATTTATAAATGCCAGACAAACTACTGACAATACCTTATCATTACATACATTAATTTCATATGCTTGTCAAAAAAATATTAATGTTTAGGCTCTCATTATTGATGCACAAAAAGCATTTGATAGAGTTAATTTGAAATTTCTGTTTCATCTTTTACCGTACTTTAATATACCTCAAGAATTTATTTTAACATTACAAATATTATATAATAACCCATATACAACTTTATACATTAATAAAAATTTTTCTAAAAGAATACAAATTAAGAATGGAACTCGTCAGGATTGTCCTTTATCCCCTATTTTATTTAATCTATATTTAGAACCACTGTTTGTACATATTAAGCAAAATATATACCATAACACCCCAATAGTTTATGGCACTAAGATATCTATGGCTGCCTTTGCTGATGACCTCAATATTTATTGTATGAATCCAATTTCAGATACCAAAAAAATACTAAAAGCAGTGGAAGATTTTGCTGATGTATCCAACTACAAGATAAATCTTAAAAAAAACAACTTATTTCCTTTGAAAACACCAAAACCTTTTTCTCTTTTACCATTGGTTGGACAAATTAAATTGGAGAATAAGATAAAGTACTTGGGTGTTATCTTTTCTATGGATAACAGAGATTTCTATGTGAATAATATCAAGTTGCTTTGGGATCAGATATTGTCCGATTTAAGAAGATGGAATAATTTGAAATTACCAACAATGGCAAAAGTTTCAATAATTAAAATGAATGTGTTACCCAGAATTTTGTACATTTTTAGAGCTACTCAAGTTTTGATCCCCAGGAAATTTTTCAAACTAATTCACATGGAATCGGCTAAATTTATATGGGAACCTAAGAAGACTAGAATATCATATGATAAATTGATGACTCCGAAAAATAAAGGAGGCCTAGATCTACCTAATTTTGAATTGTATTACTTAATAATAAATTCTAATAGAATTTTAAGAATAGCTTACTATGAGATATCTAGTAATAAATGGTCACCCAAATGGGTAGTTATAAATCATAAACACGTTGTAAGTTTGAATATTAACCTGAAAGCTTTACCTTTTTTAAGTAAAGATTCTTTTAAATTATTTTCTTTAATGGAGCATATTACAGAATATATAAGTCTAATACAAAATCTTTTCCAGTCATTAAATCTCTTACAGCATATGATGCCTTTTCAACCCTTTCAT
The DNA here is from genome assembly GCF_019279795.1 of Protopterus annectens. Classification (NCBI taxonomy): domain Eukaryota; kingdom Metazoa; phylum Chordata; order Ceratodontiformes; family Protopteridae; genus Protopterus; species Protopterus annectens. The sequence continues at coordinate 613,840,274 of NC_056728.1, read as the reverse complement.
AAGAACCCGAATTTGAAAATTAATAACCAAGTAATAGATCTTAAAAAATATCCACTTATAATTAATCTAACTTTACTTGAAATACATCCATATCTTAACCATTCAGTTCATTATATGTTGCAGGGGATGAATCTTCCTAAATCTTATTTAATAATAGTGAGACAATTAAAGGATCTCTCTGTAAATTACTTCAAAGACTTTAAAATTGATGAGGAAATGTTAACTACTTGTTCAAACTTATGGTTAACTCTTAGACAAGATATCAAATTTATTACCTCTACAAGTGAACTGATAAAAGAGCTGAAATATCAAAACCAAATACTTTTGTCAAAATATTGGAAGGATACAATACCATTGATAGAAGATAACAAAATACTAAAGGCAATTAACTTAACAATAAAATCAGTTTCTCTTCAAAAATTAATATTTACACAATTGATGATATTTAATAATGCCTACTATACACACCTTAGCTTGCATAAATTCAATTCGAAAAACTTGCCCAAATGTCCATACTGTAAAGATCAAACGGCGGACCTCTTGCACATGTTCTGGAGCTGTAAATGCATTTACAAACTTTGGAATTCCTTAAAAATCCAACTACAAAATATGGGATATCAACATTCTACACTTTCTTGGGAATTTATGATACTACATATTCCTCCTAATAATTTGACTAGAACTCAAATGATTACACTTATGAATATGTTTTTATTAATGAAACTTTATATAGCTACAAATTGGTTGACTCCATTTCAAACTTTGTGGGAAAACTTTAAAGGTTTAGCCATAAAACATATTCTAGCACATAAACTTTTAATTAAGGATAATAAAAGGAATATTAATAACCCGAAGGTGTGGGAACAAATTTTCAACATTATATTAGCTTAATGTACTGAAATCAGCTCAATCCCAGGACAGGCATACTTGATGTGAAAGTTGGTAAGAACAATTCATTCTAATGATAGTACATTCGTTTTTGTTTAATGGATGGAAGCATTCATGTAAATAATGTATATAGTTTATAGTATAGGTATTACTAGTTTAATTTGGGCATTATTTGTATTTTCTTTTCTGTGTTGTTTTCTTTGTTGTATGGAAAATTGGTAAAATAATAAAGATTTATTATGGAAAAAAAAAAGACAAAGACCTTGTTTAAAAACTGCCTGATCCCTTGCTCCATCAAAAAGTGGTGACCAAACTATCAGGTTTGACAACGAGTTTTTCACCCCTTGTAATGTCCAAAAGAAGAGCATGTGTCCCTCTAATAAAAATCATTAAAAAATGAAGCAATCAAGGTACAACATATTCCCAGCAATAATAAGACTATACCTGTCAGAAGGAAAGAAAACTTTTGACTGTCTTGAAGAAGCGTCAACATTTGTCCAAAAAAGAACATTTTAAGTCTACCTGAACCCATGGATTCTTCAATGAACTTAAAAAGACAAGCTTCAAAAAATGAGTGGACTATTAAAGAAAAAAGAAACCCAGAGACAAATGATTGTACATACTGTAACCTCACATTTCATGCACATTTTTTTTCTGTTTTTTCCCTTCTAAATAATGTGGAATTAAACACAGAAGGTAATCTAACTTTGTTTCTCTCCTATTATCTTTCCCACAGCAATGCTAACTTTATAGATAATATATATTACTGAAAATTCAAGTAAATCAAAGTCGTATCCAACTGCAAGCTTCTATTTTATACTTTTATGTGTTTATATACATGGAAAAGCACTAGTGAACTGGTATAAAATCTCCTACTCATTTCATATAGTTATATATATTTATTTTATATCCTATACTTATTTCTTCATGTACTTGCCTTCTCTTACTCATTTCATATAGTTTTATATATATATATATATATATATATATATATATATATATATATATATATATATATATATTTCTTTTATATAATATACTTATTTCTTCATGTATGTGCCTTCTCTTTCTGTTTAAATAATAGTGTCATAGTATTTAATCACTGCAGGAGAAAAAAATGCTTACTGTGTTGCTGTTAAGTAATTAAAAAGAAAGTGGCAACATTTTATTATTATATATACATTTTTTACTTAACTGAACTTTTGCAATGTGCTCCATTTAGCTAATAAATCGTATAGCTATGTATGGTTGGTAATTTGGAGCCTTTATTTTAAATATTCATCATTTTACAAGTAATGCTTAAAAGCTTCACTTCACTAGAAAATTCCCACCTACTTACTTTTTTGATTGAACTTTGACAACTTTTGTGAGAAGCTCAAACTTCTAAACGTTTCAATTAGCACATAGACTCATGAGAAACAATCTGTGCTGCCTTCCAAGAAGTAGACATGACCTCTGAACCTGTTTATCTTCACTGAACTTTAACATTTATATTTAGATAGGAGTTACAACTATGTTTCTGGCAGTGACAATTTTAAATGCATCCTTTTTCCTGTCTGCTTTAATAACATTATACATCGCCCTGTATTTAGTCATAGCAACAAACAATTATTAGGATTAATAAATTTACCTTAGTTAGTCTGTTTAGATAAAAAGAATTTTAAGAAATTGTATACAGCTTCAGGTTCTAAGTTCATGCATACATAGTAGATTAAACTTAATGTTTCCTTTTGTATGTTTTAATGTTCATGCATTTTCCCTTCTGCTTGCTATTAACATCCAGTACCTAAGAATTCCCAGTAGATATCATGAGAGGGTTAGTTGTGGCTTCTATGAGACATATAGCAAGCCTGGATATAGTATATTCATGCAGAAGGTTATTAAAACATATAGTTTTATTTTAAAATTTAGAGTTTTTATATTCTCCATAAAAGTTTAAAAAATGTATTTAGCATAATGAATCAAGGAAAACACTTTTCAATTTTACTTATAATAGCAGTCTCCATCAAATGATATTTGACATTATATCTGTTAATGGCAATGAGTTGAACAACCCCATGTAGTGTCAATAAATATTTAATGCTACATAGAACAGATTTTGCATTCATTCAGGAATCCCTCTTAGCGACAGAAGATCTAAACAAATTAACCTTTAAGGATTATAAGATTTTGGTAGGTTCAAACTACAGCCACAAAATGAGAGGTGTACTAATTTTGGTTTCACTTTCTAATCTCAAAATGCTGAAATCTCAAATTTCAGCATTTCGAAACTATGAAGCTGAACCATTCACAATCCCGAAACCCACAATCACAAAATCATGAACATACACACACCATGCACCACATAACACACACACACCACTCCACCCACAGCACACAAACCACACAACCCTACACCACATATAAGCAAGGGGGCAAGCCCCCCCTGCACCCTCATGTGGGGAGCTGTGCCCCTCACCCCCCTACTTATATATACCAAATCCGAGATCGCACATAAAGAATAAAAACTCACCGTACTGTATTCTACACTCACTTGCAGACAAATACACATCACACCTACACAAATGCCAACAAACCCAACACTCACATTCATACTTACACCTCCCTACCTTTACCCACACATACAATGTACAAAACACACACAGACACTCACTCACCTTCAATTTCAGACACCATACCAGCCAAACAATTAACGCAACATACCAGAAATGCATAAGCATGGATTTGAGATATTTAAATTTTCTCTTATGCACTTTTGGCATTCTGCATTTTCAGCTTTATGATCACGGAATGCTGAAATTCGAGATTTCAGCATTTCGAGATTATGAAGTGAAACCCCTAATTTTACACAGAAAATCAATGAGAATTCCAGAAATAGTTGATTCATACTCAAGCAATGATGGTATGCTTGCTTTAGTCATACTAAAACTAGATAAAAAGATGTACACTTTTGCAAACACCTGCTGGATATTGGGTATTGGGACTAAAACTGTGAAAAAACATTTAGACAGCATAACATTAAAGTCTAAAGGTGAGTTACTATTAGGTGATTTTAATTGTATCTTGTCCTCCACTGATACCACAAGCTCTAAGCCATTCAAGATGTCCCCTGTTGGGAAACACTTGAACAACTACATAAAAGACAGAAACCTAAATGACATTGATGGTATCAAAACATTATCCTCCCTAAAGTATTCTCATTACTCCTACAGATTTGGAACACAGACCAATGTAGACAAAGTCTTTGTAACCAGTTCTTTACTGGCCAAAACTGACACTTAATACTGGCCCCTTAAACTTCTTCCAAAGACTACCTGCTTATCTAGTAACAGTATAAGGATTTAAAGAATGGTTTCTAGATGAAATAAAGCTTTACCTAGACACCAGTGATAATGGAGAGGTTTCAGATATTATCCTATGGGATACTTTGAAAGTAGTCTTACATGGTAAAGTCAAAATTTGGTATATAAATAAAAGGAAAGAGTGGATAAAAAACGGATAAACATACAAAAAGAAATTGATGAACTAAAACTAAAACTTACATCAAAAGACAAATTTGCATTAGATGACATATGTAAACTAAACAAAGAATATCAAGATATCACGCAGCATAAAATATCAATAAATCTGGAAAAAATCAGATTACAATCCTACTCAATTAATCCCAAGCATATGCACAGGATTGCGATTAGATTGAGATATTTAAATGAGAAAAGTCATATAAAAGAAATAATATACACTACAAATAATCAGACTATCAAAGTTACATATCTAAAAATGTCTTATTATGTTTTAAAAACCATTACAAGAATATTAATAAAACTAACTCAATCTGCAAGTGATAACAAAAGTATAAACAACTTTCTTGCTAATAATATTCAAAAGAACCTATCCAAACACAGTATTAATAACACAGATAAACCCTTTTCCTTTAAAGAATTAAAGGAACAAATAAGAAATCTTTAGACAAAAAAGGCACCAGGGCTGGATGGTCCAATTATGTAATTTTACAAAGTCTTAACTGATGACATCTTGGAAATCTTACTCAGTGCATTCCAAGAAGTTAAAACTACAACAAATATCCCTCCCTCATAGAAATATTCTATTATCTCTCCCATCTTAAATCCAAATAAAGAGCCCAATGTTTGCACATCATACAGGTGAATCTCTTTGCTTAATATGATTACAAGATATTCATGTCTATCTTAGCAGACAGATTAAATAATATTCTTATAATATTAATACATGAAGACCAAACCTGGTTTATTAAAAATAGAACGGTATAATGGTACAATGATACAATGGTCCAATGGCAGATGGCTTGAACTTCCTCAATTTCTGCTATCTTATCAATTTCATATGCTATACTCTATTCTTTATAAAACTTCCTTCTGTCCATCTCTATCTTCCTTAGTCTCTATCTACATCCTATCCTGGACCCTCCAAGCTTCTAACCAACAATTACTTGATGTCTACCACCCAAAAAGGTCAGTAGGCAAACTACTCTACAAACACTCCCTTGCCCGTGCTTGGAACAAACTTTCCCTTGACTTGCGTACAAACTCCCACACCTCACACTTTAAAAATGAACTAAAAGCTTATTTTCTCAATTCCATGGTCTGCCCTTGCCATGACCCCACCTAGTCTTCCTTCTCTTTATGTACCCTCTAAAGGTCCATACTTAGTACCTCATAACACCTCTCTCTCCAATGTGTCTACTATGCATTTGCATATATTTATACAAACAAAAAAATGTTATTGCTGACCTATTAAACTATATCAATGTAAAATTATGTTACTAAGCTTCTTTTTAATGCAACTTTAACTTTATGCATGTAACCCAACATATGTGCATCATTTTTCTATAACTGCTATTATACCAATATTGTTTAAAATTGTACTTGTTCAAAAATGTACTTCTGGAGCTTTTCTCCTCGGGTCTCCACTGAAAATGGGCCACAATCCCAGTTGGACAAACCTGGTTTAACAAATGTCAATAAATAAATAAATACATGATAATATAATTAGATTACTGTCCTTAATAGACTTGGCAAACAAGAAAAAAATGAGCTTTCTATTTTAATCCTTGATATAGATAAAACTTCCAACTCCCTAAGTTGGCCATATCTGTTTAAACTTCTGCAAAAATACAATTTCTCCCCAAACTTTATACGGTTAATTAAAAAAAATATATATATGAAAAGTCCATAGTCTATGTAAAGATTGGATCTTATCTATTTAGCCCATTTGAAAATTTAAGATGTACTAAACAGGGGTGCCCCCTCTCCCTATTACTCTTTGCCCTGGGTCTTGAGCTTCTTGCAAGTTATGTTAGAAATAATGACAGTGTTAAAGGATATAAAGTGTCAGATAAATTATCCCCCAAGATACAATTGTTTGCTGATAACCTACTAGTAACTTCTAATGATATTGAAAATTCAGTAGATCACCTTTTACATAATCTAGATTTCTTTGCAAACATCTGGGGTCTAAAATTCAATCACAAAAAATCTCATGCATTTCTAGTGAATACAAATGTTACTATAAAACTTGGATCAAAAAGAGACATAAACTCATAGCATCATAAGGGAAAAAATGGTGTAGAGCTCAAAACCTTGAGGTAATGAATTGAAGGGTGTTCTATTATGCCAGAAACAGATTCTGAAACTTTCTATGTTATTGATTCTTATGACTTATTCTAAGCATAGCCCAAACTTACCTGAGGACCAAGCAGGGCCATGGAATTCAGCTGATGTACTTTGATGCAGCAGCTCCACCTGTATGCCATACACAGTAGTCCTGACAGAGAGCCAGGTCTGACATATAGGAGACTCTGCATGTTCATGTAGTTTTACATCACTGGATTTCTACTTGCAGGACAACATGGCTATTATACCTTTATTTTTTCCTGTCCAAGGTGAGGATTGGGCTTGTAAGGTCAACATCAGAATGACATCTGTTTTCCAAAATAGGAAACCACAATCTATCTCCAGCGGGATGGAGGACAACTTGCCCTACATTAAGCTGCACATGTGTGTGATTGCAGGCTCACCACCTAACCACCAAAAGCCTGCACTACAGCCCTACCTGTATGTAAAAGTCAGTACTACAGTTAATGTGGCTTATCATTAGTTTTTGACTGCAGTACCTAGTCACACATCCTCTCTCCTTTGACCCTTCCTATGTATCTGTATTCTATTAAAATGTCAACATATAATAAGACAGGCATTATCTCTGACTTACTTACTGCATGATGTTGACTTGGCTTTTTGACCATGACCTGGATGGATGAGAATTTTGGTTTGCACCTAGCTGCAGCCATTTATTCTAGGGGCTAGGATATACATTAATCCTGGATGAGTAGGATTGGGGGTAGGGTTGCATTCTACAGTAACAACAAATTTAGGGTATCTAGGGTGGACACTAGAGAGACTAATATTTTGAAAATGTCCTTGTTGCAGGAGACAATTGAAGCTCTTTCCTTGTCTACCATCCACAAGGTAGTGAGAAAATATTCCTTTAGATGTTCAATGATTTCTTTGTTGACACTGTAACACATTGTTATGCTAGGTGACTGATGTCTGTTTCAGTGAGGAAACAATGCATCTTGCCTATGAGTTTAAATGTATCATGAGAGGTTTCTGTTTTCCTTAGGTTATAAAATCTCCAATACATAAACTTAGATGTACACTGGATTTGATCTTTTTAATGAATCTGGCAGCCATATATCTGGTGGTGGAGCTAGTTTTATGATCTATTTATTTCCTGGTCCATTCTGGGGTGGTTCTAACGACCCATATTCTCCCTGGTCTTGAACTTAGGGTAGTACATAATATTAATCATGTCAAAGGTGAACTTGTCTCTAATGTGCTCCTTTGGCTCCAATCAGAGTGGTGCTGGCACAGTTGATGCCCTACTGGAAAAGTAAAATAAATCTCTGTGTCAGACATTGAACTATTTGCCCCCAGGAAGTGTTTGTCCTATCTTTCCTAAAAGCAGTGAACCGTGATTTGAATGCAGTCTTAGTACTATGCATAGGTCAGGGTGCCGGTCAGAATGTTGTTGGAGATGAGCTGGATGGTGACATGACAAGACTAAGTTTGATGAGCACTGCTACTTCTAATAAGCTGAAATTAACCATAAAATGTCAGAGTTTCTGTGTAAGGGGTTCTTATAAGATCTGCTTTAAAAGGACAAGTTACTTCTTTAG
>NC_056728.1:613784676-613827176 GCF_019279795.1 Protopterus annectens | reverse complement strand
TAATTCTTTCACTAGAAAAGAATTTGACTGAAAACGGAAAGTTGAATCTGAAATTTGATTTATTCCTCCCTGCAAGCAGATTAATTGAAAAGACTAAACATGTCCATTGTTTTATATTTCTGCAGGTTTCTGGATGTGAAACTATAATTTTATTTAACCTTTTTTCACTTTTCATGAAGAGGAGAAAGACAAAATAGCATTGCTTAAACATAAATTAGTGGCTGAGAAAAAGGGGCAAACAGTTCTTTGCCTTACCGTTCCAGCCCCTGGTTTCAAGTCCTGAGTTCCTCTTATAATTTGTGTGAACATTTCAAAAGCATGCTGTTTTGTCAGCTGCACAAACTTATCCATGTGTATACATTATATTCTCCCTTGTTTTTGTCACTCAGTTGTGACTGAAAAGAGTCTATGGAACAGCTCATGTATTTAGTTAAAAATGTTAAATAAATCCAATTATTAAAAAAATGTAGGATTTATTGTCAGCCCAGAAAGAAACTGATATTTAATTAATTTTCTTTAAAATAGTACAATATCCCACAGTGACTATAGATACTTATGTTACTAAGATAAAGCATAGAGCCAGTTTGGACAACTTAATACTTGAATTCCAATATCCCTTTATGTTCTGATGTGTCAGTCTCAAAATTGTGATGATGACTTTGTGTTTGTGTAGTGCTAATAATGGTGTGGCAGTGCTGCTGCTGATGTGTGTCATCGTGGACATGGCATTGCAAACTGATATGAGTCTCTAGCAGCTGGTGAAATCTGTATCATTTACTGTATTGACGTAACTTGCAAGTGTACAAGGAAGACTCAGAAAGTAGTGCCAAAATATGGTAGCAGTTACATTTCCAAGTAAACAAATGGAAGCAACACTTTACAAATGAAGGAGATGACACCCACAGGTTAGATTTGACACATCAGTACCACAGAGTACCATAGATGATTACATTGCACATGCAATGTCAATTCTTTGGCATAAGTCAGAGGGGTCTTCACTTCCTTCAAAACTGGCTGTCTATCACAACTCTGCAAATATAGCACCATCCACTGAAGATCTCTTGATGGTGTGCACCTTTGCGTCTGTGAGTTCTTAATAAAGTGGAGAGCAGCCAGACATAGATTTGAGAGAAGGTGTATACGATTTTTAATTTATTTTCAAATATTGTCATAATGCACAGTCTCACAGTATGTGTTTACGTCACTAGTATATGTTTGTATAAGAAGTGGTTCATCTTGAGTGCAGGGAAACTCGCAGCTCTGTGGATGGCTTCCAGTGATCTGTTGATGAAATCTGGTGGGTATCATAAATGATGTTGGGTTCCACTACAATAGACTCTAAGTCCCGATACACAAGGCAATCTGCAGTCACAAGGGAACAAAGTATATGGTGTGAACATCAGTATCATATGTCTTGCTGAGAATATACATCAACATGGCACATGCCCTTGCTTACATTCCTTACCTCTCAGCATCAATACAATGTCCGCATTATAGAAAATAGATACACAGAGTAGTAGAATGTAAGATGAGAGATGACCAGTTTAGATTCAGATCAGGATGCAGTACAACTGCCCCGATGTTTGCAGTGAGACAGATAGTTGAGAAGAAGCTAGAGATAAGGAAAAAGCCCTAGATTTGAAGGAAGCATATGACAAGATCCCAAGAAAGCTGATCTGGGCAGTACTGCGGTAGTTTGAAGTCCCAGAAACATTGGTAGAATTAGTGCAGGCTATGTACAAGGACCCAATGACTCAAGCACGAACAGTGTTCAGCCTCACAGAGGGGTTCCCAGTTGTAGTGGGTGTACACCAGGGTTCAGCCCTGAACCCACTGCTGTTCATACTGCTGATGGACTACATTAGCAAACAGGTTGGAAAGGCCAGATCAACAAACTTGCTGTATGCAGATGATGCGACATTACAGGCAAAGGAATGCAAAACTAAAGGCACATGCGATGAAACTAAGCACAGGTAAGACAGTGGTAATGGCAACAAACTGGGTAAATCAGAAGAAGTTGAGAACTGAGATAGAAGGAAGATAGTGGAACAAGTATATAGCTTCAAGTATCTGGGAGGAGAGTGGCTGAGGGGAAGGGAAGTCTGAATGAAGAGGTCAAAGCTAGAGTCAGAGGGGCTGCAGCCAACTGACATAAAGTGTCAGGTATAGTCTATGACAGAAGAATGCCAAAGAAGTGAAAAGTAAAGTGTACAAGACAGCAGTGTGACCAGTACTACTGTATGGTACAGAAACCTGGGGAGTAAAGACAGAGCAGAAGAAGAAGCTAGAGGTGATGGAAATTAATTGCCTGAGAAGGGTGGTAGGATACACACTGTGGCACAGATGAAGAAATGAAGACATAAGAGCAGAAGCCAAAGTACCTCTAATTGCAGAAAATATCAAAGAGAACAGATTAAGGTGGTTTGGACATGTGCAGAAAAGCAGAAGACAATCTGGTGAAGAAGATTTGGGAGAGACAGGAAGAAGGTAAAAGGAAACAAGGACATCTAGCAAAGAGGTGCATGGATTGTGCGAAAGAAGATCTGTGACAGTCAGGCATGAGTGTGTCATTGAATTGAGAAAGCTGGAGACAGTTACACAATCCACAACCCCATGTAGAAAAATGGGAAAAAGGAGGCTGCTGCTGCTGCTGATGATGATGATGATGATGACAATGTCCTCAAATTTGTCAGGCTCATAGAGAAATAATAATGACTTGTGATTGTCATGAATGCTGTAGACATAATTAAGTAAAAAAGTCCATTTAGCCTGCATTAGAGGCCTATTCTGTGTACTATTTGATGTGCTCTGATACAGATAGTTGTTGATAGCCTGAGACTAGTGACACAGAGCACTAAATCTACCCCCTTATCTTACTGTAACCAGCAAACACTCATACAGTACTAAATATACGTCCTTTCCTTTGTCTTACCCTAACCCAAATGCAGATACAACAGCACACACTCCTTATCTTTTATGCTTGAGCCTTTTGTATGTACAAAAGCTTTGTCATTAGGCACAGAAACATCACTTACCTACAAATTTAACACTACTTTACTCAGCAAATTCATCATCTGACATGCATTACATTTAAACAGTACAGCATATGGCCATTAACACAACCAGGGCACACAATCAAATAATAACACTTCAAGCACAAACAATGCAACAATCTCCCTCTCACTATTTACACACATAATATGTAGTGACATGCATGTATAAGTGTGTGTGTGTGTGTGTGTGTGTGTGTGTGTGTGTGTGTGTGTGTGTGTGTGTGTGTGTGCGTGTGTATGTGTGTGTTTATGAGACTTGGTGTGTATACACAGACACACAAGCACACACACACACACACACACACACACACACACACACACACACACACACGCACATCCCTCTCTCTCTCTGTATATATATATATATATATATATATATACATGTATAGCTATACATATATTTATTTATTTATTTAGTGGAACCGAACTTTGGATTGACAAAAAATGTTGGTCCATACTTCACCAAAAGCCAAACATCAAAAACAATTTACATTGGCCCAGAAAGGATAGTAAAACAAATAAAACAGCTATTTTTGTCATGCTAATTATAGATACCAATTCTGAAATTGCACTACAGTGGGGAAAGAGCATATTCCATGATCCCCGCTGTTCCACAGACTTTTCAAACAGCAGAATTTCAATCATCTGTGCTGGCTTTCTCCACCATTGTTGAAAACCCTCATAGATGAAAAACTCTGCTTAATTTTGGGGTCATTAGTTCCACTTGTATATATATATATATATATATATATATATATATATATATATATATATATATATATCATATTATTATTTATATTTTCAGAAAATATTTTAAACTCTTCAAGTATAACTTTATTTAATTTATATGTGTTATAATTTCTTTGATATGATTTAGTTTATTAATTTTCAGTTAATTAAGGCTTTAGAGAATCCCACAAGACAATGTCAGATATTGCAACATTCATCTTTATTTCTCAGAAATTTTGATCTCTTTAACATACCAATCATTGAATCCTTTAATTTTAATAATATACACTGGTAAGCTCCTGTGGTGTATTAAATGGTCAGTTATTAAAATAATATTAAAGATTATAGCATTATGGTCTGATAATAGACATGAAGCTATTGAAACTTCTCTGATATGTGATAACAGATTGTTTGAGACAAAAATGTTATCAGTATTTGTTTGTGTTCTATATCTATATAAATAATGGGTAAATTAAAGTGAGTTTGTTTTCTTCAGCTCATCTATATCTTTTGAATTTGTTACATTTACAGATTTTTGTACATGTTTGGCTGAATATATGGTTCTCAGCTTTTTATAAGAAGAAGAATCTTTTGTCTGAAAAAAAAAATAGAATTAAAATTACCAGTCATTTCTACTTCACCTTTCATATAATAGGCTATAATGTATAAGTAATTATTTGCATCTTTAGCTCCAGCCCTGGAATCCAATCAACAATGTATATTGTTTTCTTTTCCATGCAATTATAACAATGCTTACTTAACTTATCATTTTTATCAACATAGGTATATTTTACTTTAGGCATTACTGATGAGTTCTTCCATTAAATGGGGGTGCCTTTTCTTTTAGCTTGAAAGCCAGAACCTGTTAAAACCAAATAACTCTTTAATGAAAGTTTATTTCCATCCTTATTAAGTAAATATGTTTCCTGTAGAAATACTATTTGAGTCCTTTGTAATTGCAAGTATTTGAACAGATTCCTCCACTTTACTGGATTATTCAATCCATTAATATTGATAGATATGCATTTAAAATCAGACATTTATATCAGAGAAAAAAATGCAGGTATAATAAAGTCACATTTATGTACAAAACTTATATACTTTATGTTTAACAATATGAACTCTTCAGCTAAGAACAAAACTTTTTTGAAACAAAAAAATTACTACCATGGAATAATGTATTCCTAATTTGTTGAAAATGATGAACAGACTACCTCTAATAGTCTCCGTTAGACTAATAATGTTCAACTCTGCTTCTTATTCATATTAATGTGTCTCATATTTTTAGTATGCATCATCTTAAGGAAAAACCCATCTGTGAGTTATTATGAATAAGAAAAGTTAAACACGCATTCAAAATCTTTATTATAAGTTGACGAAACTGAATATCTCTACAGTCATCTTTCCATGTACATCACATTATCTCCCTGGTCTACTATAAGGAGGAAGTCAGTTGTTAATTTTCATACTTATTAATTTATAGGTCAGATGATTTATATTTTTTTTCTATTTTATTTACTATGTGTAAAGTTGTTCATATGATCATACGTTTATAAATTAGTACCAGGCTAACTGCCCTTGTGGATCACTCCAAGTCCAGCTGATTATCTCATGTGAAAATCAAACCCTGCACCTTGTGTCTATAATGTGAACACCTTATATATATATATATATATATATATATATATATATATATATATATATATACACTTATTCTGATCTCTATTTCTCTTTGTATACTATGTCTTGTACTCTTACTATAACCCTAAGTTTTATATTATAGTTATAATACTACTGCATAATATCTTATAATAGAACTATTTATCCTTATATATTTGATACTTTTTAATTTAGTACTACTGCTAGAATCAGTAATATTTTTTTTCTTAAATGCTATGTGTAATTGTATCTGAAAAAATATTCATACTTTCCATAATAAATTGTTCTAAGATAGAAAGTTTTGTTATAATTAAAAAGAGACAATAACAGAAAAACACAATCCTAATTTTTTATCTGAAGTGACTTTCTATAGTCAAGTATATAAACTATCCTTTTCGTATACTGCAAGCATTCAGAACTATTTAATAACTGGCAGTGGTTCAGAATGCTATTTACTGTCTTTTTCTTGTTATCTAAGTTGAATTTATTGTCATCTTAGCATATGATTCATTTACTTTCAGACAGGACGAAGTAACCTGGTCAGTTCTTAGAATTTTCAGAACTCCTGCAGGATCACAAAATTGTTCATGACTCTAATTAAGCTGATTCAAGCTGGTTGTTAGGACAATGACTTGTAAATGAACAGATTATCAGGTATCATTCACAAAGCAATGTTCACGAGTGAATCCATTCCACCTCCACATTATATATCAATCCTTCAAATAATTCCAATCCACTAAAAATCCAACAAAAACATTTCAAAGTATATTAATCACTTAATAGCTATTGTATTTAAAAAAATAATATTTAATGATTCAGTGAGCACTATGTGTATGAGATGTATAATATAAAGCAGAGTGTCATTTTTTAAAGGAGACATAGCATATAAACTTGCATTAAAAGAATGACAGTTATGTGTGATCTAGGCTTAACTTGCAAAAGTGTGAATGTTATTCTTATTATTTGATAACATTCCAGTAATAACTTTTATATAAGTAAGAAACTATATTTTTTATAATTTGTTTATAACATAGCATAACTTTCCTGGGTGCTAGTGCATGTCAAGTATACTATCAGTAGCAAGCTTTCAGAACTATGTAATGATTGACAGTGATTTAGAATGCAGTTCAGTTTCTTTTGCTTGTTATCTAACTTGTATTCTTTGACATCTTTGCATATGAATCAAAATATTATGATTATTTATTTTTAGACAAGAAGAAGTAACATGGACAGTACTCAGAATTTTCAGAACTCCCACAGCATCACAAAGTGCTCATAACTCTAAGTTGTTTCAAACTTGTTTTCATGATAAGGGTTTGAAAATGAACAGTCCATAAGTTACAATTTACATAAAAATATTTGCAAGTGAATTCAAGCCACCCCCACCCCACACATCAATCCCTCAAACCCTTCCAAACTACTAGAAACATACAATAGAAAATACATGCCAGGGTATTTTCACCACTAAAATCTATTGTATTTAGAGAAATAGCATTTAATGGTTGAGTAAGCACCAGTTGTAAGAAATGCTTAATATAAACCAGACTGTCATTTTTAAAAGGAAACATAGCATATAAACTTGCATTAAAAGAATGAGAGTTATGTGTGATGCAGGTTTAACTTGTAAAAGTGTGAATGTTACTCTAATTATTTGGTATCATTCCAATAATATCTTTTATATACGTAAAAAAATATATTTTTATACTTTGCTTATAACATAACATGTCTTTCCTGGGTGCTATTGCATGTCAAGTATACTATCAGTAGCACACCACTGGACCATTTTAAGAACTCAGAATGTAACTTAACATGCCTCTTTAATGTCATTTGTTGGATCTTGTATTATATTTAATAGTACATTACTCAACTATGCCAAGGTATCAGAAAGTATGCCACCTAACAAAAGTTTCATCATAATGATTAATGTTTAATAAAATTAATAGTTTAATCTTTTACACTTTAAATGAAAACAAGTGGCTTTAATTTCCTATATAGCTAAATGAGCCAAATTCTAATATTTTAAAAAGGGAACTATTGACCATTTGAAGTAGGGAAAGAAAGAAATACATGATTTGCCTTATAAAAAGTAATATTCAGCACCTGTTAATAAGTATTCAAGTACTTCTTTAAATTAATAAGAATTCATAACCATGAAACGCATTGGTTTTCTTTTATCCTTCCGTTTTTTTTACTGTTTTTTTTTCTTTTAATAACTAACCATCTCTTGCTGCATTTCTCTTCAAAAAAGTTGATATATTCCAGTCCATTTCTTCTGATTTTTCTTTGATTTTATTTTTCTGTATAAAGTCCATTGCATCTTCCAAGGTGTTAAAAATCTTCTTTCCTTCTAGAAGGTTAATCCTTATTTTTATTGGAAAAAAGATCTGTGCTTTAATTTAGTTTTTCTTTAAGGTTTCAACAAGTAGTAATCATATTTTTCTCTTTAACAACACTATTGTTGAATAGTCATTGTCAAATCCTACAGTATTTTGTTTAATTTTAGTGTGATAATTAGTCCAAGCGGCTTTTAAGACAAAATCTTTATCTTGACTTGAGGAAAATTTTAAGATTACTGACCTTGAAGGTGTTTTTTTTTAAATTGAGTTGAAAGGTGATATATCTGCCCTTTTGATGTCAAAGGAAAAAGCTTCAGACAGGTTCAAAGTTTTAGGCAGCCAGGTATTAAGGAATTGAATCATACTGTCTTCCTCTTCTTTTTCAGGAATCAAGTAAATCCTGATGTTATTCCTGCTAGATCTGTTCTCTAAGTCTTATATTTTTCCAGGAATTACTTGTTTTGTTTCAAAAAAAATTGTGTGCTGCTCTCATTTTCAAACAATCTTATATCAAAATCATATATTGCCTGTTCTATATGTGAGATATGTGATGATTGTTGTTTGTGAGATTCACTCATCACTTGCAGCTTGTTTTTTACATTCCTCTTTAAAATTGTCAGTTTTGCTTTCTAATTTATTTATCTTTACAGATAACTCATTGATGTTACTTAGTACAGGCTGTACTATGTCTTTTTTCATCATACTGTCATGTACACTGGGCATAAAATGGCTCATTCTCAGACAATTAATTCTTTCTAGTTTTCTTGACAGGAAAAAAAAACATTAAAAGAGCATCAAACTAGTTATATTTTTGTAGAAAATCTTTCAGCAGATGGTACTATAAATACATCAAGTTTTGAAATGTTCTATTAGAGTTATTTAGGTTAAAAAAACTGTCAGAGATGTCAAAATGAAACAGTGCTAAAAACAGTGCTTTTAGCTGATCACCATAACCATGTCCCCTAGTGTACATGTTTTAACCCGACTTTTCCATAAGTGTTTCTATAAGCTTCAAAGTTTCAAATGTACACGTTTGCATAGAATGATAAATAAAATAAGGGAGTAAATAGAACAAAATGTGCACTCATTTATACCTTTTTTAAGATTTCAACAATCCATTTAAAAATACAACATCCAAAAGTGCTTGTTGTGACATTTCTTAGAGCTGACATGAAATCATCAGGACTTATAAAGTTCATTCTTGTTTATTTTTTCCCAAAATTGTTTTCCCCTCATATGACAGGACAGTGTATAAACAAAAGACATCTTTAATAGTCTTTTTTCAAGCTCTAGCAATATGCTTTTTGACACATTAAGTTTCTGGGAAAGATCTCTACAGGTGTTACTTACCCATATGCCTTAAATTTGGAATCTGACTCTACTCATATCAACTCATGTTAATCCAAATCAAGTCACACTGTCTCTTAGGTATTACACGAGAACCACTTTTTCAAACTACTCAGATGTACTCTCAGTATTTTCATTGCAGATCATTTTTAACTGTAGGTTGCATTCTATGTTCAGTTATTCAGTTACAGACTCCATTCTTACTCCTTGATCTAAGCTAAAATTGATGGAGGTAGAACATACATAAAACTCAAGTTCATATGCTTATTTAAGGCTTCTCTCTTTTTTGAAAGAATAATTGGTAATTCAAATGCTTTGGTTTTGCTAATTGCAGTGTGAAACACTATGATAATATTTTCATAATCCATCCATTCTGAGAGCATATTTCGCACATTTAAAGACCTATACATATAGTAATTACTTTGTTATTTTGATAATGAGGAACTTAGTCCTTTCATCTATCCACAACCTCCTTTTCCCATTTTTACACATTGGATTAAGGTGTGACTTCAACAGTGACAATGATCTACAGCCAACATTTACACTGCCGGATAGCTAGCCTTGCCATGGTAGCTCTTCATACCTCACACTCACATGCAGACTCATACCTATGACCAGTTTAGAGTGTCCAATCCACCTACTGCATGCCTTTGGATATGAGAAACCAGAGCACCTGGAAAAAATCCACACCAACATAGGAAGAACATACAGACTCTACACAGAATTCACCCTAGCCAAGAACTGAACCAAGGAATCGCTTGCTGTGAAGAAACAGCACTGTACCACCATCTGCTGTGTCACTGTGCCAGACTTTCAGCAGAAACTTACGTGCTTATTAAAAAAAAAAAAAAAAAAAAAAAAAAACAATCAAAGCCAATTTCACTGATCCTTCAACTTACAACTTTTGTAATATCTCAGACAGATATTCTGGTGCAGAGTCAAATTTATATAGTCATCAGCAGTATCTGTATTAACTTAATTTGGGTCACATGACTAAATGATTTCAAGTCATAGAAAATCAGTAGCCATACATCTCAATATCTTTGCTCAAGAATTCTGGACAAAACCAAACATTATGGAGGTCAAAGGCCCAGAATCAGGGAAGACTTTTGCATTTTGCTTAGATTCACTTAAAAAGATAATAGAACAACAGGTTTTATATCAACATGCATTGTCTGACATAAAGTATGAAACTCATAACAGCTGGCATTATTAAGTAAAATCCTCTGCAATTAACCAGGAAAAAAATATAAGGCAAAATCAGGGATATTCTGTGAAATTAGGTGGTAAGTACTCTGATTTCCATACAGCATGTAAGTCAGCATAAGACGCTGTTAAATGCAGATGATGAATAAGAGAGGACCACTACTGAAGAAGAAATACAAAATTATAGAGAAGGCCTTTGCACACAATCTGCCAGATGGATGCTCATTGCCTCAGTCATGTAATTCCTTGGTTAGGAAACTCAAGGAAGGGTAGCCTTTAAAGAACTTGATGTTATCCACTAGGGGAAGTAATTTTGTAAGATTAAAGCACATAACTTTACAGTACTGGTTATTCTCTGTTGTTTTAAAGATGTAGAGTACTAATAATTTATATTTTCTATTATTTCATTTTCTTTCTAGATAGAATCTTATTGACCCAAAGATTCTTTTTTTTGTTGGGGGGGGGGGTTCAAGGGTAAATGGAAGAATCATAAATCACAATGTAAGAAATGGATAAAGATTTCATCCAGTATGGCCACTGAAGTCCCTCTGAAGAATTTTGTGACAAGAATCAGGAACTGTGTTGGAGTAAAGATGGGAACTTTTGCAAAGAAAATCAAAAACTATTCCTTACTGGGAACCCATTAAGAAAACTATTATGACTGACTCAAAACATTAACATATTTCCTCTAAGAAATACATGTATGACTTTTTTCTAGGCCAGATGCCAGAACAGCCATCAGGAATCAGTTGAACCACAGAGAAAAAAAAAACAAAGAAACAGTATAAAATGTTGTAGTCAAAAATGACTTTTCCTCTCTGGTGTTAACTATTCAGAGCATAACTAAGATTGCATATGGCCTACAAGAAGTTACTATCAGTGATCCATGATCCTATTGTTAAAATAAATTTCCTCCACAGGTCTTCCAGGTAAGAAAAGGTATAAAGTAGCTATAAGAAGGCTGTAGTTATACTGTGTTCAACACCCATGGTCCATCCCCAATGCAGCAAATGACAGTCAGATAAGTACATACGCCAAGTGGTCTAGTCCAAGAAATGTTCAAAAGTGTCATGCTGTCACAGCTACTGATCCCTGCTGCCAATAACCAGGGTGACTGATAGAAATCAAGGCAGAGTATGGCAGTAGCACACACACACACACACACACACACACACACACACACACACACACACACACTATGAGTGCACATATGTAACGCTGACTATGCGAATATGGGTAGAAACAGTCAGGTAGTGTTAACAAGAATTCCATCCACAGGACTTCCAGGTATAAAGTAGCTATAAGAAGGCTGTAATTATACACTGTGTACAAACATACCACTGCTTATCCCAAGGCCATAGGTTATTGTAATCATATCTGTAAAGTAATGATTAGAGCAATGATCATTAAGGCTGTGACCACTGCAAGAATCTACATTTGTTAATTGAAATCTCTTTCTCTCCCCCACCTTATCTTCACCAATAATCTAAACACATAAATGAATGGGTATGTTTTTCACCAAAGCTAGAGTTGGGACATGTGTCCTATTGTTCTACAAATGTTGAAATGTATTCCAATTAATGTTCCCTATTCTAATACTATCATTGGTGGCATGCTGCTATCAATGTAACCTGCATGATAAAGCCCACTGTGGTCCCATATATGCATGTGTTCTATTTTCTATGCACATGTTCCAAACCTGTTGTTTTGGGTTAATGGGAATACTCATGTATGCTGTTATAACTAATCCTGGAATGTGTTTACCATTACTAACAAACATATATTCAAAAACTGCAACACAATAGCACATGTGGGAAGGCCGATCCCAGCGGATTTGCCTCTTCTGCCTCATCTGGCCATGGAACTGGCCTCCAGCAAATTTGGGAACCACCCCAGGACCTGCTTGTCTGCTGGTCCTGGTCATTCTCCCATTGGCTTGGGCATAGACAGGATCCTGTCATCCAAAGCTAGGTCTGAGGTCTGGTGCATAGAGAGCTCTGCAAAGAATTGGGAGATCTGCCATGCCAGCTTGAGGGCCACATGGCAAATTTAGAGGTCAGCCTGCCTCTATTGCTAAGCCCCAAGCACAGCTATCTTTGGGGCCATGAAGGTGCAGTAGTGACTGCCCATGGGTGGTGACCTCAGTCCCACTGTATCCATTTGGGGGCTTCTGGGTTTCCAATTACCAAACACCCCTCCCCATCCAAGGTGTTAACTCCCACATGTGTCATATACTGCCCCTGTATGGTGTTTTGTCTGTCTTGTCTGTTTTCCTACCCAACCTACCTCCCCAAATGTACCTACTATCCTTCCCAATCATCCCACTCACACCTTAAAAAAGGGCAAACTGTTCACAAAAAAAATGTTGCCCCATACATAGCTGTCCATTTCACACATGTGTCCATTGGACACATGTAATCTGGTCTAATTGGCTTCACAACACATTGTTGTTGTCCTCACCTGTATCTTAGGGGTTTGAGTGTCCAAATATACCCCCAAATTCAGCATATGTGCACAGCTTTTGCTGTAGAAGAAATGGATAGCTATGGACTTTCCCTACACTCATTCTACATATCCCTAGCTATCTTTCATATTGTTTTTCCCTCTTTATGTCCCCTTTTTAACCACTTTCCTATCACCACTGTTTTCTTTTCTTTTAAAGAAATTAGCATGGGGGAAGTGTGTGTAAGCAGTAGTAAGTGGGAGTAAGCCTGTTTGCATGGTGCTAAGCGATGCCTAAACATGTAAGCACTTTTAAGGCTGTCTGTCAGCATAGTTACCAGGAATTTAGCATTGCTTACCACCACGCAAACCCACACAAACTCACTTACAACTGCTTAAAAGTGCCTTAATCACTCTGCATCCAACAGGGCTTGTTCTTCCCAGCAACAAAATAATCACCCTTTTGCAAGTCTTGAACCCTGCACACTACAGCCACAGGACTTTACCACTAAGCCATTTGAGTTGTGAATATGTATGATGTTTTTACAAACATATCATTCAGCACAGTCACTCAACAGTAGAGAAAAGGTTTGCTAACATTAGTCAAGTTTTGTACATATATATAAATATATATGTGTATGGAGATGCATATATCTATGTATATATATATATATATATATATATATATATATATATATATATATACATATTTATATAGAAACATTAATAAGTAATACATGTAGAGATATACATATATAATATACAGATATATGATATATATATATATATATATATATATATATATATATATATATATCTATATCTATATATATATATATATATATATATATATATATATATGTATATCTGAATATGTGTGTATATATATACATATATATATATATATATATATATATATATATATATATAGATCCCAATCATATGATACAAACATCATTTGACTGTAGCCAAAAAACTGAAATTTCAAAAGACTGAAAAGTCACTTGAATGAAACCCATAAGACTGAAACCCATAATAAAATTTCAACATACTAAATTTTAAAACAGACCTTATAAAAGCAGACTACACCCCCCCCCCCCACACACACCTACCCTAACTATATATACTAACTCCGGGATCACACTACAGTGGGGAAAAGGGCATAGTACTGGCAGCATGTAGACTACTGTAAGGGAAAGTGAATGGTATATGGGTAAAATGGCATATTAGTGGCAGCATGTAGACTATTGTTAGGTAAGTGAAATGTATATACTCATTTCTCCACTTCAGTGTGATCCTGGAGTTAGTATATATTGTTAGGGCATGTTAGGGGTGAACAGCCACCCACATTGGGGGGGTGGGGGTATATCCCCCAATGTAGTCTGCTTTTATATGGTCCAGTTTAACATATAGTATGTTGAAATGTTATTATGTGTTTCAGTCAAGTGACTTTTCAGTCTTTTGAAATTTTAGTTTTATGGTATCAGTCAAATGCAATTCAGTAAAATGAGGTTTCTGTCATATGAAAGGAATCCATATATATCTATATCTATCTCTATATCTGTCTCTCTCTATATATCTATATCTATATATATATATATATATATATATATATATATATATATAGATATATATATATATATATATATATATATATATGGATCCCTTTACATATATATATATATATATATATATATATATATACATACACACACACACACACACACATACAGACACATACATACATTGATATATATATATATATATATATATATATATATACATATTTATATATATATATATATATATATATATATATATATATATATATATATATATATATATATATCTATATATAGTGCAGTCAGACATCAGATCCACACTCTGAACCTCTTACTGCAACAAATCTGTCTAAAGGCTGTCAAAATAGGGAACAAGGAGCCCAAACAAGGGACCTGATTTAATTATTGCCCTTTTCCTTTCCTCACCTGCAGCAACTGTTTTGCCAAGTCTTGAACCCAGGACATGGTAAACTACAATGAAGGCAAGGTACCACAACACCATCTGAACTCTATAAAAGACTGATGATTTCCCAAACATATTAGTTAGTACATTCATTCAATAGAGAAAGGTGTCTGTAGAATCAGTCAGGCTCTCTCTCTATATATACATGTATATATGTATGGAGATGCATATATGAGGACAAATATATACATAATATAAATATATATATATATATATATATATATAGAGAGAGAGAGAGAGAGAGAGAGAGACAGACAGACAGACAGAGAGAGAGAGAACGATACATCAAATTTATATCTACATATAGGCATGCACACATACATATAGAAAGGTGAATAAATACATATATATAATATATATATATATATATATATATATATATATATATATATATATATATATATATATATATATATATATATATATATATGGATCTAGGACTATTGAACGAAAGTTCAATAGTCCAAATCCACATTCACCAAACACACTTGAGCGAATGTGCTTTTAACTGAAAAAGCACTTTCGCTAAAGTCCCCAAAATAAACACCCCAAAAAAAACAAAAAACAAATAAAAAACACATAACTAATGTTTGTGCAGGGGGGCAAGCCCCCCTGCTCCCCCAACACACCCCATTTCTTTTATATTATCACTCCGAGATCACACTACAGTGGGGAAAATGGAATATTTCCTCATCCCCACTGTACTACAATCACAGCAACAGCCATTTCCCCGGATTTTCCCTATATCTTATCATACTTTCACGAAAGTGCTTTTTTGGTGAAAAGCACTTTTACGAATGTATGATCGGTGGTTTCACTTTTGATGAAACTGCCATTCATGCATTAGTATGGCTCCCATATACATACATATATATATATATATATATATATATATATATATATATATATATATATATATATATATATATATATATATGTATATATATATAGATATATATATAGATATATATATATATATATATAGATATAGATATATATATAGATATATAAATATGTATATATATATATATATATATATATATATATATATATATATATATATAGATATATATACGAAGTTCTTAGATTACCCCTCTATTTCACCAGGGATATAGATAGGATTGTAGGTGTTATACAGAAACATTGGGAAGTTATGAGCCTGGATGAAGGATTGTTTAATATAGCAGGCACACACCCACGTTTCACATATAAAAATAAACAGAATTTGAAGAGGAAGCTTTGCAATCGACCTTTGGTCAGACCCATGGTTACTGCTAATGATTACAATACTATATCATGTCAGCATTGCAACCAGTGTCAGTTTATAGATAATAGTATTAGTTTTTGTCATCCCGTCACACAGATTGAATATAATTTTCATACTAGCACTTGCTGTACTAGCACCCACATAGTATACCTAGCCCATTGCGTTTCCTGCCCAGCGTTTTACATTGGGAAAACGTGTAGACAACTAAGGGAACGCATCAGGGAACATGAGTATGCTGTTAGAACAGGATCTGAGCATAATGCTTTAGCAAAGCATATTAAACATATGGGCGCAGAACACACTTTTACTTTTTGTGCTATACAGCATGTTAAACCTAACATTAGAGGAGGGGGTGTAGATGCTCATCTACTTGAATGTGAATTAAAATGGATAATTAGGCTCAGAGCTGATAAGCTTCCTGGGCGCAATGACAAGGTGCAAGTAAAACAAATATTAAAAAAGAAAAGAATATACAGACCTTGAATATTACTTATGCCTAAATGTGTTTATATATATATACTTTTATGATATATATATTTTTTATTATATATATATTTTTTATATTTTTTTATATATATATTTTTATATTTCTTATGTATTAAACTTTCATTTTTTATGTTTTTAAGAAATTTTCCTAGTTAATGAATGAAAATGATGTCACGTAATTATCTTTTTTGAATGAACCTATGAGATTCATTTTGTGTATACTTAAACACATGCATTTGTTTGGTGACGTTGTAGTTTGATAAAGCCGTTTTGGTGAAAGCACTAACTGTGCTAGCTTTTAATTAAAGATTTCATTCAACATACGCTGATTGCCTTTGAACTTGGAATTATTAGCAACTGTGGAGACTTCGTGAGTGTGGAGATCTGATGAGGCCATCTTCTTTATGTGAAAGAAAGCCTATTACTGCCATATGTATCCTATATGGGTGGAAGGTAGGTATGTGGCAGTTAAGTAACCTTAGACTAAATTCAAACAAAATAGGCAGTATATCAGAGATGTGTTGTGTAATTCAGGGAGATGGAGTGTGGGCAGGATGGGTAGGAAGAGGCAAAGGTGCACTCTAGAATATAGAGGAAAAGGAGTGCAGTATAACTAAGAAGGTAACATATATGGGGGGTGATGCCTGCCACTAATCTGTGATGCAGCTTTTGACCACACTAAAGTCAGTCAGCTGTCCTTAAGGGAGTACACTATCTAAAGTACACTAAACCAAGAAAGTTAACATACATTCACTACTTTCAGGCTATGGTTCTCTCAAACTTCTTTGCTGGGTCCACAGTATTTTCTGGGTGATTCTTCTTAACTGATGTAGGTATTTGATGGGAGGGGGGGACCATTAAATAATGGCTATGAATGGTCTGGATGAGGGAAAGAGATAGTACTCAGGGTGTTTGCATATAGGCTAGGACAGGCTTTTTGTTCAAAATTTGCTTTCTTTTTCTTTTTGTTTTTGCACTATTACCATAGGTATACAAGGTTCTAGCACAACAGGTTGGTCATTCAGGTGTTATATTTAAGCAGCTTTATCTTATAAACAGCAAAAAAAACAGTTCAGGTGGTGTTCACATATCTTACTTAAACAGTGCAGTCATCACACAGCAACACCAATTTAGAAACTGCAAGGTCCCAAACATATAGAAATATCCATGAAACAGTAAGCCAAGTGGAGCTATGGTATCTGAGAGTACATTTAAATGTCTCAGTACAATGAGAGGAGGCTGGATATGTCTCCAACTCTGTTTACCCCTGCAGGTCAAGCAGAATCTTAATTTGCGGTTATTTAGACTGGTAACCCAAGCCAAATTCTGTCCACACAAACAGTGGGTTACAAGGACTTAACTATCAAGTTTTATCTAATAAGTACAGTATGTATTCATCAACATTCTAACTAATCGTAGCATTAATAAGCTATATCCAATGGAAGCGGGAGTCACTGTGCTATATTATAGACAGCCTTTGCTGTAAACATTAAGTGTTTTAAGCAGACAGTGAATTACCACTTTAATGGCTGGCAATGCTGACAAATAGATATACTAGTGCAGCTATTATGTATACACTTGGATGTTAAATAAGCCAGTAAGAAATAATCAGGCTAAATCAATAATATATCAGACAGCATACAACACGCGATGCTGTTTAACTAAAGGAGCTGCTGCGCGCTTGCCTTTACTGTCACTAATTATAAGGCAATGCACTTGGATGGTATGTAGGCCAGTAATCAGTCCAATTCGAGTATGTAACAGCCAGCATATAGCATGTAATGCTGTTTAAATAATTAAAGGAGCTAGTATACACTTGCCTGTACTGTTTCTAAAAGATAAGGCAATAATCAGGCTAGTTCAAGAATTTAACATACAGCATGCAATGCTGTTAAACCAAATAAACTGTTTCTAAAAGATAAGGCAATAATCAGGCTAGTTCAAGAATTTAACATACAGCATGCAATGCTGTTAAACCAAATAAACTGTTTCTAGAAGATAAGGCAATAATCAGGCTAATTCAAGTATTTAACATACAGCATACAGGAGGCAATGCTGATAAAGTAAATATAGGAGCTAGTGTATGCTTGTATTTACTGTTTCTAAAAGATAAGGTAATGCAGACACAATTTACAGCCATGACATAGTTATTTAACACATCTACAATGTACAGTTACACTCATGGTTTCCTCTTGCCTGTGGGTTAATTCACGAAGCAGAGTTAACTCTAAAAAACATTCTACAGTTCCTTAAACATGAATTTACCTCAGCAAATACTAGTACATGTGCAGAAATAAAAAATAACAGTACAATTCCTTACCACTAACACGCTAGCAAGCACAGCAGCAGCAGCATCTATGGGGAGGCTAGGACAGTTTGAAAATGGTGCCTCACCAACAGGGTTCCCTAAGTAAACTTCCTTGGAAGGAAGAATGTAAGAGGGAGGAAACAGGAGAGATGGACTTCCTTGGAAGGAAGGGTGTAAGGGGGAGGGGACAGGAGAGATAGACAGGAAGTACAGAAGTGTTGCAGATGGAAGGGGAGGGATGAAGACCTAGAGCCAGTAGTCCAAGACACTGGAGAGTTTGGGAGACTATCAGTGTTATGCAAAAGAGAGCCTATTACTGCAATATGTACCCTATATGGGTGGACGGTAGGTGTGTGGCAGTTAATTAACCTTAGACTAAATTCAAACAAAATAGTCAGTATAGCCATAGCCATAGCACTTACATCCACCCCCTCCATACACAGCCCAAACAACATGCACACATGACATGTGTACACAATCCTGACAGTCTGTTAACAATGGTCAGACACATACAGGTCTCTCACATGTACAATTCACCTTAGAATATACAGGATCAGGACTCATATCTATGGTCTCATCCCTGACATGTCTGTGGGTCTATTACATCACTGGGATGGTAGCAGGCATAAAGGCAAGAAATAATGATAGTAAACACATCTGAGCTTCATTGACATCTGGACAAATCCTGACATCATTTGGGAACAGAGACACAAACACAGGGGTAGAGTGGACATATTGCTGAGCTTCATTGAGACAGTTGCAGATGTTACTGGGTTTGTTGTGGCATATCCTTTATGAGGAATATGACTTCAGAAATACCAATAGATGTGAGTATTTACTGACTGCAATCCCCAGACTCCACAACTGATTTACCAAGGACACCAACTGTCTAGGGAAAAGACAAAACATAACAGGCAAACATGTGGCCAGTCTCTGGACAGCGTGCGAGTGGAGAGGTATGTCAGAGACATATCACTGTCAGTCGTGAAGTCATTCATTAAATTCATGTCCACACAAACCATGTCAATCTATCAATCCACCACGTGTATAACAGCACTAATGACATAGAATCTGTTCACAAATCTGGGGATATTCCTTCCATGTTGTTTGGTTGTTTGCACATGTCCTGCCCTGTGATGTATTGCCACCTACTGTATGTGAATCTGTAGCCCACCACCACTGCAATGTCCCTCACACAGGCAAGGAAAAGGGGCAAGGCCCACACTAAGGAATGTCCCATATTTTGGAACTAGCAGCAGTGTCCAGGCGCACAACACAATACCATGTGGGCACCTACATAGGGGTATGCCCTCAGCAATACCTGACATATGCACATCTGTACAGACGTAAGGCAGAAAGTAGATAGCCAACAGGTTATGCATTAGAATTAATGTTTTGAAAGATAGAAGTCTAAAACTAAAAGGTATGCCATTACTAAATGACAGCAGTCCTCAATGACATGTCCAAAAACATAGTAGTCTACAGTTAATATAAGAATAGCAAGATATATACAGCTCAAATACCAAGAAGAAGATAGTCAGTACTCAGAGTCTCAGCTTTGTATGCAGGGGTGTATGGTTCTAGTACTACAATCTGCAATCTACTTTTACTTGGAAAAGTACTGTTAAAAGTACTAACGTAATGATCCAATATGTGTTAAACTATTTTTGTCAACCAGTGCACTGTAGCTCATGTACAAAGAAAAAAAGATTGTGGTACTACCCGTGTATACCCAGGTGTTCCATACATTATAGTCACACCCCTTGCTATTGTAATGACAGCACATAGAAGCATGTTATGTACAGGAAGTTAAATAAACTTATTAAAGATGTCATTACGCTGCTATTTTATCAAACTGTAATGCGGCCAACGGTTACTGGGGCTGAGCTATACTTAGCAGGTTTAAGCATTGTTTGAATGTTAATGCTTACCAGATTTGCAAACCAGTAGGTGAAGCCTACATGGTGTAAGTGCCTATTCGTCTAACCATATGTTAGCACTGCTTACCATCACACACACCCATGCAAACACATTTAAAGCTGCTCAAAACTGCCTTGCTCACTCTGTATCAAGTAGTCCTTGTTCTGCCTAACAACAAGATAAAGAGCCTTACAGGTCTTGAACCCAGGACCTTGCACACCATAGCCAAAGCAATTTACCAGTAAGCCATCTCAGCTGCATGGTCTTAGGATGTTTTCTCAAACATACTCTTCTTTACAGCCAGTTTACAATAGGGAAGAGACACTGTGCAAATAGAAAGGATTGATATCTACAAATATATATTTATATCTGAAAAGAAACATATACATAGAAAGAGAGATAGATATGAATGGAGAAAATTATATGTGTATAACAATATATAGATATATTACCAATAAATACTGAGGTGTGTGTGTGTGTATATATTGTTTATATATATATATATATATATATATATATATATATATATATTATATATATATATATATATATATATATATATATATATATGTGTGTATATATATATATATATATATATATTTATATATATATATATTTATGCAAACATATAGACACACACACACACACACACACACACACACACACACACACACACACATATATAATATATATATATATACACACACACACACACACACACACACATATATATATATATATATATATATATATATATATATATATATATATATATATAAAGTATCATATTTAATATTAGTACATTGATTCTGTACATAACAATTTTCCTTTTATGAATGTTTCTTCAAACTGAGGAACAGACTTATTCCAAAACAGTACCTTGGAACCCACCACTGTCCCTATGGTGAGATTTATTCAAATGTACAGCTATAGAACTGTATTATTTCTTATCAGTAATATGTCTCATATGTTCTAACAGCCTAGTTTTAAAATGTGCTACTCTGGCCAACATAGCATATGTTACAAGGGCATCTAAGAGCATTCTCCATACTCCAACTTCTTGAATGTACAGACTCCAACATGTTTTCCAGCCTTTCCCCTCAGCAGGAATGGCAGCACTAAAGAATGATAGACCACTATACCCAATGTATGACATCAAGACAAAGTCTGACATAATTGGTGGACAGATGCCCAAATACATGGCCATACTTGAAATATTGCTATTGTACACTGGGAAAGTAACTGGTGTTACAGGGTTTGTTGTAACATATCTTTTCTGATGGATATAAAGTCAGAAAAACAAATGAATGTTAGCATTTACTGATTGCAATCACCAGAGTATGCTACTGATTTTCCAACGACAACAGCTTTTGGTGAACAGACCAAACATAACAGGCTAACCTGTGGCCATTATTAGGATAGGCGTACAGTTGAGAGCTATGCAGAGACAGAACTTTGTCAGACTGAAACCCATGCAGATGTAGCATATTCAGACAAACCCTGTTAAACTAGCAGTATTCCAACATACAACACCAATACTCACATTCTGACCCTAAGTCTTGAGCCTTCTTCACCACTTAGTTGGCTTGTCTCCACAAGTCCTGTTGTAAGAGGTATTAGCTCACAATCCCCCAAGATGTCTTCCTCAAAGGTAAGGAAAAGGGCCAATGCCCACATGGAGTACTCAATAATAGGCATGTGTTGCCATGACATTGGCTATTGGAAGAACTACACAGCTGCTCTGCATGCAATTAGCAAGTGGAGAACACCAATTGGTGCACAGGCCATCACCTGGTCATGAGCATCACCAACAAAAGCCATGCTGCCACCTACTATTTAAACCATCTCTAACCCTGTAGTACAGAGAGAGAGAGAGAGATAGAGGGGGAGAGAGAGAGATAGAGAGAGAGAATGAAAGAAAACAAAACAAAACAAATAAAAACAAAAACTGGAAAAGAGAAGAAAAAAGAAAAGGTAAGTGGAACATGTAAGCATGTAATTGAATGTAGTACTTGGTCTGTAATAATGGGAAATATGATTTGGAAGAATATATGTCCCAATGAGACTTGCTGTACTAATGTCCTGCTGAACAGCTGCTATGGCCATAGCATCTGGCACTCTCTGCAATGGGAAAGATCACAGCCATACCTCTCAACTGTAGAGATATTCACATCATATTTTTCCTCCTGAAATCTGTACACATCTGTCAAATAGCTGAGGATTGAAGTCATCAAGTAATGACAAACACATGAGTTTATGACTCCACATCCTTAAGAATATTCACGGTAATGCAAAATGTATTATTCTACAAACTTCCTAAGTTTGTAACAGGAATATTTAAAGTCTGGCCCTATTCATCCCCCCATCATTTTAGGCTTTGTCCAGATGTGATTCTCTAAGAGGTTGCATGGTAGGATCACAGCTCAGGAGCCTGACTCACCCTGGGAAAGGACAGCTCAGATATGACAACTATTGTGCCACTGCTAGGCCAGTTAATGGGATGTTATCCATATCCATATGTTACTGCATCTAAGAGATCTATAGAGGGCATGTGCAAAGTAAAGTACTGTTGCAGACGTGTGTTGAACTGCATGTGATATATTGAATTAATAACATTCAACTGTACAGTGTTCTGGTCGGCAATAAGCACATTTGTGGCTGATATCTGTAGTCACATACACATATACCTGTTTTATGTCAGCCAAACCATTGGTAAGTCTGTAAGCAATGTTAATGTAACATAATAGCCTACTTATGACTGTTGGACATCATCCAGTTATTACAATGATGTCAAAGCCTACTGTGCAATCAACATACTCATGTATGGTGCAGCTATATTAATACAGTATCAATACTAATGTCCATTTTGTCACCCATTTATGTGTGTCATTGTCCAGATGCCCTGCTATAACAGGTTGAGAAGTATGATTGAGCAGCAAGACTGTAAATACAGTGTGCCATACTAACATAGAACAGAAATGTGTACCAGGTATCCTCTGAGCACATGTATGCATGCGTATGTTCAGCTGGAAGGCACAAAACTAATAACATGTGTGTCAAGCAGTCAGGTACATAGGTTGTGCATGTTGCACAGGTGTAATATCAGTGTCAGTGCATACAACAGACATACATGTGTACAGCTACTGGTTGTTGCATTGCCCTGACACTTATGTGGGTACTACAGTAGGCATGATTATCAGGTAGTAATCAGAGAAGTGCCCAAAAGTGTTATGACCCTCTGTCCATGCCTACCACTAACAGCTATATCAACACCTATATGCAGCGGATATCACAAGTGCACACACCACTGTTGGAATGGCAGGTTTGTGTGCTGTATGACAATGAGACCACAGAAAATCATGTTGTAATATTTCTTATCTTGAATGTGACCCCTAACCTGTACAATTCCATTGAAAACAAAGGTGTTTCTAGGAAGGTGAGCAACTACTGCCAAGTGAAGATGTGCCATGATGTTAGAGTCCACACCAAGATGAATGAATGCTGTAACCATGTCAAGAGGTGCATACACAACATATCAGTTTAAGGGTGTGCACACTCAATCAACTGGCTTATTGTACTGATTATTATTTCCATATGTTTTCACAGACCAGATTGTTATGTTTTCAATTGAATTGTACAGGTTATAGGTCACATTAAAGGTGGGAATTGTTTTGAAATGAATTATTGTGGTATCATGTTTCAATTGCACAAATACCAGGCATTGTAACAGGGGTGTGCACACTTTATATACACTGCAGCTATATAGACTCATCAGTACCTGACCTGTATAACCAGCCTCCACCAAGGTAGAGTAATCCCCTTAGGTGGACAGCAGCAATACACAAACCACATAATAGGTTGCTATATTGGCGATACAGGGCCACATAGCTGCAGGCAGCAATTTGGAAGCAGGTCCACCTCTATCTGAGCAAGCATGTAAGTTCACATATGACTTCTTGTAAGGCTGACTATGACTACAAATCAGACATATCCACGCCACCAAGGTCAGTTGCAACAGTGTCTCCAGATATGTTGTCAGTGTTAGAGGCAACAACACAATTCACCCTATACTGGGGTAAAGCACACCTCATACACACATGCCATGGATCTAGGCAACCTGCATCAGACAGGTTAGATGGGAACATTGCCACCCTGCCCACCCCAGTCATATAGGGGGATATGCACATCAACCACACTCCTCCCCTTAGCAATGGTGAACATGTACATATTACCTACTGATGGTAACAACAGCAAATCTCCATGGGGCATAATAACATCACTGTCTGCCTCCTACATCAACTCAGGCATGTGCTCACAGCTCCATCACACACCATAGTCAAGCACAGACCTGCCACCATTCACAAACCATTCACACAGATAATAGCTACTGTCATCCCTCTACACAGAAATGAATGGAGAATAGAGGAGTATGCAATTAATGTCCAACATTGGGGGGAATAAGATAGCTCAGCGCCAGGAGTGTAATGCAAGCTGCTATAGCCATGATACATTGGAGGGTTATGGTTTAGTTTAGATGATTTGCAAGTAATATCCACTCTTTATGTGTAATTTGACAGTCATATGAGCTCCTGTGACCTTTCTTCTTGTTTATGTCTTCCAGGTAACATGCAGAGGGCTCGCCTACCAGCATTTTCTGTTGGGGAAACTGACATCATCACCCAATATGTGATTGAACATTATACCCTGTTATTTGGACTGAGCACAAGATGTGTTGGAGAGGACAGCCCTGTGGAATGATCTGGTCCAGAGGGTAAATGATGTCAGCCTGCACAGCAGAACTTATGAGCAGGTGCAGCATCGGGCCACCAACCTCATCCTCCATGCCCGTCAATGGGTTGCTGCTCTAGCAAGGGACTGGCTTGCCACAGGTGGGGGCCCAGCCATGTAGCCCCCACTGACACCCACCAAGAAGCTCCCTTTTACAACCTTGGGGCACCAGCCCAATGCACAAGTCATGAAACTGAGGAAAGCATCATAGAGGTGGGTTGCAACCATGCACTGGAAAAGGAGCATGGAGGTAAGAGCCCAGTGGGTATTACTACACTGATTTATCAGACATACATGTATCTGTCAGGTCCAATAGCAGTCGTGGATGGAGTTTTCTAATGCACAGAGGTGCACATCTATGGTGAGGAGAGAACATTGTGTATTATTGGGATTAGTGCTGTAAATGTGCAGGCATACTGCATCCATCCTGTACCAAAGGCCACATGTGAGTCTGCTGACAATACCTCCCTTTCACAACTATCCAGGACCCCCCGGTCTGCATATGCGACAGCAGCCTGAAGTTGGTGAGTATGACATTACTCTGTTGTTGCCTGGCAATACCCCAGGCATGTGAAGGGCATGCAATTCATCATGCACACAACTAGCAGTAATAGCTATATTGCTTTATGCAATAGGTATATTCCTTATGTGTATGTTCACTTGCGGTGGGGTTAACTGCATTGCATCACAGTGGTCCCCACTGGGGCCTATCTGATGTGAATTTAACAGTCCTGTAGCATACCTCACAACTTGCCAGTGATAGATGTCTGGACAGAGGCCAGCAAAATGGGCTGGACAAACAGCCTAAGGTTGGGACATGTGTGACACATTAATGGTACACATTGTATATAAATTGTGTACACACCCCTGTTAAGATGTAATGTGTTTCTGGTACATACAAATTAGGACCACAATATGTCAGTCCATACCTCTTCAAGCCATTAAGCTGATTCATGATATGGACAGCTCACTTGTAAAACCAAGCATCTGGAGTCACGTATTGCACCTACAAGGATGGCCACCTGTGAGGTGGCAGACATCATATCAGCATGATGTTTCAGTCAGGTATGATACCTCATGTTGCTATATGTGTCAGTGCACTCACTGTGGCCTGTTTGGCTATAATATCACATACATGGGCATTGTTAAGGCACACAGACCACTTTCAACCATGTATAGGTTGCAAACATATGAATATTCCAGACACATCTATACAGAGGACTGTTCAATGGTTTAACTTGCTGCATGTGAGGCAGATGCTGTTACCACACTATATAAAGTAATGGCAGTGTTAGGTGGTCACCAGCCGTGTATGTACACACATCAAAATGGGATAAGTCACACAAGATATGATCTTCAAAACCTCCTCTAGTTGTCTATAGCCTATCTGCCTCTCTTCTCTATTCCTCATATTCTAACCCCTATCCACTACTTCCTCACACCCCACCTACCCCTCTTCTCTAATTCTTATATCTTACCTCTTCACTGTATACCGTCCAACCTAATATCCTCCTACATCATTCCTCCTGATTTCCTTCTATTACATTACACCCACATTCCTCTTATTAATTGCTCTATTCCATCCTTCTTTCACTGTCACTCCTATTGTGAATTTTAATCCAGAAATCACTATTGTAGACCATGCAAATATATGTACATACTCTGCTTTCTCTGCAAAAGCATTTTATATATTGTTTTCTCTCTTAAATCTGATGTTAATATATC
Organism: Protopterus annectens; assembly: GCF_019279795.1. Lineage (NCBI taxonomy): Eukaryota > Metazoa > Chordata > Ceratodontiformes > Protopteridae > Protopterus > Protopterus annectens. The sequence goes on along the minus strand of NC_056728.1, from coordinate 613,799,885 downwards.
TTCTCTTACTATGTATACTACAAATGTTTTGTTGAGTTGCTGTATTGTTGCTTTATTTCATTTGTTTAACCTTCTTGAAGCTTTTCTCCCTGGACTCCATTGAAAATAGGCTCCTTCAGCCCAATAGACTATCCTGGAAAACAAACTGTAAATAAATAAATAAACACACACACACATAAACAGTTGCCAGTATTGGAATTAGAACTCCTTCCTATCTATGTATTTCTACTATGGTGCTATGCAGTTATCAGACACACCACATAGCTTCTACATTTCCATTTCTTCCAAAGTTACATCTAAGGTGGATGACATTAACAGGACTACTAAATTGGAGTGGGGGGAAGTGTAAAGGGTAGTACACAGGTCAAAAATGGTGTAACCCACACTCTACAGAACTCCTGCCTATTTATATATTTCTACTATAGTGCTGCACAGTTATCAGACACTCCACAGAGCTTCTACATTTCCATCTTGTCCAAAGGTGCATCTAAGGTGGATGACATTAACAGGACTACTAAATTGGAGTGAGGGGAAGTGTAAAGGGTATTACCCAGGTCACAAATGGTGTAACACACACACTACGTGATCCTCACACACACATATCCAAATAGTTGCCTAAAGGAAGATTCAAACTCCTACCTATCTAGTTATTGCTACTATAGTGCTATGCAGTTATCAGACATGGCACAGAGTTTATACATTTTCATCTTGTCCAAAGGTTAAGGTGGATGATATCAACAGGACTAGTAGATTGGAGCAAGGTAAAGTGTGCAGGGTAGTACACAAGTCAAAAATGGTATAAGCCAGACAGTATATGATTCACACACTTGCCAGTGGTGGGATTAGAACTTCTGCTTATCTAGTTATGTCAATTATCATGTTACACCGTTAACGCACATGCTACAATGCTTACTGAATTTTCACATGGCAAAGGCTGCTGATAACTGCACAGCTGAGGTAAAGTATTACAGGTGACAGAAAATCTGCTTTCAGTTCCACCCTTACATTGTGCCAGTTCTTTCTGTCTTGCACTTCAAATAGCATTATGGCTTGGAACTTCACTGGGTTATTGTATCAATAAGTGTGACACACCTGGGAGCTGTCAGCAGTACTCATTCATCACAGAAGTAGTCCCAGTATTTACTAGTTATGTCCACCCCTCCTGACATGATTGAAGGGTAGCTTTCTTTGGCTTTCACCCATTGACCTGGTGCACTTGTCCATTCTGAGGCACTGTTGCAACTGCCTCATGTACACAGACAGCCCTCCTCTCTAAACTCCAAACACTCAGACTTGTGAGAGTTACCCATATATCACCCAATGTGGACATATGAACTCTCTAGCAAAGACTGAACTAATAGGTCAAGAGGATAAGATCATCACCTGCACCACACCATGTAGAACACATAGCTCACCATGACACCCAATTTGACAGCCATGACATACAGTGAAAAGCCACACACCCACCTTTACAGAGGCACTCAATGGATATTTACCCAAACAGCACAGATCAGCAAGACAGACACCCACTCAGACACCCCAACATGGCACATGCCAAGGGACACATATATAACCTACACAGTGTGCCCCTCAACATAAGCTCATAAGGCTAATCACCTAGCACAATACAGTGATCATGGGTACCTCAATACTGAGGTACACACATATCCCACTCACTAAGTTGATTATGGAGCAGGTAACAGCCAAATATCTATCACATGCCAGCATCCAACACATGACACAACCAGTCATGGCACTCCACAACAACTATGAGTATCATAACAAAACACCAACCCAAAAAAAAAAAAGGAATAAACTTTGATAATCACATTGCCAAAGTGGTTAGAAAGACCTTCTATATAGCCCACCTTATCATGAAAGGGTTCGCATCTAGATCAAAAGAGGTCATTGTGCCCCTCTACTCGTCACTCATCAGACCCATAATTGAATACAATGCCCCTTTTGGGATGTACCTTACCCGACACCTGCAGCAACTGGAGAGACCCCAAAAGTACCTCACCAAGAGGATCATGGGCTACAAACAGATGTCCTATGCATCTCGACTAAAGAAACTCCAGCTCTACTCAGTTGCTTACCGCCTACTCAGGGGCGATCTATGGCTGACGTACAAAGCCATGTCAAACTCAGAATTAATGGACATGCTCCACCTCAAAAAATCCAAGTCCCTTAGAGCTACATGCTCCAGGGAACTAAACCTCAGCACAAAAATAAATAGGACATGCTGGAGGGAAAGATTCATTTCCCAGAGGCTCCCCTCACTCTGGAATAGAATCCCAATTCATGTTAGACATAGCCCCTCACTAACCCTCTTCAAGCAAAATTTGGACCCGTGGATGGGAAATCACAAATTCACCCCTGGGATCTCTCCTGTGTCCCTGCTAGACAGAGGCACAGTAAACTAATCTTAAAAGGGTACCTTCTGTGACCTACTTTACAGAGGCACAGTAGGCTAATCTAATAGGGAGGCGGAAGCCAAATACACTCTGGCTAGGCTTATAAATGCCCTAGGGCAGATAGCCTAGTATCTACCTATGAACCTTAAAACAACAGACGAAGAACACACTTGATTTATTATACACCAAAGCACTACAGGTATAATAAATCGAGTGTAAAACTATGAGTATCATTCTGTATCCATGTGGGTGTGAATTACTTAGGACACACCTCCCTGGACTACATGACAAGAAACATGGTTAAACTCTCTGATTATGTGGTCCAGGCAGGTATGACAGTAACCCTGAGCAGTGTACCATCGTCACCCAGAATGATGCTGTGGTACTATCAATAGATGATTAACTGCAACATTGGCTTACATGTTTTGTGTCATTCTTAGGGGATCCAGCATCTCTCTGCTTGGGATGACATGATTGACAGAACCCACAGACTTGCAACAGATTTCCTACATCTGTCAGCACTGGGTTCCAAGTACTGGCTAAGTGTCTTGCCACCTCTATGATGCCTTATTAGGCAGTGTTCCTAATGTAATTACCACCATAACAGCTAGACATGTTATCAATCTGAGGGTCATGCTGTTCAACAGTAGACATCTAACTGTCAAGATGCAGACATTCAAAGCACTTGGAGTGGAGGACATTAACATGTCTGCTGTAATGGAGAGGTGGTTCACAGCAGCAGACAGCAGCCCTGCAATATCAGGCTATAATGCATTCCACAACTGTCAGCACCCCAACATGGACCACACCACACGTCCACAGGTGGTGTTGTCTCCACATTCATTATGGATAGGAACACCTCCAGATGGGTATCCCAGCATAATGCATTGAAGATATTTCCAGTACAACTGGCTTGGGGTAATAGTGCAATCCAGACCATAGCTTGCTATAGGTCCACATCTATGTCCCTAGATTGTCAGTGAACATTTCTCAACACCCTGCCATCTATGATGGTCCAACGCAACACTGACATAGTATGAGACTTCAACTACCTGCCCATCACCTGGGGAATGTAGCCAAGTGCCAGTACAGTGGCCCAACACTTCCTGGGATTCATCATATCCAATGCCCTAGACCTGCTCATACTGACCCGTGGTACAGAATGCAACAACCTTGACCTATGTTGATAAATATGGGACTGTTGCTCATCCACAGTTGTCAATCCCTGCTTGGTGAGATCCACATAGGCTGTAATCAACATGGAACTTAACATGTCAGTCACACACTCCCACAAAGGTAACCATCTTGCAAAACTTCTCCAAAGCTGATTTTGCAGACATGAAAACAGAGGTGGATGACTTCACTGCACCCAATGGGAAATACCTGCATGACTGTGGAATCATACACATATGCACTGTACAAACAGGTACATGAATGCATGATATGAGCCAGAGCCAACAGAACCCATATACTGTCCTCCAAACACTGGGAGATAATGTGATGGTCCCCTGCCATTACTAAAGTGTACAACAGAAGGAGGACAGAAAGGTGGTGTCCCATGACTGGTGAACTTCCTTAGCCTCAAACACAACATGGGATCACTCATGAAGCCCCTACAGGCATCTATGAAGGCAGACATGCAGAAGACACTGACAGCAATAACAACAGCCTTTGATAGTTACATCAGCAACCTCCATAGCATTAAACACAAGTTCTGTGAGTTACTGCACAATGCTATTATCTATCCTGAGACAACAGATATTGGCCACAGTCTTGGCAAAACATTCAGTGCCAGCTTTACTCCTCTCTCCCCCACAAGTGAAGTGTTGAGTGAATGTGTTCTCATATGCTATATCCTGTTTCTGTTCTAGGCATCTGTGTGTCACCAGGATGTGGACCTGCAACAAGACAAAGGGGTATGGCAGTGTGGTAACACATCCACAATGTCTTAGGCAGGGTACAGCTGTATCTGCATGGATTCCCTAGGTCTGTAACACAGTGATTGCATATGTCTCACAGATTATAGGGCTGAGGGTTGTACATAGGTATATGTTGATTTACAACATCTGTTGTAGAGTGGAGAATGGTAGGTGTTATGGTTTGGATACTCCTCCAATTGATAATAACCACAGCCACATTTGATATTCATCAACCAAACACACTGAGATTACTAATCTGACACACACACACACACACACACACACACACACACACACACACACACTTGCCAGTACTGAGATCCATAGGTTCATTGCTTCATAGGTATGTAGTAGGTGAATGGGCCTGAAGGCTCTACAAGGCTAGCCCAAGGGAATACCCTGGCATCAGGCCACATGATAATAGTACCTAGTGTGGCTCAGGAGTATAGTCACTGAAGTGGTCCCCAGGGGTGTGTATTGTAGTCCCCATCCACTCATCCAGATTTCTACTGTGGGTGGACAGTGATGTCCACTGCTTCACATGTATGTGATTTATATTCCATAGCATGGGCAGTGTCTGGGTTGTGCACGTCCCACAAGCACGCCCTTTGAAGTGTGAAAGTGTGCTTGAGATCTCTGGGGCATGTTGTGTGGACAGATTGGTATCTTCAGATGTAGTATTCCTGACCTAGTTTGGTGAGACATGGCTGTGTAACTGAGGTAGTGATTGCACCTGCATAGACAGTATGATACTGGGATTAATTGCAGCTATTGGAGTCTGTCCGTACAGGGCATGTGTATAAGGCTTGGTATTCCCTTTATGAAGTATGTTTGCAGACTCTACTGTTGTCACAGGTGTCCAGTGAGGAATATGGCAAAAGGGCCACTGTACACATTGATTGGGCTACTGAGGGGATGGTACAGGGCGACCATGTCCTTTTACTTGCTGGATAACACACACTTAATCAGGAGATGTAACACATCAAAGTACTTTCTGATGTCAGTGGCACTGTTGTAGTCAACAGGCAGCTGACTGATAACTCATGTTCCCCATTCAGTTCTAACGTCACTGTTCAGTAGACTACCAGCAATATATTACTTCATTTGAGACATGGTCTTCCCAAAGGTAATGGCCACACATCTCTTGGCATTCAGGTAATGTCCAGGGTTCTGACAATGGTCATAGGCGTCAGAGTGGCCTTTGTGCATGATGTCAGCATCACATGGATTGGGAATGCTACCACCCACCTTACTGTTTTATGCAAACATTTTCAGCCAGGGTGCCTTTGTGTTCTTCTGCACCTCAGAAGGTAGATTTCAAACATGAGAGGACATGGTTCCATACCCTGTGTGACACCAGTCATGCCTGGTCATCGGTTTGACATGGAGTCTACTGAAATCACACCGTGGGTACTATCTGTGAGGCAGTTTTCAGGAGAACTATTGATATAGTGGTTGATGCCTAGCCGAGTGTGTTTGTGTATGATTCCTGGGTGGAGGGTTGTCTCTGAGTATTAGAAGTGCTGCCTATATTGTTAATTATTCCATACTGTCACATAGTCATTGCACATGGCACTACACATTTAGGGCTGTGGGTTGTCTACACAAACCTCTGCAAATGTTGGCCTTGTAATGTGGACATTGGGACATATACTAGGTCATCAATATATTAATTTAGCAAAATTACCCCCGATGGATCCTGTTATTACACAATCACACCAACACCCACACAGAATACTGATTACAGACAGAGACACAAACACACGCACTCCCTTGCCAGCTCTGAGTTTTGAACCCCTACCTATCTATGTATTGGTACTACAGTGTTATGCATTTATAGCATGCACTACGGAGCTTATAGGATGGATGCTGTCCCAAGGTACTTCTAAGGTGAGGAACATCACCAGCCCTTGTAAATACTGGAATTGGGTGATGTAGTGTGTGAGAGATTTTATAAAATACTTTACCCTATACACACATTTACATGTGCCAGGAATGAGGTTTGAAACTTTATCTAACTATGTTTTCAGACCTTTATGTTATGTATTTATGACACAAACCACTGACCTTATATCGTTTAGGATTGCCAGCAGGTACTTCTAAGGTGAATGATATCTGCAGGACTGCTAAAGTAGGGCACTGAGAAGTATAATGGGTGTAAATTGGGCCAAAATTCTTAAGGTACGAACACATATTTTTAGATATATATACCCGCACACATGAACACTTGCCAGAAATGAGATTCAAACCCCTAACTATGTAGTTATTGTTAATGCATTGTTACACATTTATCACATGCACCACAGAGCTTAGAGTTAGAACAGTCTCCAAACATACCTCTAAGGTGAGTGACATCAGCAGCCATAAAGTATTACACTTTGAAATGTACTGGCTGTGTATTGACAGATAATACTTCAACCTATAGATATACACACACACTCACACAAATAGACACACTTTTACAATTTCCAGAACCGAGATTAGAACTCCTACCTAATTAGTGTTTTGCACTACAGTATCACACGCACCACAGAGCTTATATGTTGGAGAGTTGCCAAAGGTATCTTTGAAGGTGAATGACATCAACAGCAGTGCCATGGGAGGGGTAAGGGAAGTGTAGTGAGTGTGAATGGCCTCAAAATCATGTCTCTACTAAGACACACACACTCTCTCATACAAACACACACATGTTCACAGTTACAGGCCCGACATTAGAATGCCTACCTCACTAGTTCGCTACTTTATAGTATTATGCAGTTATCAAAAGCACCACAGAGCTATATATTGGTGAGCTGTCCAAAGGTATCTTTGAAGGTGAGTGAGAACAGCAGCAGTGCTAAAGGAAGGGTAAGGGAAGTGCAATGAGCATAAATGGCCTCAAAATCATGCTTCTACAAAGACACATACACTCTCTCACACATACACACACATTTTCACAGTTGCAAGGACAGGAATCAGAACTCCTATCTACCTAGCTTGCTACACTATAGTATCACACAGTTATCACAAGCGCCACGGAGCTTATAGGGCTGCACGCTACCCAAAGGGTTATTTCAGGTTGACTGACATCAGCAGAAATACTAAAGTAGGGCAATGGGAAGTGTAACGAGTGTGAATGGCCTCAGACTTATTCATCTAGAAACATACACACACACTCACACACAACTTTACATTTGACTGACTGAGATTACAGATGCTACATGAATACTTATTTGTACTATTGTGTTACACAGTTATCACAAGCACCACTGAGACTATAAGGCTGAGGGCTAACAAAAGGAATTTCTACAGTGAATGACATCAGCACATTGTGTGATAAAGGCCAATGGGATGTGTACTGGGTGGGAAAGGCCATTTAATGGGATTCCCTCTGTCACCATCTCTCTCTTCCCCACTTCTCTGTTTGTGTATGTTTGACATATTATATTATGTTGGCCTTAGATATGTGTGAGTATTCCTAGCCAAAGTGTGTGTGTGTTTGAAGTACAAATGGTGTACAATTTGGTGTGTGTGAACAGACATCTGTGAATAACAGATATCTATAGTCCACTGTGTTATCAGACATGGGCTTCATAGGAGCATGCCCAGTATGATAATCTATATTGAGTGTGTGCAGCCTTTCCAGGGAGAGTTGGACTCCAGTTCAGGGTTTTGTGTGCTACAGCTATACCTAGCAACATGTTTCTGCAGGATATCTATAGATAGGTTACCAATATGGAGACACAATGGGCGTAATATATGGGGTATACTATAACTATTGCTGTCTGTGCTGCTTGTGTAACATGGTTGGTTGTAGCATAGATTTTCTGACATATGTACTGTTTTACACCGTGACGTATCATGTCATCAACTACTGACAGATATCATTCTTTGCTCAGTTATTTACCCGAGAAATACAAGATGAATGAAGCTGAAACCAATATTCGGAGGCATAGACTACACATTCTGGCACACTCCTGCCATTGTGGAGGGGTAGCTACAGACAATAGACTGCTGGTTCTGTGTAAATGGTGCAGCACCTTGTTAGTATGCTGGCTGGGGATCCCCTTCTTGTGCTTTTCTCTACTTAATGGAATGGTCATATCCTGCTGGGGCCATACCTCTCAGCTGTACAGATACACCCAGGTTATCCAGAGGCAGAACTCTTATATCTGGTCAATTTACCTTCATATTGTAGTTTGCAAGCAGTTTTGTGGCTATTCATTCATGGGTTTGCAGTCAGGGGTAGTATGGGCAGACATTAGAGTTTCAGACTTCACACACTCCATGATATCCATGCTTCTACATGCCCCCTCTGTTATTCTCTCCTATTCCTAATATTATGAAAGCAATATCTCAGAGGTATCCATGTAGAGGGGCCTTTATCCCAGTAGTATTTATGGCCTGGTCCACAGTTCTTGCAGTAGGACATGGGGAGGCATGTTACTGGCATTTGTAAGCATGGCCTTGCACTTGTTTTCTGTTTACTGTGTTAGGTTGTTAATTAGGACCCCCTGACATTCCATACATTGGCACTATGGGTGAGGCATAAGCCTTTGCCAGAGGACTATAGGCAATTTGAGAGTGCTTTAGGCCATCTGTAGTAGCCCAGTGCATTCTGTCACTCATATGATCCCAGGCTGCAAGCCAGTGGATTACCCTGGGGTGACAGTGGTAAGTGGTTGAAGTGTTCTTGTCAATCCTTCCTGTTCATGCTAATCCACGAGTCTGGATGTGGGCAGGTTGCTGCTTACAGCTAGGGACACACCTGCATGAGACACCTATTCAGCATGCAGCATCATGTATGTATTCCCATACAGAGATGGGTTTATGCTGTACTCATCCCCTACAGCAAGGATATGACCTGTGAAAAACCTGTGGCTGATGGTGAGGTGAGCTGGGTGCGTGTGTGTTATGGAAGCTACTGGCACCTGACTCACAGATATATCTGGGACATACCCTTTATGCTACCTTGTGTGTGGACATGGACAGCCTGCCATTACTTCATAACTGTGCCTTTTGTGGTCTGCCAGTGATTGGCGAGACTACCAGTATTCCATACTAGAGGGACAACTAATGTGATGGTAATCTCTATGTATAATTCCAAAGTTGTGTGCAGTTGAAAGCTATTTTATATGCATTCTGTGTAGGGTACTTCCACCTGTGTACTGATTTTATGTATGGGCCCCCATGCATGGCATGTCCAGCTTTCCAGCAGTGACAGATATTGACATCTGGACAGTAAGTATGTACAACTGCTCAGATGGATGTAGCTGAGAAGCAGTATGGTTGGCACTGCAGTTGTTGGAACATGGTCCTGTTGACCACAGTACTGTACCTAGGTCACTGAGACACAACCATCCAGGCCTACATGCTGACCACTTCCAGGCAATATTAAACACACAACAAACTTACCACACTGACCCCTGCATATTGTACACATGCAACAATCTATCATGTAGATTGGGACAGCTCTGGCAATCTTTGCTCCAGTGATATTTCTCCTCAAACTTATGTTACTGCATTTCTACATGGGGTTGTGGGGGGGTGCACACCTGAAGACTTTAAACATTTGCAATGACTGTACTGGTATATCAGTTACTCCGTTGGCTTCAATTTCATACTGTATTGTGACCTATCATGCAGAAAGGAGGCATATCAGTAGAGTACACATGTTAGATTTTAATGGCATAAATTTCATTTTCAGACTTCTTACCCTTCAGAACTAAAATGCAACTGCTAGACCTGTTGTAGTATTTAGATCTGGAGGGGGCCTGTTCACCATTTCCATCATTTGGGGGCCTTAGCCCGGCCTTTCTTTATGGTCATCTACACCTGTCCAGCTGTGTGAGGCTGGTGGTGGGTATGTGGCCCTCATTGACATCCATGTGTGTGACCTATTGACACCCACAGTTATTTGGGCCACCACATGTACTGCGGTGGGAGTTGTCACATTGTGTACTACTGCCTAGTAAGTTCACACCAGTATTTGTTATGGATTTCTTGCTGTCCCATATAGCTGTCAGCTGTCTTTACTTCTATCCCATTCAGCCACCCAATTCCCTTGCATGCTTGCATCTGTACCATACAAACAACTATCAGAACATACTACTCTATTCAGTAATTGACAGGAAGGGTGACTTACCTTGTTGCTGGGCCAGTATTGAGGACAGTGCTGGAGAGCTGACTATGTTGGATGCATGTAGCACACTCCCTATAAATGATAAAGCACAGGTAGTGTCCTGTTTGGCATCCATTTTACTGTATGTGCCAGTTGGAGAGAGGTATCAGTCCCTAGGTCCCTACAGTGTCAGTGTGTGCATGCTATGCATTGCCTTTGTGAAGTACAGGGCATACTGGGCATGCCTCTGTCTGCCTACAGGGGCAGGCTCAGAAAGTTCCTCTTCCAAGTCCCACTGTGCCTGTGGTGGCTTTGGCAATGGTGGGGGGAGGGCTGTGTCGCCCCTCCCCATGATGTTCCTGCTGTAGCTGTTTCCACAGGATCATATTGTCTAGCAAGGCACATACTATGAACATTTGTCCACATGTAGCTGGGGAGTACTGCAAGGCTCCACTGAATATGTCAAGGCAGCAGAACCGTGACTTGAGCATCCCAAACACATGCTCTACAATGACCTTGGTTTGTGTGTGTGTGCCTCATTATGGCGTTCTTGTTAAGGTGTGTGTGCATTTCTGATGGGTGTCATCAGCCTTGGCTCTAGTGCATAGCCAGCATTCCTGACTAGATGGCCATATGAGTTGTCCCCCCGGCAAACCCCTGATACAGCTGTGAGGAATGCCAGATGTAGGAGTCATGAAAGCTTCCATGGCTGCCAGCACACACGTTCATGATAATATCCTGGGCATTGCACATGACCTGGCAGTTGATGGAGGGGAAGCCCTTGCTGTTTATGTAGACCCTAGCCTGCTCACTGGGTGGTGCTTTGATGCAGATGTGTATGCAGTCTATAGCACCAACTACCTCAGGGTATTCTGCTATGCGGATGAAGAGACGCATACTTCTGGTGAAAGCCTCACGGGTGTTGAGAAAATATATGTGCTCATTGGCATGAGGTGTCATGGCATCCAGGAACTGGTGGAGTACCCTGGATGCTGTTGCCTGTGAGACCCCCAAGATATCCCCAGTTGGTCTTTGGAATGTACCTCTGGCTAGTATTCTTAAGCCTAGACATACCTTGGTTTCCACTGGAATGTGTTCACCTCTATTAGTTCTGCGTGTGAGGCATGGCCAGCACAGTTCAATGATTTGCTGTAGAATGTCGCTGTCCACCCTATAATGCTCTACTATCTCTAGCTCATGTAGGTCCTGGTAGGTTACCCTGGGTCTGTACACTCTTCTCCTCCTCCTTACAGTGTGGGTCAGTTGTCAGCATTCTTCACCTCACCACCCTCAGTCTCTAGCACATATTGATGGAGTAAAGCAGTAGCAGCCTCTATGCTAGTTCTCCTTGATTCCCTTCCTACTGCTGTTTCCCCTTCCCACTGCCTCCCTATTTAAGCCTTGAGGTGCACCGTCGTACCTTATGCTGAAATGTAAACAGTGCTGCCAGTTCCTTTTTTTTTTTCTTTTTGTTTATGTTTAAAACCCAGTGTGTGCTGCGCACACCCATTTACGGTATGTACACAGTGCTCAGGTACATTTGACACACCCCATTCCTTAGCTGTGCTTAGCTGAGGGCAAACATGGGCCACAGAGCTCCAATGAGCTTACAGCAAGCATGACACCCCCCCTTATGAAGTCATCCAGGTCTTAGACTTGCACTGTTGTATTGCTGCACCTACACGGTTAGGTACAAGCTGACACTTTGAAGAAATATGTGATTCAGTATAACTCCCGGCATTTGCATACCCCAGTGTGTAGGTCATTAGTTACTGCAATAAATGAACCTTTTCCCTTAACAACCAGTGTTCTCTGGTATTGTTTACATTCTGCATGCCATAGACTAAAATGGCAAAATGCATATTTAACGTAAAATTGAGTTTTCCCTTTTTTTTTTTTTTGGCGCAATCCCATTTGCGTGCAACTACCTCATGCTTAAATGGCCAAGATCAGCCAAAAAATGTTTAATTTTCATAATAATTAATCAATTTTTAATGCCAATGGCCTTATATTTGGCCATTGGCATGTCTAATGTGCATAATATATGCTTTTTCATGAGCTGTCATGCCTCTGTTTTGTCAGTTGCGTAAATGTACTCAGTTATTTTCCGAATACATTTCTGCACTGACACTTTTAGCACGGACACCTGGCTGCTTGTTGAATTGCTAAATATCCTAATTTTCATGGTTTTCACCAGCAAATGAGGTGATTTATACTTTTGCCGGTTTTCCATGCTGGATCAGCATAGGGCTGCTTGTGCACGTGAAAATGACACTATCCTGAATTGCTCAGCGTCCATTTTTACATGCAGGAGCTCCTACACTGTTCCTCCATGGCATTTTTGGCTTCCTGAATCTCGGGGAGTGTAAATTCTGAGGAAAATTTAGGGTATGTAGATCTCTTCTGCCCAAACCAGGTTTTCCATATCAGAGATTAAGATCTATAATTATTACCCTTCACTAATGGAGACAGTGTTGTTCTCGGTTTGGACATATTGTTTTGTTTTTTTTATTTTGAGGCTAAGACCTAGTTGGTAATGACATTACCAGTAATGAATCCATAGGACAGTCTTTGTTTTCAGTATCCAGACATCACATTTAAAACCTCTATAGTTCATTTTGCAATTTCCTAAGCAATATTATTTCACTTTCACTGAGACAGAAAACACAGGGGTAGCATCAGAAATTAAAGAAATTTCATCATAATGCAGATAATTTAATAATTTATACAGACAATGTACTATTACAGCAAAAACACTTTCAGAATGAATGCACATCTTTATTTCAACAAAATTATTTATCTATTTATTTAACATTTCACTTCTTCAAGGTCACACAGTGGCAATCAAGGGTAGAGGGAATCAAATTATTTCATGTTTTAGTTTCTTCTGAGTTAATGTCATTTGAAACCCTTAGGCTGTCACCCGAATCTTTAACCTTGGTAATCCCACTGGGTATGGATGTTTCCTATTTTCTTTTTAGATGCTACCTAGGTACATTGTTTGGTGAAGAAGCATGCTCATAGTCACACAGCTGGCAAATGAAGAATAAGAGAAATCAAACAGAAGACAACTGTTCATTGTTCTTGAGTATGACATAGTTTTGATGAGTGCCTTAAAATAATAAACACATCATAATTGTGCTCAACAAAAATTCAAAAAATATATAATATGAAGGCTTGTTGTCTTTAATATGATGTTTATACTGTAAAACTGGCACCCAAACTATTTTATTAGATGCACCGTCCTAAGCATTTAGTGTAATAGGACTTTTCATCCTTACTTCACTTCCATTCTGTATTTAGCTGCATACTGGTGTGTGTGTGTGTGTGTGTGTGTGTGTGTGTGTGTGTGTGTGTGTGTGTGTGTGTGTGTGTGTGTGTGTGTGTATGAACTACATAATGCTAAATAGGCACATGATTAACTGCTTTGTATACTGTGTTTTTTTGCTGACTGCTCAGTATTCTGATTATGCAGTTTATTGACTGTGTTAAAGTCATGTAGTCATGTGAAGAGGATACAGGCTACATAGCAGTGCTCTAGTTAAGGTAAATGATAGTGTCTGTCTGCTTTCTAGTGTTTTTTTTGGGAGGGGTATGGCTAATATACTTTCTTTATCATCTTTTAAGGTTGATGCGTTCTTTAGTGTTTTGTGTGAGGATGGTTTCTGTATTCAAGATGTTTGTGGTACATGTTAGTTTTTCTATGTTGTGCTATTAACTAGTCTTTGTGGTTGAGGTTTGCTTACACCCACACACACACACACACACACACACACACACACACACACAAACACACACACACGCGCGCGCGCGCATGCTAGTGCGAGCGGATTCACTTTGGAGTCTCAAAATACTGAAAGGTCAAATTTCAGCATCTCGAGACCAAAGTGTCAAATCTGCAGATGCACAAAAATGCAAAATATCAAATCTGTAAATGTTGAACTCGCGGTACTGATGGCACATTAAGTAAGTGTGTTTTTTAAGGGTTTTGGGGAAGGTTTGTGTATTTGAGTGTGTCGGGGAGTGTTAGGGTATATAGGTAAGAGTGTGAGTGTATCAGCATTGAGAGTGGTAGTGTTTGTATCTCTGTGATGTGTGTTTGTGGGGGGTGTGTGTGGAATTTATTTTGGTGGGTTTTGTGTGTGTTGGTCTTTGGTGTGACCTCGGAGTTAGAATATATAAGTGTGGGGGTATGGGGGCACAGCCCCCCACATGGGGGGTGCAGAGGGCTTGCTCCCCTGCTTATAGTAAGTGTGTATGCATGTGTGTTTGTGTTGTTGTGTGGAGGTAGGTGTAGTTGTGTTTGTGTGTGCTTTAACGTTTGTGGTTTTGGGTTTCGTGATTGTTGCTTTCTGTGTTTTTGTGTTTCTGCTTTATAGTCTCGAAATACTGAAGTTCGATATTTCAGTATTTTGCAATTATTAAATGAATACACACACACACACACACACACACACACATATATATATATATATATATATATATATCTATGGGTCTACCTGAAAACGCCGACACTCGAAAACACCGACAATGAGATAACCGACAGCACAAAACCGAAAGTTCAAAAACACGAAACTTCACATGCCCGACAAACCACAATCCTGACAATCAACAAAACAAAACGAATACCTTTTCCATAAAACACGCACACAACACAAGCACACCGAAAACCTTACAAACCTACACTAAACCTTATATACACAACTATCTATGCATTAACCTTATCCCAAACCCTAACCCTAAGGTCCATCACTATCGCACACTCATCTAACTCGC